>NW_020173938.1:1241003-1316817 GCF_003031525.2 Neophocaena asiaeorientalis asiaeorientalis | reverse complement strand
AGAAGACATGGGGTGGGGGGGAGAGGGAGGAAGGGGAGGGAAAGGGCGGCAGAGGGAAAAGGAGTCAACGAAAGGGAATGGGGTTTGGGGAGAGCAGCGAAGGAGGGAGGGGGAATCCGGCTGGAAGCTTTCTCAGTCTTCCCTGTTTATCAAATATTAAACACACAGTCAGAGGTCAGTGAGGTAACAGACATGGGCTTAGTTTGTGTGTTTTTTCCAACTTTAGGCCAGTGACTCTAAACCAAGGATCCTAAGGAAAAAGAAAAGAAGGCTAAGAATTTGCCAGTGAATCAGAAAACATAAAGGCTACAGAATTACTTTTTCAAAAAACAGTGAGAGACACAGCACCAGGGCTAGAAGCCGCACCATCACAGCCCAAGGGTTAATGCCATGGGGCACGGAGGGTGTGGCAGGCGTCCCCTCGGGCTCGGCTCACCTCTCCCGGTCCTTCTCCAGGGCTTCCTGCTCGGCCCCCAGGCCGGCCCGGAGCCCGGACCGCTCGCTGCCGCCGGCGGTCAAGGTGGCCGGCTTCGGCCTCCGCTCCTCGGCCCCCAGGCCCCGGGCGTAGCGCCGCTGCAGGGCAGAGTGCCTCCGCTCCAGCCGGGCCACCGCCCGCTCCAGCGCCTCCCTCTGCTGCTGCTCCCGGGATTCCAGGATCTCCTTTTCCTTCCGCCTCACCTTCTCCTCCTGACGGGCCACGTTGGCCGTGAACTCGAAGGTGGCCTGGAGCTTCTGCAGCTGGCTGGCGCTGGCCTGGTACTGCGCGAGCTGCTCTTCTTTTTCTTCCATCTCTTTCTCCACTTGGTAGAGAGTGTTGTCCAGGCCGAGAGGACCTCGGTCGAGGATCTCGCAGGCTCTCTGTTTCTCTTCCAACAGCCTCGGCAAATGATGCTGCAGGAGATACTGGAGCTGGCTCTCCTTACACTGCAGCCTCCCCTCCGCCGGCTTGATCTGCTCCGCATCTCCAGCCGCGTGGGGGACATCTGCGGCACCACCGTCCTTCTTGAACAACAACCTCGATTCTTCCTTGCTGCCAGATTTTAAGCGCTCCAGGATTTCACGTTCTTCCTCCACCTCCTTTTTCAGGAGCTCCTTCTGCTGAACGAGCTCCTTCTCCAGGGTGGTCAGCGCGGCCAGCTGCCTTCGCTTGAACGCTAAGAAACGCAGCTGCGCCCGTTCGAGCTCCCGGCCGTCGCCGTCCCCCTCAGCACAGGCCTCCTTGGCCCGCAGGAGACATGCGCGGATGCCCTCGAGGTCCTGCCGCTCCTTCTCCGCGCGCTGCGCCTCCCCGAGCCGCGGCAGCCGGACCAGCTCCCACTTCTCCCGGAGCTGCTCCTCTAGGAGCGCCACGCGCAGGACCTGCTCCTCCTCCTGCCCCTCCAGCCGCCTCCTCTCCTGCTCCAGCCTGACACACTGCTCCTCTTTTTCCCTTTTGAGTTGCTCCAGCTCCTGAAATATCTGAACCTTCTCGGCCTTCTCGTGGCTGTTGAGTTCTTGCAGCCGCTGGAGCTCTTCCCGGACGCGGAGAAAGCGCTCCTCTTCCTGTTTCTTCTTCTGCAGCTCAGTCTCCTGCTGCTCCCTCAGCCTTTCCTCCTCGAACCGCTCCTTTTCGGCCAGCAGGTCCTTGAGCTTGCTCTCCAGGTGGAAGCTGCGGCGCTTGAGGCTCTCCTCCTGCTTGCGGATCTGCAGCTGCACGATCTCCGTCTCCTTGCGCTGCGTCTCCACCTCCTGCTGCATCCGCTCCAGCGCAGCCTTGTCGGACTTTTGCTTTTCCTCCATCTCTTCTATGAGTTTTCTGAAATGCAAATCGTTGACTGGTCGTTATTTGAGCGCTAGGTTCAAATGCTGCTCTAACTTCTCCCTAAACTGATACCTCCTAGAAATGGACATACACCACACACCCTTCACTAAATTTAAAAAAAAAAAAAAGAGAACAGCACTTTCCTTTTAATATCCAGCAGCATGCTGTTTAATTTTTTTACTCTGTAACTGTCCAACATATCATTTGCCTAATCTCCGGAAGTAGCTTCTGCTATCATTTCTCTGCAGAACCTATAAGCATAATGTGTTATGCATGATATAATTTTTAAAGCCCCCTGAGCTCAAAGAGAAAGAGGCATGCCCAATTTAAATTTAAATGTGAATAATTTTTTTCAGCCCAAAGGCTAAAACTCAATGGAAATTCGGCTACAAAATGACATTAAATAAAAATGCTTATGCTGTCCTCAACTCATCAGGGTCAAATATCAAAGTCAAGATAATCGACACTTCATTGTTCCAGCTCAAATAACTACACGCTATTTAATCACTAGTTTAGGACAAATGGTAATCACCAAATGATCCAAAATATTAGTTTATTAATGCATAACATTGAAAATAACGTCAATCTCCATTAGAATACTTAAATGCTTGATTCTGGTGGTTACATGTCATGTTGTGTCTTAGAGAGCAAAGGGTCCCCACTGGGTGCTAAGTCAATGTTTCGAGGTCAGGGTGGCCTCCAAAGCAAGAATACAGGGCATGTCAGAGTACGGATGCATGGCCTCCATCTCCTGACCCACCAAAGACCTATCGTACATGATGCTGTGAGCTCAACTAATTCATCTGTAATATCCAGACTCCACACTCTAGAAAATAAATACCCAGGGTGTAGATTTTCTGCGGCCTTACTTTCTATTCTAATATCTATCCTTGGTCCATTTCTTGGCTTGTTAAATAGGACAGGAAAAAAAAGAAAACTACTTAGTTTTATCAAAGAATTACATTCAGAACATATAAAAAACGCTTTCCAAATCAATTAAACACACACACACACACACACCAAAAGGAAAGGGAGCTGAGAACATGCAGAGGCAGATTAGAAAAGGAAATACAAATGGCTGATCAACATAAGGAAAGATATTTAAAAAGTGAGGAGGCATAAGAAGGGGAAGTGTCATTCTTTCGGCTTTTTTAAAACTCAGGATATTATTAAGGAAGAAATACTTTTTAGTTAAATTTAAACAAGTCTACATTTGATGTATTTCACTTAAAGAGTGTATTAAATTTGCCTACTGACTCTACTCCCCCGTCTCACAAGTATTTGAAGATGAACTATTTTAAAAATTCCAACGTGAAGTAAAACTAACCAGCTAAAGAGAAAGGAGCTACAGTCATCAGACGTGTAAATGATGGACACAGAGCCAGAGGGAGATGACACAGACACAGGTGATCTCAGCCTAGGACATCAACACAGGCACCTACCCACTCTGTGGTGTTATGACTCCTACCACGTGGCTTACCTTTTACTTTCTAATTTCTCAAGTTCTTCACGCTGTTGCCGCTCAAATTCAAGTCTAATAAATCAAATGAAAATGAGTCACTTTTCTGAAAGAGCTTTTTTCACTCTCTTATTCTCTATATGTAGTTACATATTACAAAGAACACTGGTTTGTCAGGTACGCTTTTTAATCATTATGGGTTAGCAAGTTTAAAATGTATTCTTTGCTCTATGACTATGATTATAAATTAGACATACTTTGGGAGTGCTTGAATTCAGGCTGAAAAGAACATATCTTACTTGAAGGAAAGCAAACAAAACACCACTGTACGGGACAAGCAGAGTTAAAGGAGACTTCTAAACGAGAAGCATGCCTACCCCATGCAGCCTAGCCACTGATTAGTACAGAAAAATGGAAAATCTCTACCTTAGACAGATGGGTCCTTTTATAGGGAAAAGACTGCCAGGGAGATGAGAGAGAGAGAGAGAGAGAGCACACACATCAATTAAGAAAAGAATTAACTGTGGGAACATCAGGAGAAAAACAGTAAGGTACTTAAAAGCCAGTAGCCATGCACAAATTGCAACGTCTTCTTATACAGATCACATTTTCCAATCATTTCTTGAAGCAAATTCTCCAAAGAGTTAGCTATTATGTTTTACACACTTCCCATGATAACGAGAGCACTAATAATAACTAAGTACCAACAGTAATTGCCCACAGAAGTCAAATTCATGTTTTTACTACTTTATAAATGGTTATACTGCATGGAGGTTTCTCGAGATCCTCCTGCAGTTAGTGGTTATATGACACTGGAGCTACGGGGGCTACGGAGATTCTGAACAGACTGACCATAGTGCTAGCAAACTAAAGGGGGCTAGGTCACTGGGAATTTTAAAACAACTCGCTAAAATATTGATAACAAGTTGACTTTTTCTCAAATACTCGACTGAATTACTTCGAGGTTTCACTATACCTTTCAAACAGCATGAACTGTAATTCTTAAACGTTTTCCTGTTGTGGTGGAGAGCAAGTACCGCTAAGAAGCTGAACTATGGAAAAATTCATCAGCCAACTGTTCTCCTTGGATAAGACAATCCAGGTTGGCAACAGTTACCTTTACAATGAGCTAACAAATTTTCAAACAGATCTGTTACCAATTTAATTTGGGCTAAAATTGAGAGTAAGATGTCTGGGGGGTTTTGCAAGCAGAACTGAGGGCAGTGCTGAGTGAGTTACACGTTTGCTTATTACTCTGCCTTCCCAGCAAATCCTGAAGATACCACATAGTACCCGATCCATTTAACAGATGAGAAACCCAGAGCTGAGAGGTCTGAAAGAACTTGTCCAAGGTCATGATGGTAAGATGTGGTGGAACCAGGGCTTGAACCCACGATAGCCTGCTTCCAAAACATCCTCAATTCGTTCATTTTATGAGCAGTGCTCCAGTTTGTGATACATAATAAGAACATTAAATCCTTCATTGAAACTTATCATTTAGGGTTATATTTATCTTTCTATCAAATGAAAATGATCTGTGGATTATAGGCACCGCCATCCATGAGAAATCAATCACATAAATATAGTATATGAAAGGTATTTGCCACTTCCGGAGCCCAATCCATATGCCATCACGCTAAGCCGATACAGGGTTTCATTTAAGTTCATATATGATCATTCTCTTTTATATAACGATAAACAGAACCTTGGGAATGCTTCCTAGTACATATTTTTAGACTTCGGTACATTTTAGTCTTTCTAGAGATAATTACAGTCAAAAAAATAAAATAAAATAAAATCACCGGATAAAACACTTTCAAAACCTGAGGATTTTCCTAATAGAACTGTCTTTATTCTTGATTTACGCTTTCTGTGAACATCAGCTCAATGTGACCATCAGCAGACAATGCCGCTCTGCTCTGACAGTGTCGCAAGGGCACAGTCATAAGGCAAATGCTGCTCTGAGAGGTTCGAAAGAAAACCTATCACCAGACAGTTTACAACGTGCAGGTGCTTGGCCTGGCACTGAGCATGCAATACCCTCACTTTGTTCTCCTAAGCGTAGCAGGTCTCATCCCCATTTTATAAAACAGGAAACAGGCTTAGATGAGGTAAGTAGCAGAGGGAGGGCTTGGATCAGTTTGGTATTAAAATCTGTGTTGCTAACCACTGCAACTGTTTCTAATGAGTTGTGTGGTCTCGGAAAGTCATGAAATGTGAGTTTTAACAGCTTCATCTCCAGTGTGACACTCTGGGCACCTACGTATTTTACTGAGCACAGTGCCAGGCGCTGTGCAAGGCACAGGGGATACAGAGGTCCGGACGGGAGATATGTCCCTGCCTCCATGGGGCTCCCAGTCTGTAAGTGACAGCGGAATAAACATGAGAGGCACACCCAGTGTGTCACAAGCCAGGATGAGGAAGGACAAAGGGTTATAACACACCGAGCGGCTGCTGGTCTCAGAATTTGGTAGGACCTAGAATCAAGGCAAGCCTCCCAAGGGAACTTCCACCTAGGCTGTGCCATTCTTCCTCGTGCATGAGGCAGCAGCTCAATAAAGCCAGGTCTTGGCTTCCTGTGAGGGAAGGGGCAAGATGTGAAGCTCAACACGGTGGGGGGCCTTGGAAGTTATACTGAAGACTCTGCACCTGACCCCAAAGACGGTGGCAGAAAAGTGTCTTGGAACAGGGTTGTTAGAGAGCCCACAGAGAACACATGAGAGGAGAAGCCATGAAACAGATCAGGAGGCCTGTGTCGTCACGGAAACAAGAGATGATGGAGGCAGGACCCAGGATCACTGGGATAAGGAAATGCCAGTATCTTCTGATACGCAGGGGTTCAGTTGAGAGAACCTGCTAATGGGCTGGGTTTTGTTGGAGGTTGTGATGGGAAAAAAAGAGTCAAAGATGACCCTCAGGTTTCTGGCCGGGTCACACATTGGGGGGGAAAGCCGAGCTTCACGGCCAAGAGGCTGTGCTAAAAGGTCAACTGGTCCGAATACAAATGCTAGTGGTTGTGAGGCTAAGCATGAGTTATTTAATCTTGGATGATTAATTTTTACAGACTTTGAAGAAAATAACAAGCCCTCCCTCAAAGAAGACAAACATCCATCTCATCAAACAAGTCCGTACATACAAAGTATCTGTATCAACATCCACGAAAGAGTCATTCTACACCTGGGTCTGAGGACTCGCATTTGACTCTCACAATGGTCCTGTGAGGTAGGTGCCACCTTTCTCCCATTTTACACACGAGCAATGGCCACGACTCCAGTAAATGGCAGAATCAATCGACTCCAGAGCCCACAATTTATCCCTATGCTGCCTTCAAGAAAGTAAGCTCGATTTTACACATGTTGAATCTAATGATTCCAGGGTCAACCAAATTGAGACGTCCAGCAGGCAGGGGATACCAACGAAGATCTAGCACTTGGGCCGTCATCAAGGATGGACATACAGACTTGGAATTCACCAGCATCTAGATAGGAATTACCCAGGACATAGGTATGGAATGTGAATAAAGCAGCTTAGTGCAGAGTCTGGAAGACCACACACTGCAGTGACTGGCAGAGAAGGACGGGCCCTTAAATGAGGCTGGAGATGAGCAGTTAAAGACAGAGAGAGAGGATCCCCTTGATAAATAATGATTCCCATTTCCTCAAAATTAAGAGTTTAAAAAGAAAAAGAGGGCTTCCCTGGTGGCGCAGTGGTTGAGAGTCCGCCTGCCGATGCAGGGGACACGGGTTCGTGCTCCGGTCCGGGAGGATCCCACATGCCGCGGAGCGGCTGGGCTCGTGAGCCATGGCCGCTGAGCCTGCGCGTCCGGAACCTGTGCTCCGCAACGCGAGAGGCCACAGCAGTGAGAGGCCCACGTACCGCCAAAAAAAAAAAGAAGTACACGGCACTCAAGAGATCATGCAATCAACTTGGCACACACCCCCGTAGCCCACCCAGGCACCCCTGCTCCTGTCCTCCCACTACTTTACAGGCCAGGAGACTAAGGCCTGGGGGTCGGGGGCGGTGTGTGGATCAGGGAGAGGCCCAAGGTGACCTCCTCTTTAGAGAAGTTAAGGGTAAAGTTCACATCTTCTTACAGGAGTAAGAAGATTCCTACTTCAACTCTGGAATTCCATCTCACCTCCTTAACCAAACCACGGCAACGTGTACCCCAGAAACAGCCTCCCAGAGTTGAATATGACTCACTGTTCCCAGATGGACCTCTCCCCTGTGGACAGACCAGAACAGTGTGCCACAGGGAATGTTCCTGCCACTTCATTCAGCCATGCCTGCCACATGTCCAACAAACCGTTAACAAGCACCTACTATGTGCAAGGCAGTGTGTTAGACATACAGAATAGACAAACTGTCTTCAGGTCTTAAGGGTGAATTGTAAGTGAAATATGTGTGCATATGGATCACACAGAATGTGTGGAGCCCAAGGAGAAAGTTCCATTTTTTCCGTGCCGGGGTAGAGGGAGAGCATTTATAGCTGCACGCATGGGAGGCGGCCTCGCTGTCTGTCTGAGCTGGGCCTTGCTTGACAGACGGACAGAACAATGGCCACAGTGTGGGGAGTGGGAAAATCGAGTGGAACAAACATAGGAGAAGGAAAGTGAAAGAAACAAGCAAGGCACTGAGCATGAGGAACAGGAGCTAGTGGCTCACACGTCATCGATTCATTTGATCAACAAGCCATTCACGTGCCCGGCACTGTCCCAGGCCCTGAGACTCAGCAAAAGGAGCCAAGCCCCTGCCGTCATAAACCTTCCATTCTAGTGGGGGTGGGGGGAGAAGGACAGCTAACCAACAGTGAAAATGTTTTGTGATACGTGCTGTGAAATAGCCTGAAGCCAGGAGGGAGGGTGGAGAGAGGGCTGAGCGAGGGCGTGACCACGAGGATGCAGCTGGTGCCAACACGCGAGGGAAGCCAGGCCAATGACCAGGGACAACGTGTGGCACGCGGGGAGCACAGCAAGACTGGAATGGCGAGAGCAGGTGCAACCAGGGGACAGTGATGGGATGAGAGCAATTGTGGCCCAAGAAGGGGCCCAGACCACCCGGGACCCTACAGGTCACAGAGGATAGGCAGAGCCCTGTCCACTAGGGCTCCTGGAGGACAGAGACCCAGCTGAGCTGTGTATCCTGAGGGCCTTCTGCAAGGCACATAGTAGGTGTTCAACTAATGAGCACTCCGGGTAGAGCTTTGAAGTCAGTGGCACGAGGCTGAGAGCCAGACCCCAATTACACAGTCACAGAACACCTGGGTGAGGAGGCGATGACGTCAGCCAGGGCAGAGTTCTCTGTGCCCTAAGAACTAACAACCGGCGGTGCTTCCAGCCTTCTCAAGATGAAAGTAATTAACTGCAGCAAAGGTAGAAAATACAGGGGAGTAAAATACAGTCAAGTCCCTCACCACGGTCACGGCATCTTGGTAAACAGCCTTCGGCCTCCCAGCCGAACACACATGCACACGGATGAAAGCCGACAACAGAGTTTATTGTGTAGCCTTTTCCTCTTAATACACACCTTGGACAAATCCCCAAATCATTAACTATCATTCCACAACACAGTTTTATATCATGCCATTTCAGAATACAGATGCACCATGCTTTATGGGAGCAATCTCACATGGCTGGAAATGTACATGGTAGATGATCCTGATGAAACGGTTTGGTGGGATCTACATGGGGTAGCCCAAGAGGAGGTTTGTTTAGGAAAAGAGAAGCTGTGCATATTTGTGGGCAGAGAAGGGGGGTTTGAAGACGTGAAAAAGACTTGAAATGCACCACAGCTCCTCTGCCCTGGCAAGATATTCCTGAAGTGAAGAGCTCTCCGGGTCTACTTGGCACACCTGTACTCCTTTGATACCACGTGCTTAGGGACACGATGATCACACGCTCAACCAGGCAGGGCTTGAAACATAAGCCTCACATCCACTAAGGGAGGTCTCGGCAGCCCCTATGTACCTCCCTGGGGCTGGCCGCCCTCCCCCAGCCCTCCCCTGCCACCGCCTCTTCTAGGTCTCAAGCCTCCCTTCCTGATTTCTCTCTGACGTCTCTCTCTCTCTGTTCCTCCCCTTGTTGTTTTAATGTAAGCAGCGGATATCGTCAAATAAAGAATTCTGGGGCGTGTGGATTTAGCTGACAAATAATAAAGTGGGAAAGATTTATATAAGCTGATTAATTGCAATGTAATCAATTTATGTGGGCAAAAAGAAGAAATAGTTCCAAGAGTCCTCAATGATGAAGCGAGAGTTACATGATGGGGCTTCCCTGGTGGCGCAGTGGTTGAGAGTCCGCCTGCCGATGCAGGGGACACGGGTTCGTGCCCCGGTCCGGGAAGATCCCACATGCCGCGGAGCGGCTGGGCCCGTGAGCCATGGCCGCTGCGCCTGTGCGTCCAGAGCCTGTGCTCTGCAACGGGAGAGGCCACAACAGTGAGAGGCCCGTGTACCGCAAAAAAAAAAACAAAACAGAGTTACATGATGATATAAACGTGGGATGAAGAAGAGTGTTGGATGGCCTGGGGACAAGTTCCCAGGAAAACAGTAAAAGAAAAAGCAGAACACAGAGCTGTGTATCGAGTGAGAGCTTGATGCTGTTTTTCTAAAATACTTTTTAGAATGCATGATTATAGTACCTGATGTACAATTAAACATATATAGTATAAAATATAAGTAAATATTACAAATATAAACCAATCATTATTTCTTGGTGGAAGGATTGTGAATGCTTGTGATTACTTTATTCATTTCTGAATGTTTTACTTTTTTGCAATAAGCATCTCAATGTATAATGAGACAAACTACCTGTTTCAAACATTTTTCTCAATCTACTGTGATCATAGCAACCGTTTTACTTCCTTTTTGCTTCTACAAATCTCTAGTTGATTTCCATTCATCTCCAGCAATGATGATGATTAACCTCAGTAGATCATAAAATTTGGGGCTGCTTATGGTGGCTAAATATCTGAGGTCACTGATGTGGGACATGGCTGTTCAAGGTTAGGATTACGGTCTGGGATAAAAGAAGGGGGTGGAGGGTCCTCATTATGGCACAATTCACACACACACACACAGACACACACACACACACATTCAATCAACAACTGCTTCCCAAACACCTACTTAGAAGCAGGGGTACATTATTAAGAAAATCAAACCTTTTCACTAAATATACCAAAAATGTTCCATTAAATACCCAGACCAAGAGTGGGCAAATAGTTGCACCTAAACCCAAAATTTAAGCAACCATTTAAAGCGCTACCACAGAGACAGGATGCTATGTATAAAGGTCCAAGGAGATGAAATCTGGGCTGGGGTTGGTAGGGCCTCCCTGAGGAAATGACGCTGAAACTGACATCTTAGAGGGGATGTGGGATTTAGCCATGTGACGAGCAGGCGGACACACGGACGAGCAGTCCAGGAGGAGGAAACAGCACGTTTCCAGCAAAGGCCTGGAAGCAGGAACAGGTATGTATGTACATCAGGAACCCTTGACTGAATCAGCAACAAGCTCTAATCAAATGAGTCAACAAATTACAGAGAGCTCACGGCAGGTAATCAAGTTAATACAAGATGTTACTTCAGAGGAAAATCATGCTGACATGTAGGACGAAGAGGAATCTGCTACCTACCACCCTTGCCCATAACTGCTATCCATCATTGCACTGGGCAAAGGCTCACTTCCTCAGCTGACCCATACAATTCAGCTTTGGATCATGCAGTTATACAATGAAGGAAGCAGAAACGCTGCCCCTGAGCAGACAACGCAAATCTAAAGGAACAGAATGAAGACAGATTGCACTTGGAATCCTATAGCTCATCGTTCTGCTTTTTTTTTTTATTTATTTTTGGGTGCGTTGGGTCTTCATTGCCGTGCGTGGACTTTCTCTAGTTGTGGCGAGCAGGGGCTATTCTTCATTGTGGTGCGTGGGTTTCTCACTGCAGTGGCTTCTCTTGTTGTGGAGCACGGGGTCTAGTCGCATGGGCTTCAGTAGTTGTGACACACGGTCTCAGTAGTTGTGGCTCACGGGCTCAGTTGCTCCGCGGCATGTGGGATCTTCCTGGAGCAGACCTCAAACCTCTGTCCCCTGCATTGGCAGGTGGATTTTTAACTACTGTGTCACCAGGGAAGCCCCCATTCTGCTACTCTGAAAACAGGAAACAAAGGAGCTCATCATTTAAAGTGGCTCACAGTGGAGTTATATTCAAGGACAAGAAAGAAAAAGCTAAGTCAGTACAGACAGACTTCACTTTACTGCACTTCGCAGATATTGCTTTTTTTTTTTTTTAACAAATTGAAGGTTTGTGGCAACCCTACATCGAGCAAGTCAACCAGCGCCATTTTCCCAGCAGCATTTGCTCACTTCATGTCTCTGTGTCACATTCATCTTCTTTATCCATTCATCCGTCGATGGACACTTAGGTTGCTTCCGTTTCCTGGCTATTGTAAATAGTGTTGCAATGAACATTTTGATACATGACTCTTTGAATTATGGTTTTCTCAGGGTGTGTGCCGAGTAGTGGGGATTGCTGGGTCGTATGGTAGTTCTATTTTTAGTTTTTTGAGAAACCTCCATACTGTTCTCCATAGTGGCTGTATCAATTTACATTCCCACCAACAGTGCAAGAGGGTTCCCTTTTCTCCACACCCCCTCAAGCATTTATCGTTTGTAGATTTTTTGATGATGGCCATTCTGTCTGTGTCACATTTTAGTACTTCTCACTATCCTGAAAACTTTTCATTCTTATCATATTTGCTACAGTGATCTGTGATCAGTTATCTTTGATGTTACTATTGCAAAAACATTGTGACTCTCTGAAGGCTCAGATGATGGATAGCATTTCTAAAGTGTTTTTAAATTAAGGTATGTACATTTTTTTAGACATAATCCTACTGCATGCTTAACATACAGTATAAACATAGTTTTTAAATGCACTGGGAAACCAAACACTGCGCATGGCTCTCTCTCTGTGTATCTGCTCTACCACAGTGGTCTGGAATCGGCTCGCCACATCCCTGGGGCCTGGCTGAAACTGACGCTGTTCTCTGTTAATGGACGAAGAAGCTCACGTCTTTCAGCTGCGTTCACCGCAAGTTCCCCAAGACTGTGCATCTTCACAGGCTATTTAAGGCTCTACAGCAGCCGCCAAGGGAGTAAATGGCCCATGAAAAAGCGACACCACTGAGACCAAAGACTGGAGAGGAAGTCAGTCTTGCGGCAAAGCAAACTTTTGAAAGATGTTAAGGCCAATAAAACAAACCAGCAGAGACAAACACAGTAAATAACCATCAGCTAAAACACAGCCAATCACCAGCAACAGAAATATTGCCAACCACTACACATATAAAACTTTCACACTCCAGGTCAGCAAGAATAAAAAAGGATAAAACAATGTATAAAGCTCCAGAAAGTGAGAAAGAAGAGAGAAAAGTGGGGCTAGCAGGGCACTGTATCCACAGGCAACGCAATCTTTCCTCCCAGGACCCGTAGTGAGGACATGACCTCACCTGACGGTGCGGGTCTTACCAAGAGTATCTCCAGCTATGACCAGGCTCTGTTTCTGAAGCCCCTTTTACATTGGTATGAATTAAGGGGAAGAACTGAATTCACTTAGTTCACATGTATTACAATGGCTATTAAGTTCCAGGTGCTATGCTGGGAACTGAGTGAGCAGATTAGATCCTGTGCCTGTTTCCTGGAAGCTGACAGAAATCTAGAGGGAAGCTAAGCTCAGTACAGCAAAGGACGCACCTGGTTACTGACGTTTTCTTACTCTCTCCCCAATGTGATGTATTTATCCTTCCAGTTGAAGGAAGGGAGAGAGGGAGGGAAGGAGGGAAGAAATAGGGAGGGAGAGCCTAAGGAAGAAATAGGGAAGGGGTTGGAGAGAGGAAGGAAAATGAAACTACTTTTTTTTCCTACAACTGTTGTCAGCTGGTAAGAAGTCCTCACCAGTAACGTATCTTGGTGCTTTTGGCTTTCTGCATCGCAATCCCGGAACTCTTCCTGCGGAATATAGCTCCTTCCGGCTTCACATTCCAAAACCCCAACCCTACTCTAAATGTGAAGGAGCAGGAAGGCTGGAGCGAACTGCACACAGCACGGAGCTCTGCACAGGACAAGTGAGGTGCCTGATGAATCCCGGGTGATGGTCAGGATGCCCAGGACAGGCTTCCAGAGAGAGCCACTGTTAGCAGGATTGCCTAGACTCCAGCTGCTGTGAATATAGCTTAGAGCTGCATCCAGGAGGGTGTGTTCATATCAACACAGTCTATGAGTCAAGAGGATCCTTTTCCAGTTTGCAAGGAAAGGGAAACTCTCATGTGGTATTGGTGGGAGATAAATAGTGGTGATACGTACAACCATCCTATAGAACAGTTTGTGAACATCTATCAAGAGCCTTAAAACTATCAATATATACACCCTCTGGCCTGGTAATCCCATTCTACTTTTTCTCACCTGAGGAAGTAATACTCACGGATAAGCACAAAGATTTAGCTACAAATGTGTTCACCCCAACTGCTTGCCATAGTTCAAAGCTAGACAACAAAACACCTGCCAACAGAAGATAAGTAAGGTATGGCATATCCATACAATGGAATCTCATATGGATATTAAAATGATGTAGGTTAATACATATGAAGGGGAAAGATATATAAGTGCATAAAACAAGCCCAGTGTGAACCCATCCTGGTAAAAGAACACATATAAATGTATATAAGTATAAATGTATATATGTAAATGTATGTACATATACATGCACACACACAGAGAGAAAGACAGAGATGGCTGGATGGTGGGACAGAGTTATAGACTAGAATATACAGCAACATGTTCACTGTCGTAGTTTCTTCTTTTTTGCTTGTTTGTGATTTCTAAATTTTCCGTAATGATTAACACACGAAAATTAAAAGTTAGGTTAAAAGTAACCATCACTCATCTGTCCTTATCCCCTGATTGTCGATGATTTCAGACAGTCTTCAGAGTCAGGGGCCTTGCACTGAGCCCTGAGTTGGCCCTGACGCCCATCAACCCCATCAGCGCTACATTCCATAAAGCTCCTTGGACGGCTTGCCAAAGAGAGATTTGATTTTTGACTTTAGATATTTTTGGCCCAACCGCATTTGAAACCCAGGCATTTCTCCTCTTCGGAATTTCTTCAAATGCAGTATATCCATTTCAACAGGCTCGCCGCTGGTTAGTGCTTAAAGGAGGACAATGCACAAACGAAATTTTCTCCCTTTATTTTTAAGACTGAAATGAACTTGGAATGTATATAATTTTGCTCAGAGCACTTTCAAAAAGCTGTGAAAGCTCCTGCTTTCTGCCAAGTTAGCTGCCTGTTTGCAGCCTCAGAGCAAGACAGAGGATGCCTGAGGAGTGGGCTTGGATGTTTCCCCTGCAGTGAAACAGTTTCCTGGCAAAGACCCTGGCTGGGCGCTTCTCAAAGCGGAGCTGACTCCCAAAGGAAGTCACCAGGCTGATTTGCCTCCTCCAAAAATTCTCTGGCACTAAGTACCACGCATGTGTGCCTACAAATCCTGGTTTCCAGAAAGCCTACGATGTGGACCGGCAGTGAGTTCCTAAACTACCTTAGAAACGATACATCCAACATGACGTGCCCAGTTGGGCTGATAAAATGTTCCTGGGTAGCAAAGACTTCACTTTTAAAAAGTCCAAATCTTACTATGATTCAGAGCATAGGCTTTTTGGGAGAATTACTAGGTTGCCTGTTGAAACTGACTGCTCTGAAGATAAGTTGGATCTTACTGGATACAGTAATTTGCAAACCCGATGTAATTCTTTCAGAGAGCTTTGTTCTAAGAGGAACTGAGTACTAAGTAGCATAAATTTTAAATCTGCTGCAAAAAACATACTCAGGTCTATAGGATACCAAGGAAACCAAGAGATGTGAATGTGCAACAGTCAAGAAAGCCACAAAACATGCGTGAAGTACATCTGTGTGCATGAGAGCCTCACAAAGGCCCAGGGCTTCCCTGGTGGCGCAGTGGTTGAGCGTCCGCCTGCCGATGCAGGGGACATGGGTTCGGGCCCGGTCTGGGAAGATCCCACATGCCGCGGAGCGGCTGGGCCCGTGAGCCACGGCCGCTGAGCCTGCGCGTCCGGAGCCTGTGCTCCGCAACGGGAGAGGCCACAACAGTGAGAGGCCCGTGTACCGCAAAAAAAAAAAATAAGGCCCAGCTAGTCTGGAGATGCTAAACAGCGCACAAGGACCCATCTGAAGCACGAGGCACGTAGACACCTATGAGCAAACACGTCTCCCGCGCTGAGAGCATGTCGGCTGCAAACCTACATCTTGTTGAACATCTGTGAAGTGCCCACTGCGTTGAGATGCTGGAGATTCAAAGAGGAGCAGGGCACGGCCCCGCCCTCAGGAAGCCTAATGGGAAGGCAGGCACCAGCATCAACTAAAGGAATCGGGGAAAAGCTATGATGATAAAGGTGTGCACCAAACGCCTGCCAGAGGACGAAGCGGAAGCACTTCGCTCTAACTGGAGACGCACAGAGTGCTTCTGAGGAGACAGTTCCTACACTCACCTTGAAAGATGAAGAGAAGGGAAGAGGAGTGGGTTTTGTGGACAGTCTCATAGATGGATTTGGCCTGGAGAGAGGTGTGAAACACGTTCTGTCCACTTAAACCGAAGCCTGAAGTTCAAGGTGGAAAGTGGCAGAAGATAGCGGTGGGAGACAAATGGGTGCTTATGTTGGGGCCTGGAGGGCATCCCAGAGGCACTGAGGGCCGGGCCACTTGCTGGGAAGAGGAGGGGCTCCTGCAGGAAGAAGGGGTCACCACGAAGGGCTAAGGGGGTGCGGTGAGCCCCACCCTTCGGCTCAAGGCCGGACACGTTCCAGGGGCAGGTCCACGAGTCCCCCCTGTGTCGCCTCGTAGAGGAAACCAGGAAGAGTCTCCCGTGTCGCCTCATAGAGGAAACCAGGAATCACGTGCATGGGTCACGAGAGCCCTGATGAATGCAGAACACCGGCTGCTCCTCGCGGATGGACCATGTCGGCCACTTAAAGAGGAAAATCCCTCTTGCTCGTGCCCCCACGAAGATGGGCAGCAACATTCTCAGAGTGAACTTGCTCGAGGTGTGGGTGGGGACAGGAAGACGGAAAGAGCTGGGAAGACGGAGTCCCTGGGTGAAGCCAATTCGGGGAGAAAAATTATTTTCTCCAGGGATACCGTGGGCCGTGACTTCTATTAAGTAACTGGAAAGCTGGCTGGTGCTTAAGAGACAGGAGCAGCTGACACTAAAGAAGAGTCCCGGCCTCTTAACAGAGACGTCTTCATGAGGGTTGTTTTTTTAAAAAAAAAAAAAAAAAATTTATTTGTTTGTTTATTTTTGACTGCGTTGGGTCTTCGTTGCTGTGTGCGGGCTTCTCGTTGCGGCGGCTTCTCTTGTTGCAGAACACGGGCTCTAGAGCGCAGGCTCAGCAGTTGTGGTGCACGGGCTTAGTTGCTCCGCGGCACGTGGGATCTTCTCGGACCAGGGCTCGAACCCATGTCCCCTGCATTGGCAGGTGGATTCTTAACCGCCGCACCACCAAAGAAATCCCTTCACGAGGGTTTAATAAAAGAGAAACAGGGGCTTCCCTGGTGGCGCAGTGGTTTAGTGGCCGATGCAGGGGACACGGGTTCGCGCTCCGGTCCGGGAGGATCCCACATGCCGCGGAGTGTCTGGGCCCGTGAGCCATGGCCGCTGAGCCTGCGCGTCCGGAGCCTGTGCTCCGCAACGGGAGAGGCCACGACAGTAAGAGGCCCCCGTACCGCAAAAAAAAAAAAAAAAGAGAGAGAAACAAAGAAGAGAGAAGGCTTGGGGCAGGGGACGGGGCGGTGCTGGGGGGCAGCTAACATTTATTAAGCCAGTACTTAGTGTCAGGGAATCATTAAGAAGGCCAAAAGCCAGTTCGCCTCAGAGGGAGAAAGGTTTAAAAGCAGGAGAACACTGATCCCAAACTGGTCCTAAGAGAGGTAAATATGGGGTAAGGGACCCCAAACTCTGCACTGTCACCACCTGCTGAAGCCTGTGAGACCCATCACCGAATAGGTGGACACAGACCCCCTACGGTGAGGAGCGGGGGGTGCCGCGGCCAGGGGCCTGGGTGGAGCTGCACAGCTGCCCTCACTCAGATTCAACCCAGAGGAGTCCAAGCGTCACAAGCAACGACAAGGCTCCCGGCTCCCTGCTTTCCGCCAGGCTTCCCCACAGTCTTCCCTGTACACTAGATCACGCTCCAAGGGAACTGAGCCCCAGCACAGGCTGGCCAAACAAGGGCCCTCACCCAGCAGCTGAGTGGATGCGGAACGAGCAGGAGGGCTTGTCAACGGGGGCCCCGCGTTCACCCTGCGCCTGCGACAGGCTGCAGAGGCCCCCACGCTCCCCACGGGGCGCCCAGCGGCCGACCCTGTGCTCCTGTGCAGTCACTCCCAGGAGGAAGTTCGCAGCCCGGGGTCCAGTTGCTCAAGGCTGTGCTCGGCATTCTCCCTGACTCTCAACAAGCTGGCCCTCCTCCCGTATCCGTATTTCAGCTGGAGAGCATGCGACACCGAACCAATTACTTAAGCCAGAAAATGGATGTTACCAGCTTTTCCTTCTTTCCCTCCCACATCCATTCGGGCCTCATCACTTCCTTCCTGCCCTGGGCGCCTGTGCAGCCCACCGCTGCCTCTAGCTTCCTCCCACTGCTGCCTCAGTTCTGGCCTCACCTCCAGGTCCCTCTCACAGCTCCCTCCGCGCCCTCACTGTTCCCTCTCAGGGCAAATATGATCACATCTCTCCTTGGCTAGAAACACCTCCTGAAGCCCTACCCCAAGGACTGGGCTTTGAGATACAGGCGAACGAGCTGGTTGAACTGAACTTGGCAGGGCTCGGGGGAGGTCATCAGGAAATGGATCCTTGTCAGATTGACACTCATCAGGTATTTACTAAACTTACTGGGAGAGCTGAATTTCAGATCTTCCATCTTTCTATATTTCCAAACACTACTTTCCAGATTGGAAATTCTTAAGAAAATGGAAAGAAAACAAAGAGTGAAGAAAAACCACAATGAGGTACCACGTCACACCCATGAGGGCGGCCACCATCAAAAACAAAACAAAACAAAAGAAAAAACTAACAAGAAAAAAACCAGAAAATAACACGTACTGGTGAGGATGTGGAGGAACTGGAACCCTTGGGCGCTGTTAGTAGGGATGTAACAGGGCTGCACCTAAGACAGAAAACAGCGTGGCAGTTTCTCAAAAAAATTAAAAACGTAATTAGCATATGATCCAACAATCCCACTTCCGGGTATATACCCAAAGGAACTGAAAGCAGGGGCTCAGAACAGATATCTGTGCACCCGTGTTCAGAGCAGCATTATTCACAACTGCCAAAAGGTGGAAGCAGCCCATGTGTTCATCCACAGATGAATGGATACATAAGATGTGATATATACACACAATGGAATGTTATGCAACTTTAAAAAGGAAGAAACTCTGATACTTGCTACAACATGGATGAACTCTGAAGGCATTATGCTAAGTGAAAAAAGCTAGTCACGGGCTTCCCTGGTGGCGCAGTGGTTGAGAGTCCGCCTGCCGATGCAGGGGACATGGGTTCGTGCCCCGGTCCAGGAAGATCCCACATGCCGCGGAGCGATTAGGCCCGTGAGCCATGGCCCCTGAGCCTGTGCGTCCGGAGCCTGTGCTCCGCAACGGGAGAGGCCACAACAGCAAGAGGCCCGCGTATCACAAACAAAAAAAAAAAAAAAAAAAAAAAGCCAGTCACAAAAAGATAAATAATGTATGAATCTACTTATATGAGGTACCCAGAGCAGTCAAATTCAGAGACAGAAAATAGGATGGCGGTTGCCAGGGGTGAGGGGGAGGGGGGTTGGGATGTTACTGCTTAATGGGTACAGAGTTTCAGTTTTATAGGAAAAAAGTCCTGGAGGTTAGCTGCAACGATGTGAACGCACTTAACACTACTGTACGCCTAAAAATGGTTAAGATGGGAAATTTCATGTTAAGTGTATCTTAGCACAATTTAAAAAAATGAGTGAAGAAATGAGTTAGCAAATGCTTATGAGTATAGAGAAAATAATTCTCTGTTGTATTTTGGGCCATACGTTTTGTTCATAATCATAAATTCTAAACACACTAACCAGAACTTATAAAAAAGTTACATGTACACAGGTGCTGTGACTGTGCCAGCAGAACCTGAGCTGCCATCTCTCCTGCTCCATCCTCCCAAACCCCAAAGTGCATTTCCTCAAAGAATAGACATCTGTTTATCAAAGCAAACTGCTCACGCCCAGGCCTGGCTTTCAGGGCGCCCCCCAGTCAGGCCCCAACCTGCGGAATCCTCTTATCTCTTCCTAAGCTCAGCGTGACTGTGGCCAGCACTCACCTTGTTTGCTCATAAAATGTTCCTTCCCAGAACATCTCTCCAGGGGAAAACCTCTTCCTGCAAACATCTCAGGGCCCAGCACAGAATCCAGTTTTTTGTGTGAATCTTGAACAGAATTCTCAAGTAGAACAGAAGGGAGTGATTTGGGGTTCCCACCTGGCGGGCATCCAGGGCTGAATCTCTGGTTAGTGTTCTATCCGCTTTGTTCTCCAAGATAAGGCATCTTTATAGACTTCTAACATCTTTATATCCTCAACTACGGAGAAGAAAGTGCTAGACCAGGGACTTAGGAGGGTTACTACTTAAGGCTCCTCACAGCCCTGCTATACCCTCCACACCACCCTCCCCTTGCCATGGGCCCCAGCTATTTACTACAGGCTGTGCACTGCTACGGCAGTGAGAGTACACAGAAGAGGGGGAGAACTGGGGAGGATGTTACAAAGGGGACAATGCCTGGTCTCCATAAGCGTTGAGGACAAGTGGGTTCCCGTTATTTAGGCTTATGGCACAGATCCCATGATGCTGGCTGGAGGTGATCTCAACATCAAGAAAGATTCTTTCTGAAAGTCTCTGGTTTTCTACATCACCCAACACATTACAAGACATGGACACTGGAAGAGAATCCCTTCCAAGCATGTCAATTTGCACCATTCCCTTCCCATTGGCCCTCCCAGGTCACAGGCTACTAATCCTGAATCATATAACTTCCATGACTTCACGCTAAGTGGGTTCACACCCATGTGTCCATCTTCTTAGGCAGAGAGAACACGGCAGCTGACACTTATGGTCTCCCCTCGCTCTCAATAAATGTGCGTCATCCTATCGAAGCATCTCAGCCCTAAGTTTCCATCTTGAGAAACTAACACACTCTGTGTGCAGGCGGCTTATTAGATTTAAGTAACAACTATTCAGCTAGTGTCCAAGCAGTGAACATACTTCTTTCAACATTCTTCCCGTTTATCGCGTGGCGCTTAATTTAGGCCAAGGATAGTTACACCTGTAACATCAGAAAAGGTAAAAACAGCCCAGCTTGGCTTTAATCCCGCTTTGCTTTGCCGCATTGCTGGAGCACAGAACTTTACAAGGTGTCTGCTTCCCATAAATCAGAGGCAGCAACTTCTCCCCAGTTATGTTTTAATTCATGGGTAATCATTCTCTAGAGCAGGTGGCAAGTTGGGGGCGGGGCCTGGCGTCGGGGGAATGAAGGGATGATGAAGTATTAAGGCGTTTGAACTTGTACAGATGAGCACTGCAAGGGTGGCAGACACGAAATGCGCCTGCTAACTGAAGCCAGATGAACAGGATGCAGCACGGCAGCATCCAGCCCGTCCAGCACCATCTCTTCAGCCGACCGGAGAGTGTTTCTCATGGAATTCTCTGACAACCTTGGCCTAAGTCTTCACTTCGTCACGAGGCCCTCTTCCCACCTTTTGCCTGAGGATCCCGAACGTGAACTCGAGGTTATTCAACCAACTGCAGTGCCATTTGGAAACTGACTCGTGCACAGAAACACATTCCTTTGCATAATGTGTCATTTCCCACCATTCAGAACACCCATGCCCAGAGCAACTAGTGAAAATCCTTTTCCCCCCAAAGGGTACACGTGTCTTACTAAAATTTCGTTCTTAATCTGTCTGCTAAACATTCGTCAAGCATCTTATGTGAATGACACTCTAGAATACAGAAATTAGTAAGATAAGCCCCCGACCTCGAAAAACTTCCAACCTAATAGGAAAGATACACTGACTGAACCCTCACCCCACCGCCAGCCCAGGTTGCTCATCCCTGCCTCCCGCACCTCAGGAGCAGGTGCATCACCTGCCCAACTGTTTAAACCCGGAGCCTGGGAACCGCCCTTCATTCCACGATGCTCCATCACTATGGTGACCACCCAGACCCAAGCCACTGGTACCTCCCACCGGGACTAAGGAAGTAGCTTCCTAAATGGTCTCTCACTTCCATGCTACGTTCTCCAGATGACACACACCCTAATATTTGTAGTAAATTTATCTTCACGTTCCTCTACTGCTTAAAGACCTCAAATGGTTAGAAAACTCCTTCCAGGGTCCTCCAAGGCCCCATGTCAGCTGCCCCCCGCCGCCAGCCCTCCCTCCCCTCGTCCTGTGCTGTGATTATAACTAAGTTAAAGGTTGTCCATACACAGCGAGGGCTGGAAAGGAACGCGGAAAATGACTTCGGCTGATGTGATAAGGAGGCCTGACTGCAGAAGTTTTATTTTCTTTAACTGACTTCTTTTTTTAATTAATGACTTTAATGGGGTCGACACGACAAACACCACAACAGTGACAACCCCAGGGGAGGCAATGCCGCGGGGGGCAACGCCGCAGTCCACTCACCCTGGGTTGTACAGCATGACGGCAGAGAGGTTCTCGCAGGACTTGGACAGGTCGGTCATGGACAAGCTGAGGGAGGACAGAAGGCCACTCTAAGAGCAGACACAGGGCAGAGCGGTTACCTGGGCAGCAAGGGAAGGCCACGCTCTGTGCTCCCCACGCTCCACTGGGGAGAGGCAACGTGGGGCTCACGCCCCCCATCAGCCTGCACACAACTGGTCTCTCTGAGGATGCACGTCAGGGGTCAGGCCAGGGATCCGTCTGGAGCCCAAGCCCCATGCTAAGGCCAGCAGGGCCGCAGTGCGCTCGGGCGGGAACTGCACAGCCCTGTGGATCTCCTTGACCTGGCTGCTGCGTTCAAGTGGAGGGAAGGGGTCACGGCATCTGTGTCAACCCTGTCCCCTGGCAGAAGCAGTACTCACACTTGCTGAGTGACAAAGAGGGAGAGGGGGAGGTGGAGGGACACCAAAAGAGCAACAGCCTAACCTGTTTGGCTTCCATGGAAAGTTTCCTAATATTTGTAGTAAATTTATCTTCACATTCCTCTACTGCTTAAAGACCTCAAATGGTTAGAAAACAGTCAAACTCCTTCCAGGGGCCTCCAAGGCCCCACGTCAGCTGCCCCGCGCCGCCAGCCCTCCCTCCCCTCATCCTGTGTCGTGATTTTAAGTAAGTTAAAACCTGTTTCCTTCCCTCTCTTCCCTGCGACTCTGTCCTGAAAAGGGCCCTCCAGGGCGACTCTGGGCTGGAACAGACAATAGGCTTCACAGGCTGGAACTGGCAGCCCTGGAGGAGGCTGGGGTTTGCGGCTTTCTCGTTATTCTGCATTTAAGGCACTGGCAACTCTGGGCAGCCCCAGCAAAAGCAGGCTGAGATGCGGGGCTGCAGCCCTGGCTCCCCGCTTGCTGGCCACGGGACAGGCCAGCCTCAGTTTCTCATCTCGATCATCCGTGATGTGGGTGTAATAACAGCCTCTGTGCACATAAACTGGTACATGTGGAGGTTCTGCACAGCGCCTGGCTCACAGAAAACTCAGCTGTGACTTAATTCCCTTCCTCGGTCTACGGTCAACACGGTGTCCTAGACAGGTTTCTCTCCCTTCCATTTCTTCCTGTCTCTTTCTGGTCCTCTGCCCACCTCCCTAATCCAGCACTTCAAGTGCCCTCTAGTCATCCCCATCCAAGCTGAAACCTCTTCCAATCGTCCTAAGTTCACCCCCTCTCTGCTTCACAGCCTCATCAAAAATCCAATTTACTGTGAATGAAAATAAAAAGTGAGCCGACTTTGGGATGAAAGTGATTCTGTTATGGGGTTAACTCTTAAAACAGATGCTCTTGAGTGGAAGGTGCTCTCCACTTCATGTGAAATGATGCCCACCTCCTTTCAGGGGATGCAGCGCTCAACAGGAGGGTCGAGACGCAGTGTCTCTCCTCCTGCTCTGGATCTCACTTGCTAGCCTATTTCACCAGGGAGCCATCCGCTGGGAAACAAACCCTCTAGAATCAATCCAGGCTATGGGCTGGTTCGTGCTCCAGAAACTTAAACTGCTGGAACCAGAGTGGAGACCCCCTCTTCCCCGACCCCAGCCCCTCCCAGAGCGGAGTGAGCTACAGGAGATTCCACACTGCTCACCTTCCTCTTTTCCCTGAGCCTGGCGGCCTCCTTCGGATGGTTAAAGCGAAACATATTGGTTCTTCCCAGGAGTATCACGGCACCTAAGAACACACAGAAACAGCAATGAGCTTACACTGAGCCACCCGGTTAGCTGGTGACATTCTAACATGGAATCCTGCAGCTGAGACGTGATTTCCAGTGTAGTACACAACAACAGAGTAAGGGGAGGCTTTTGTCGCAAAAATCTGCCTACATAAGCCAATTCTAAATCTTCAAATGCTTTTATTTTTAGAGCCGAGCGTCACAATACTCACGTTACCCAGGGCAAAGTGAGGGATCTAAGCATTACAATATCGTAAGAGATTAAAAACTCAGTATACAGATAATTAGACTTCTGACTGTTGAAAAGAAAAACAGAAATCAGGTAACCAAAGAGATGTGAGAATATCAAGCAAAGCATATGGTCACCAATTTAGGAAATGTTTATTAATGCCGATAGAAGTAGAAACCTCAAAGGACAGTGCATTCAAATGAAAACACGGTGAAACTGTCAGAGCAGTAGGTTTTTAGTAATAGGTCACTGTTACTAAAAACTCCCTCAGAATTCGACAGGAAAGAAAATGCGCATATGCAGTGACTATTTCCACGTAAAAACACGGCTTCTTGTGAAAACCCTGTTTAGACGGCTACATTGGACACACAAGAACAGCTCCTTTGGACTGACTAGGGTCCTGCTTGTTCAGAAAATGATTGTACAAGGGGCAGAAGAATTCAGTGTAAATGCCCAAGGGTAACAAACTCATTAGGTGGGGAGGTAAATTTCAGCTTGATTAAGCAAACAGATGCGTTCTAAGACAGGAGCTGTCCCAAACTGGCATGGATGTCACAGAAGGCAGTGAGCTCCCTGTCACTGGAGGCATTTAAGAGATTCACTATCTTTTCTGGTCCCATTCACACCTGAGAGTCAACCAAGTCTCAAAACAAACCACCCCCCACCCCCAAACCCCATGTTCAATCTTTGTCCTGAAAAAGAATGCAACTTATTTGTGAAGATAAGACATTCATCTAGAAGTCAACCATGACGGATCAAAGTGACGAGTGCAGGGTGCAGGAGGTGGCACCAAGGACCTAAGCTGGGTCTCACAGGACAAGACAGATGCTCCATGTGAGGGTGACGAGGGGAGGGGCTGAGCCTGAGACAGGAGATGGACCTCCTGGGCTTGGAGAAAGGAGAGAGTCAAGTCCAGCCAAGATGCAGGGGACGTGAAACAGCAGCAGGAACCCATATTGGACAGATGAGGGAGAGAGAGACCGTGAAGAACTAGCAGCCAGGACAAAGAATCTGCAACAAAGGTCAGAGAAAAAATTCAGCTCATGGATGTGTTTTGTGTGTCCCGCGCAGATGTAAAAAACAAAATCCTTCACTGTCAACGGTTAAAAATCTGTAGTTTTCACATAAAAGTCTGAGTTTCTGGCTTCCCTTCAAAAATTAGAAGATGTGGTATCAGTACATCTGTGCTGTCACTGGGCTACTGTTGGCTGCCTCCTCCGGACAGGGCACGTGACCTCTAGTTGGGTACCAGCTCCACCTGGACCCTGCAGGTAATAGCAATACCCCACATGGCCACTCTGGAGCTTCAGACCCGCACATCCACCTGCCCATGTGACATACTGTCACAGATTCTCAAAGGACCTTCAAATTCAATACGGTTAGAACCTAACGGGTTTAGATCGTAACCACAGCGAGCAACCGAAGGGTTGGTTCTGGTGGCTGTCGTTTTTTTAGCAGAAATGGAGCCAACATGAGAAGCAGCACACGTTTTTGGGAGACTCAGAAGGGCAGCAGCGGATATTATCCACCTACAGTCTGCTTATCCCCCTCGTAAAAAACTGCATTCGTGTATTTCCCAATTATGGAAAGGCACCATTACCACAATGAAGAAAGGTGTTTCCCACATGCCTTTTATGACTAGGACTCAAAACTGTGTGCCATACAAAAGTCAAAAGTTAAGTAGCCATGTCCAGGATATATGTGTATTTAATGCTCTTAAAATGACATTAGAGATTAACAAGGCAATCTCATTTGAGGTGTTAATTATACCTAATCCAATTCTTTTTTTTTTTTCTGTTAATAAAATGCCCAGGCACACAAGTTGAAAATTGCTAAAATATGTTAATGGAAAAATAGGATAGTACTTCAGAGACATACTTCATATCACGTTAAATCACTGAAAAAAATCTTGCCACCCATGTATTGGCATGAAATACACATAAAAATCCCTTAGAGGAGTTATGAAAGAAAACAAAACTACCCATGACCATTCCTTCTTTCCGTCCAAATAATGTGTATAAAGCACGTGGCACATAAAAGGGGCTCTGTTAAGGCTGGTGCCTTCTCTTTCCTCTATCGTATTCCTTTATGGACAAACCTACTGGCTTAAAAGATGTGCTTCATTTTTTCTTTTTTACATGCTGCTGCTGTGTGTCCATTCACTCAACAGATACTGAATGAACACTTACCGCGCTATGATAAGAACTGGGGGTGGGGATGCAGAGGTGAACGAGTGGGACACACACCTTGTCCTTATGGAACTTGTAAACAAGCAGGAGGAAGAGGTCACTAACCAAACAAATAAACGCAAAGCTGCAACTGAAGGAGAGATACCCTGCCCCCGGCTCACGAGCATGCGAGAAGGGGGCTGGCTGCAGGGGAGGTTAGGGAACGATGCCGTGAAGTAGGTGGTGCTTAAGACAAGCTCTTGCGGCGGGGCGCATATCCAACAGACTGTGACAGGAAAAAGTGATAATGATGATGAGTGATGGGAGACACGGCAGAGGAAACCGGGGGAGCGCTGCACAAGGTGAAGCTGGAGAGAGAGGGGAGGACGGAGCATGTAGAGTTGCTCGGGATACAGTAAAGCATCTCGTATTTCACGTAGGGGCAACAGCAAGACCCTGAAGGGCTTTGCGCCAACAGCAGCATCACACAATCAGACGTGAGTTTCAGGAAGATCATTTTTTCTACTGTTTGAAGAATGTACCAGAGGGCGAGAGGAAATGTAGATAAACAAGGTAAGAGATTACTGCAGTGGTCCAGGTAAAACATGATGGCGGCTCAGAACTGGAAGGGAGGAGTAAGAGGTCAATAAACAGATCCAGAAGATACTTGGGAGATAAGCTCACCGGGACTCATGATGGGCCAGATAGGGGGACCGGGGAGGTGAAGAAGATGCTCCTGGGCTTTGCTGTAGCTAGTTGGATGGGGACCTGTTCACACTGATTGAGAACACTGGAAAAGGACCAAAATCAGGTTGGGGGAGAAATCTTGAGTTTGGTTTTACACATAATGGATTTGAGATGCCTTTTGAAGATAGAAATATGGAGCTGAAGCTCCAGAAGAAACGCCTAGGAGATCTCTCAATCCATCTGTCCTGTACTCTGCTGTACACCTGATACTAACACAATACTGTGAGCCAACTACACTTCAATAAAAAACAGAAGAAGAAAAAGAAGTCTGTTTATGAAGAGAAAGACAGAGTTGGTAGTAGCTGGAGCCGGGAGTTGACAGACCCCGTGGGATATTTTGTGGTATTTTTGTTTAAAGGGGACTTGTGAGTATATTTAAAAAGCAAAAGGCTGAATTGCTGTACACCTGATACTAACACAATACTGTGAGCCAACTACACTTCAATAAAAAACAGAAGAGAGTTGGTAGTAGCTGGAGCCGGGAGTTGACAGACCCTTGTAACATGGCTAAGAAGTGGCTAAGCCAGAAATCAAACTGGGTTTGAACTTTTGACCCATGGTTTTTCCACGTTGCAAATCTATCTAGCATTCTCCAGGAGTCTAAAGATCCTAAAACATTTTACTGTGTTGCTCTCTCTCTATTTTATATATATATATATATATATATATATATATATATATATACATATATATATATGCATAGTTTTTGATAATTTGGTGCTCTGTGATGAGAAGATATGGTGCTGAAATAAAGCATATTTTGTTTAAGATGTTCTCCTGATGTTGGCAAGTATACTTTTGAAAGAATGCCTGGTTTTTATCAAGTATATTCTGTTAAATGATCAAAATGAAGAAATCTAGAAAGTTGGAGGATTAAGAATTGCTTATTAACCCTGATGGTAATTAAAAAAAATTTATAGATGAACTATGTACCTCAAAATATAGAGACAGACATACATACATATGTATGTGTACATATCTACCTAAGATCCACGTGTATATACACACACATCTCTACAGATATCAGGTAGAGATGTATACATATATATGTGCATATACATGTGTGTGCGAGAGAATGTGGTATCTCTCTATATACATCTGAGAGTCATCTCTAATAAAGGAAGCCACAGGTGTGGGAAAGAGGAGAGGACAGAGAGGTGGGAGAAAAGATGGCCCACCCAACACTGGGCACCTTGAGGAGCTTGGCTTTTAATGGCTCAAGGAGAGGAAGATGAACCTGCAAAGGAAACAGAGAAGGACCCTCAGAGGGGGAGAAGGAAAACCTCAGAAGCCCAGGGAAAGCGCAGTTGAGGTGTCCTGAGTGTGGACAACTCATTCAAGAAGTTTGTGTACTCTGCTGTACACCTGATACTAACACAATACTGTGAGCCAACTACACTTCAATAAAAAACAGAAGAGAGTTGGTAGTAGCTGGAGCCGGGAGTTGACAGACCCTGTGGGATATTTTGTGGTATTTTTGTTTAAAGGGGACTTGTGAGTATATTTAAAAAGCAAAAGGCTGAAGGGGAAAAGGCAATGAATGAATGAATGAGAGTGAGTGACGGTACAAGGCCTTCGGAAGAGACCCAGCTCATGTGTCCTGCCTGACGGGGTAAGCCCTCCAGGGCTCAGCTCCCTCACCAAGTCTTCAATGCTTCCTTCCAGATCTTAAATTTTCCTTAACTATGAGCGACTCCCTGATCTGAGGTTAATGTGATTAATCACAGCACATGGACTTTCTGTGATGCACTTAATTTGTCATTTTTAGAGTATATCTAAACCTCCTTGAAATATATGATGGCATCTTTGAGAGCACTTGAGAGCCTGTTAAATACTTGAGGACAGACAAATTCCAGACGATCTTAGAAGGGGATGGAGGGGAAACGATATTACAAAAAGGTAGACAAAGACACTTGGTAACAACAAGTGTTAAGCTTCACTTAAGTCTCTGTGAATGAAACCACTGATATTCTATTTTAATATTTCAGGCACACTGAAAAAAATTAAAACATGTAAAGAATTAAACATGTAAAGATTTCCAGTGATTTCTAAGGAGTGTAGGGATAATAATCATTAATATCACTATTAATATTACTATTAATTACGGTCCTCAAATTTTATGTAAGATTTTCTAATTCTGCTACTGCACGAATAAAAATCAACTGTTTTAGGGCTTTCCTGGTGGTGCAGTGGTCGAGAGCCCGCCTGCCGATGCAGGGGACGCCCCGCATCGTGCCCCGGTTCGTGCCCCGGTCCGGGAAGATCCCACATGCTGCGGAGCAGCTGGGCCCGTGAGCCATGGCCGCTGAGCCTGCGCGCCCGGAGCCTGTGCTCCGCAACGGGAGAGGCCACAACAGTGAGAGGCCCGCGTACCGCAAAACAAAAAACAGAAACAAAACCAAAAATCAACTGTTTTAAATTAAATGTTGCCATATGAATATTTCTGAGGTGATGATGTTCGAATTATTTCGTTCTGAGTTACCATTAATATGAACATATAAAACAACTGTATTCCCAAAAGGGTATGGTGTAACGTAACATGAGCTTACAGGCCAAACACCAGGAGGCCTTTAGAAAGTCTGCTTCAGGGCTCCACATCCTGAATTTAATCATACGTTAGAAAGGCCCTCCTCTACGCCCCACCACACACACACACACACACAGACAGGATATATAACGCATTGCTAAACCATGCTCAGTGAAAGAGAGGTTTTCATTTTAGATACAACAGTCAGAAAAGCAAAGCTCTGTCCAGAAAAATTTTCTGGAATGGTATCGCATGAGAAGTTGGGTGAGGCAGAATGGGTGAAGCTCTTATTTCGTTTCCTAGTTCAAGCTAAAAGAAACTTGCTTTGTGTATGATAATTTCAAGTCGTATAAAAGGCCTTAAAAATATTTATACTAAAATAAGTTATGATGATGGCACCATTTGGGGGCCCTGATAGAGTCTAATTTCCAGTAACATACGCCAATACTTAAGAACAGATTATGTAATATGTTCTAGGGCCTTGGACCCTTGTGACATTGGCTTTTAAGACACTTGAAATGTAGTAATTTTTCTCTATCTCAAAATGGCTTTGGGCAGTGAGATGGGGATTTAGTATCTGACACGGTGCTTGTGGTGGGTACGAAAATTTCACACGAATACTAACGGATTCAAACAGGTCACATGGCTTGGGGCTGACAGCGGGCTCAGGTGAGTGGCAGGCACTCGGTATCAAGGGTAGCAGGTATAAAGCATGCCATCAGATCGCCTGTTAATATTTGTGAAGGATGTAAGTGCACGTGACACCTTCCCAAAAAGCCACCTAGGCCCTGTCCTCTCCTTTTCAATGTTTATAATTCAAATGTGGACTTGCAATATCCTGCTTCAGATAAACCACTTAAACCCTTGTTTACTTCTGGCAAAGTAAAAATTGCCAAATTAGATTCTGGGACGCCAGAGAAGAAAGAAAATTGATTTTCAATCTTTGTTATTGAGATTTCCAGCCACATAATCAACAAGAATCATTTGCCCAACTGTGTGCGTGGGCTAAGTGTGGAGCTCTATAAAATTTCAAGATGCTCCGGTCCCATCCCCCCAAAGAAATTTTTAGATGTGGGTGTGGGTGTGGGTGTGGGCTGAGCTCAATTTTTTCTTCTTAAAGCCTCAGGGGAGATACAAGACGAGTATATAGAGCAGCTCTCATCCTTCCGAAAGACAATGGATTGAGTACAAGAGATAATTACAGGATGATTCCAGACAGCAGACAATGAAATGTTAAATTTTAAGGTACTGAATAGAAGGCATTACACTAACTGGTCAAACTATTAGCACAGTCATCCCTCATGGGGGATGGTTCCAGGATGCCCACAGGAAGACCAAAATCAAGGGATGCTCAAGTCCCTTATATAAAATGGCCTAGCATTTGCATATAACCTACACAATCCTCCTTACTTATAATACCTAATATAACGTAAATGCTATATAAATAGCTGCAAATACAATGTAAATGCTAGAGCACGGAAAATTCAAGTTTTGCTTTTTGGAACTCTCTGGACATTTTTCCCTGAATATTTTCAACCTGCAGTTGGTTGAATTCACTGGGATGCGGAGACACACATACGGAGGGCCGACTGTAACTCTCTTTCCGTTGGTGCCTAGTAGCTCGTATCCTTTGTTACTAACAGTACTACTCATCCCCTTAGTAACAATCTCAACGATTCAGCCTCGCCTCCCACAGGCTGTCCACAGCCCATCCTTCCCTCCAAGATGCCTCCCTTGCTCCCCTCTCCCTAAGCACCAAGAGTCTCCTACCTTCATCAACTCCTTCTCTTTACGGACCACCCCCAAGCCTCCCCAGGCTATAAAAACACTGTGCTGTCCTTCACCTCTGCAACCACATAACTAATCTGCTGAAGGGTGAGCACATCCCACAGAAAATCCATGCCACCAGTCTGGGATCTGGGAGCCGGACAAACCTGCCAAGATTCAGCAGCCCAGGCTACTTGGTCTCCTGCTACTCCTGCCCCCCACCTCACCCACTTTCCAACCTTTAGATAATTCTGTATCTAAGTCACTTTTTTCCATGGACCATTATGACAAATACATTCATTCATTTTGGAACTCGGCTTTGGGTAAATCTCTCCTTTCTCATCAGTCTGAAGCCACGCTGGGGGAGAAGTTTTGGTTCTGCCCGAGATGGGACAGCATCGTCCACCTGCCTCTCCCTCTGAATGCAGCTACACCTGATAGCCTGGACAGAACACATGCAGCAGCTACTTGAGGGGTCTGAAAACAAACAGAAGCAGGTGGATTGAAAGAGACCAGGACCTAAAGCACCACTGACCAATGATGAATTTACCATTGTTTTCCTCCAGTGTCCCCAGCTTCATCTAGGAAGAAACCCAAAAGTTGACATTAGTGTAAAAGAGAGAACTCCAGGAGAAGCTTCTAGTTTTGGTTCCAGGAGGAGGGAGAGGGTCCCCTAGCAGCAATAGTGGCGGCAGCAGGGGGCCCACAGATGCCTAAATCTGGGAGGCAGGGGAAAAGCTCTCTCCAATCCCAGGAGCTGTGGACCCAGGAGGGTGGGGCAGACGCCAGTTGTTTCATTGTTCTCCCCTCTGTCCTCTCACTGCTCGGCCCGGACATGGGCACAAGCACAGGAAGAACATGAAAGAGTAGTATAAATAAAGCTATATATATTTATATACTTTATAAATAAAGTATAAAGACGTCTAGCTGGAGGGCAGAAAAGGAAAGACCCAAGGAACCAGAAAGTACTTGAGAGATGGTGTAGAGGGAGAAGTTCAGGAAGGCAACCTCATGGAATTGTGTATGAATTCCTGGGCCACCCCCAACGGTGCACACATGGAGCTGACCCCCAGCAGCACACGGAGACTTTCAGAGTTAAACTAAGAGCCAGAACACTTCTCAGCTCCCAGGCTGGCCGCTGGATGGCACACACATACGACAGACTGGAATAGCACCACAAAGGCTTGGAAAACTGAATGGGCCTTGGAACTGGAATCACGACCCACAGACTGATTCTCACTTATGGTCTAAATCCAACCAGGTCAACTGCCTGCTAAAACAAAGAGGCAAAAATCAACATTTCCCATGGAACTGAAACAAGACCCTGAGTCTTACAATATAATACAAAAATGTCCAAAATGCAATTCAATATTACTCAGCATATAAAGAACTGGAAAAAAAATCTCAACTTGCATAGCAAAACACAAACCACAGATGTTAATGCTGAGATCACAGAGATATTGTACTTATTTGATAAAGACTTTGAATCAGCTATTATAAAATTGTTCAAACAATTTATCCTATAGGATGCCCTGAAAAATGTGTGTGAGGGGGTAGGGTAGGGTCAGGGGAGAATGCCTAGATGAAAAAGGATAAGCAAAAAATGTTAATAATTATTGAAATTGGGTGATGGGTACATGGAGGTTAATTATAATATTCTGTATTTTGTATATGTTTGAAATTTTCCATAATAAAAAACTTTTAGTTTTCTATGTCAGATGACTTTGAAATAAAAATGATGGGCCCTAAAAAAAAACAAAAAAGAGGTCAAACATGGGTGAACACTCTTGAAAAATAAGACGTTTCAACAAAGAAATAAAGTATACAAAAAAGAATCAAATATTACAACTGAAAAACACAGTAATCAAAAATTTAAAAACTCATTGGATGGGCTCAATAGCAGAATGGAGATGACAGAGAAAAGAAAACAACAGTGAACATGAAGCCAGATCAGCTGAAATGATCTCATCTGAAAAGCGAAGAGGAAAAAAGTTTATAGAAAGATAAAAAATAAGTAATTAGAGCCTCAGGGATCTGTGGGACAATACTAAAATATTAAACATTCATGTAACCAGAGTCCCAGAAAGAGAGGAGAAAGAGTATAGTGCAGAAAGACAATTTTTAAACAAATAATGGCTGAGAACTTCTCAAATCTGGAGAAAGATAGAAACATACAGATTCAAGAAGCCCGTTAAACACCAAACAGGTAAACTCCAAGATATCCACACCAAGACACACTGTAAAGTCACCCTATGGGGATGTCGAGCTAAAAATGAAAGCTAAAAAGGAGTGAGAGATCATGAAAAATAGATGTAATGATTCAAACAGGAGATGAAAGGGGTTTAAATAAACTGACAAATGGTTGTCTCCTGCGCCAAAGTCTGGGGCAAGAATTTGTGGTTAGCCTAGGTCCTCATACTGACATGTTCTGATACAGGTGCATCAGAATCACCTGCAGGATTTATTTTATTAAAAAAACCCAAAAACTAGATTGCTGGGCCCACCCCCAGATTTTCTGATTTGGCGGGTCAAGGATGCAGCTTGGCAATTTGTTTTGTTTTTTTTTTTTTTTGCGGTACACAGGCCTCTCACTGTTGTGGCCTCTCCCATTGTGGAGCACAGGCTCCGGACGCACAGGCTCAGTGGCCATGGCACACGGGCCTAGCCGCTCCACGGCATGTGGGATCTTCCCGGACTGGGCACGGACCCATGTCCCCTGCATCGGCAGGCGGACTCTCAACCACTGCGCCACCAGGGAAGCCCAATTTGCATTTTTGAAAGGCCCCCAGGTAATGCTGACGTTGCTGACCTGAGGACACACTAAGAACCACTGGCCTTGGGTACAGTCTTTAAGAACAGTTAGGGCTCTGACACTCCACAGTCTCTGCTGAATGAATCATCCATGTGCAAGTGACAGGTGTCAGCTTTGCAGGTCTCAAATTTGAGGAAGAAATCTAATGAGTGCTTAAGGGCAAGGGCAGGTAAGTTAACTGGGAAGTTAGACACCGCTATCTGCTGGCTTTTTGTAAAATGTGAAAGAGCTCTTCTGTTCACTAGACATCTTGGCTAAACTGCTGGAAAATCTATTTCTGTTTCTAGTTCCACTAAAATTCTTTTTTTAATTTGTCACTGAACAACTCATAGCAGCCCTTCAGCAGATGAAAATTTTATCAAAGGCTCCTCAGCTCCACTCCCTAGACAATCACCTGTTCCCTCTAAGTGCTTGAATACATGCAAATATATTTTGGCACTAAAGCATGACACATTCAAATGCACCTAAGTGTAAATTCCCCAGATGGAGTTTCTGCAGCACTTCTAACAGGAGAGATGAGCGTTCAATGGCTCTGACAAACCAGCAAGACCAAAGGAGTCCACTGATTTTGAATTTCCTTAAAAAATTAATTACATTTAGCAACTATCAGCTTTAAAATAACATATTAGAGTAAAAAGAAAAATTAATAACTAAAATAAGGGAGAATAGTTCATAGCAATTATAGGGCAAAGGTTGAAATACAGTTTTCATGATAACTCATTTGATTTTTTTATATTTCATATTAAATATATGAAAAAAAGAAAAATCTAGGGTCTGAGACTCTGCCGAAAACAGCTCAAGGCCTACAGACTAGACACCACAGTCAATGCATACTTTCTTCTCGGGCAAAGGCCTCTTCTTTCTATGGAATCATTCTACGGCATCATGGGAGTGAGGGAAACTATGCTTCAGAGAACACACCCACTGAAAAACAAGGTTAGATGTAATGCTGCAAATCCTATGAACTGTTCCTGGAAGAACCCAAAAAAGAGGAGAAAAGCTTCAGGTGCCAGGCTTTAGACGACTTACATTACAGATGTCAGCACATTTATTTCTCACAGTATTAGCACATGATTTTCTTTTTAGTGACTTTACCAGATGAAAACATCCCTGTAATTTAAGGCAGAGGAAGTACTAGTTATGATGCAATCTGAAAGAAATTAAAGCAGTTAACTGATACAGGTAAAAAATCTCCCCTGCAATGGTGACAATCTTCTAAACACATATAAATCTCCTATTAGTTGACATTCACAAGTGATATACAAGTGACTTTTATAAGTGGTAATTACTACACGTACTTTTTAATGGCACAGCCTAACTAACACATTTCCAAATGAACGCTAATTTACTAACGAAAAGAGACATTTAAATACCAAGTAGCAGCAATATACTGGAGAAAGGCAGTGAAAAGAAAGGAAACTGCTGGTGAGCCAGGAATCCAGTCAAATATGGAGTTAACATGGTTAGGTCATGTTATATTATAATATCTACACTCTCTGTTCTTGATACCTATACTTAAAAATGGTTTCACAGGGGCTTCCCTGGTGGCACAGTGGTTGAGAGTCCGCCTGCCGAGGCAGGGGACACGGGTTCGTGCCCCGGTCCGGGAAGATCCCTGTGCTCCGCAACGGGAGAGGCCACAACAGTGAGAGGCCCACATAACGCCAAAAAAAAAAAAGGTTTCACAGGTAAAAGCCAAGGCACCTTTTGGAGTATGAACATGCTGCTGTTTTTTATCTTGTTTCCCTATTATTATTATGTTTTAATAAAGCGCATATACTTTTTTTGGTTTAGTATTTTTTTTTCTTTAAAAAATAAAATCTTACAGATACAGTTCAACATCTTCCTGTTTCCCTGCCTGATCAAGCCCTTCCCCACTTCTTCTCCAAAGGTTAACACTATTCTAAAGTAGGCATGTGTCCGTATGATCCAGCAATCCCACTCCTGGGCATATACCCAGACAAAACCATAATTCAAAAAGATACATGCGCCCCAATGTTCATAGCAGCACTATTTACAGTAACCAAGACATGGAAACAACCTAAATGTCCATCGACAGATGAATGGATAAAGACGTTGTGGTATATATATACAATGGAATACTACTCAGCCATAAAAAGGAATGAAATAATGCCATTTGCAGCTACATGGATGGACCTAGAGAAAGAGAAAGACAAATACCATATGATATCACTTAATCTGTGGAATCTAAAATATGACACAAATGAACATATCTACAAAACAGAAGAAGACTCACAGAGATAGAGAACAGACTTGTGGTTACCAAAGGGGAGGGAGGATGGGAAAGGGAAGGACTGGGGAGGATGGGATCAGCAGATGCAAACTATTATACATAGGACGGATAAACAACAAGGTCCAACTGTATAGCAAAGGGAACTATATTCAATATCCTGTGATAAACCATAATGGAAAAGAATGTGAAAAAGAAAATATACATGTATAACTGAGTTACTTTGTTGTACAGCAAAAATTAAATACAACATTATAAATCAACTATACTTCAATAAAATTTTTTTAAAGTAGGTATGTATAAGTCCCATTCACATCTTTTTAATTTTGCTACATATTTTCGTAACCACAAACAATATATCATATTGTTCTGTGTTTAAAAAAAACTTGCTCCACTTCTCATTTTAGTAATAATCAAAAATCAAGACAATTTAAGTGGAGAATTCTAAGCCTTAATTTTTGAAGAACTGTACACGTTCTTCCCTTGACGGGATCTTCCAGTTTTAAAGTGTGTAGATTTAAAAAAAAAAAAGTTACCATCTTGCTTCTCTCACGAAATGCCTTGGAACAGAGTCGGCTTCCATTTCACTGCCCTATGACCTGCTATGACATTTATAAAAGAAGTGCACTGTGTTTTAATGCTATAGCATTTTTCTGCCAATTTCACTGACAGTGACACTGAGAAAGCTGTTGAGCAGCACAGAAGAATTCCAGGGGAACTCGAGTCCATCCAGTCTGAAAGCCATGGCACCAGGGTAATGAAACAATTAAGAGAGCCCTGCAGGGAAAGACAATTCTGACAATTAGCCTTGAGCGGCAATTAGGACTACCAGTTTCTTAGGACAAATCATATCTTTAATAGGAAGATCAAAACTTCAGTTCCAGCCATCACTAACTTGAATAGGAATATTTTTCAAATGGACTTTAAAAGTTTAAGATAAAAAACCACTTAATAAAAATACCACACAGGAGATACATTTAACATTATTTATCTACCATGCCTCAATCCACAAAAGAATTAGAGATAATGATCGCTACATAAGCAGATGGCAATGGAATGATAAGCAATTTCTCTGAACTAAATAAATAAGCTAATAATTTTTGAGGGGTGATGGAAGGATAACCCCAACATTAAATATTAAATTCTAGGAGGTTCCCATGTTAAACAATACATGCTCTAAAAGCTCCTTTTGGGCTTCCCTGGTGGCGCAGCGGTTGAGAGTCCGCCTGCCGATGCAGGGGACACGGGTTCGTGCCCCGGTCCGAGAGGATCCCGCATGCCGTGGAGCGGCTGGGCCCGTGAGCCATGGCCGCTGAGCCTGCGCGTCTGGAGCCTGTGCTCCTCAACGGGAGAGGCCACAGCACTGAGAGGCCCGCTTAACGCAAAAAAATAAAAATAAAAATAAAAGTTCCTTTTTCAGAATTTAGTTTGGACTCATTTTCTCACAAGAACATTACACATAACAGCTTCCAGGCGAATCCACAAGAGACTAACCCATAACATGGCAGGAGCAATGGTCACTGGAAACCACTTGACAGCCTTCTCAGCATCCAGTGGCCAGGACTGCGGGTGGTGTAAGTTCCAGAAGCTCCAGAGAAACATGGCTGGAGCAGGGAATGCACAGGGAGGAAACAGTCTGATGGCCGGACAAAAGAGCCAGGTAGATCCAGCAGCTGATACTGACATTTGTGGGCTATTTGTGATTCAAGCACTGTTTATGCTAAAGAATGTCCCCCAATTAACCCCAACTGTAACTTCCTCTCTAACTTCCTGTGAGTGATTCCACAAACACACCAGGCTGCTTTGGGGTATTTGGAAGAACAACGCAGGAGATGCAGAAGTCCTGGATTCCAGACACTGAATTTTTTGGGCATCACTTTCCCATACGGTTTTAAATCAACATCCTCAAAGGTCCTTTGTGCTCAAAATAATCAAAACAGATTATTACAGAATATATATATTTAAAAAAGGGTTTTTTCCTTTCCATTTTTGAACAGTTAATGTATATAACTATGCTCAGAATTTTGTATACATGAATAAACACAGTTCAACAAGCACATAAATTAAAAGTCTTCAAAGTTTTATTGGAGGAAATAGACGAAAATTCAAATATGAGAAGAGGCATACTGAATAAACATAAGTTCCAAGATGGAAATATGTTTTTTAATGTGAACACATCAAATGATATTAGAATCTAACTTCTCAAAGAATATTTTAGCACAACAAAATAATTCTAAAATTTCTTTGAAAAAAATTAATAGGCATGAAAAGCAAAAAAAAACCACTCAGAGAAGAACAAAAATTAAAGCATATTATAACACAACAAGCATTAAAACTGTGTGATATAGGCACAAAAGTAGAAATACAGAGTACTAGAACAAACTAGAAAGCCAAGAAACAAATACAGTACTTTGTCTGACTTTTTTATTTTTTTGGTAAAGTAAGTTTCTTCAAAAGGGAGGTGATGGGAAGGTTATGATAATGGTATACCAATGTGGGAGAAAATTAATTAAATCTATACTTTATATACCAGTGAACCCCAGATGTATTAAATATTTCAAAATGAATTCGAGTTCTACTCATGCATTAATGATGATATTGAAAACCAGTACAAGCCACTTATAAAATCCTGTAGCAATAAACAGTCATCATCACAAGGTCACCTCCCTCTGACCTCACTGAGGGAGATGCAGCCAGTACAGAGATCTCTGCTAGACAAGGAGACACAACTCTCAACTCTCATCATGACCCCTGCAACACCCCTGCTGCCTGAAGAAACAGCAGCAGGCCCCCGACCTGAGGTGCTGAAAGGACAGACAGGTGGTCTGGCTGTGGTCCAGATCCAATTACATAATCCACTTGTGGGGTCATCTGTCAACTGTCTACCCTCCAATTACACCTGTTGTTCACACAAAGGCCTGTGTGTTCCCAGGCAGGGACCACCACCACTGAAGAGCCTTACGTAGTGACCTCTTGTCTGTCAATCAATTATGGTGACTTTCTGGGCTCAGGGCAGAGACAGCGTCTCATCATGATCAATACTGCTGCCTGGAAACAATCAGATTCTCCATCCCTTATTACCAGGACCATTGTCCTGGTTACAAAAATGCAGGTATGTTGCTTTGGTAATGATCACTGGGTGCTCACTGTGTCCTTTTTAGGGCTGGTTACCTGCTACTGCTGACCTCTGACCCTTCTGGCCAGCTCCAGGACACCAGATGTCTCCCAAGCTCAACTAACCTTGAAGCTGAAAAATACTAAGAGTGAAAAACGGATGGAGAGATCAATGCATGGATGGATGGGTGGATGGTTTGGAGATGGTACATGGGTGGGTGCTCCATCAGTTGCCTGTAGAACGTCTCTGATGGACGCTATGCGCCTCCTATGAAAGCATGATCACCCTGGTCCATGCTACTGCCCTTCATTTCTGAGGTAACTCCTTGCAACTGATTTCTGGTATGACTTCACTAACACCAGTAAACTACACGCTTTCCAGTCCCCATCTGTCCAATCCTACGTCACAACAGATACAACGTTACAGTATGTAAGCATGAAAAACTGTAATTATGAAAACTATGTATAATATACCAAAAAGGGCTTAAGAGATAATGTCAACTTCTTTCTTTCCTTCCTTCTTGCACAGCTCAGTACAAAAGCCATTAGACAAGGCTGGGCAAAGTAAGCATCAGGGTAGGGGTGGCAGGAAGTTTGGGCATGCGGTGAGGAAGGTGTCTGCGCTAGGAAAAGGGTGAAGGCAGATGTGGCCCAGCACAGGGCGCCACAGCCTGAGCAGGAAGAGGAGGGCCCCAGAACGAGGAGGGGGCAGAAGTGACAGGACAGTGGCTACATAACGGGAGTCAAGTTCATCATTGTCAGAAAAGGGGCTACAAATAAGAAAAGGGAGAAAACTACAGAGAACTCTATGGTACTGGAATTAGAGGTATTGATGTGAACTCCTGGTTAGCAATATAGACACTGAAATACAGACATTTTAATATACTAATATAAACAGATGCAGAACTATAGTTGTAAATGTTGTATACACACCCAAACATTTTCGCTAACACCTTTGACTGACGGGATCTGTGAGCGGCAACACTTCAATAGCAATAAGCACACCTAGTGCCCAGATGCTGGTTTCTAAATCCCATTCACTAAAAGGAAGTACGGCTCCTTGGGGAACTGGCGGACTCGAGAAAAGTAAAAGACGAGCCTGGAATACCTTGCTCTGTCACAAAGTAAGGAATTAATCACACACAATAGGGACAAACCAAAAGAACACAAAAACCCATTGGCCAAATCTGAGACAATCTGGGCATCAAAATAAGCAATCATAGAAATGGACCAAAAGCTATAAAATAGCAAGACATGTGGCCCTGTTGATTTAGATAAATAAATGAATACACGGCAAGAAAAGAAAGCTCTTTCTTACAGTTAAAAAGCCAACTGAGACTTCCCTGGTGGTCCAGTGGTTGAGAATCCACCTGCCGATGCAGGGGATGCGGGTTTGATCCCTGCTCGGGGAACTAAGATCGCACATGCCGCGGGGAAACTAAGCCCGCACGCTCTGGAGCCAGCACACCACAACTAGAGAGAAGTCCGCGCTCTGCAACTAAGATCCAGTGGGCCGCAACTAAGACCCGATGCAGCCTAATAAATAAATAAATGAATATTTTTAAAAATAAATACAAAGCCAACTAATAGGTGTAGAAGGAAGAAACTCACCATGTGGCAGCCATTGGAATAATAATTAAGTAAGACCTCCCTCCCCGCAAAAAAACACCCAGTGGATTCTAAAACCAGCGGGTGAAAGTATGGTAAAGAATAGGATATTCATGATCCTGAAGTACCTTCCCAACAGCCTTATTAATAAGAAAGGGTGAAAAGATTAACTTGACAGTGAAAAAACCTAGCACACTGCTTCTTGATGAAATGATCAAAGTGAGCATTCTCAGTAAAGGGACAAAGAGAAACCATGTAATGAAACATGAGAAAAATGCAGCATCATTTCTCTGACATTCATGTCAAAAAATGACATTATTCTAATCACGAGGAAGCATCAGATGAATTCTATGTTTCCTAGAAGAATGTAGAAGGACATGCCACAGCATACCTGACCTGCAGTTTTCAAAACTGCCAAAGTCATAAAAGGCAAGGAAAGAACAAGGGACATTTCCAGACTGAAGGGGACTAGGGAGACGCGGTAAGCAAATACAACACGATGCTGGACTGAATAATGGACACTGTTGGGACACACGGACAAACCTGAAGAGGGTCTGAAACCACGTGGTAGGAATGCATCTATTACTTTCTTAATTTGGATGTGCTGGAGCACCATGCTAGCAATTGACTCTCAAATATCCTGAAATGAAAAAGTTCTTGAAGGGCAGACAGCAGAAACCAGAAGAACTACAATCCTGCAGCCTGTGGAACAAAAACCACTTTCACAGAAAGACAGACAGGATGAAAAGACAGAGGACTATGTACCAGATGAAGGAACAAGATAAAACCCCAGAAAAACAACTAAGTAAGTGGAGATAGGCAAACTCCCAGAAAAAGAATTCAGAATAATGAGAGTGAAGATGATCCAGGACCTCGGGAAAAAAATGGAGGCAAGAAATGTTTAACAAAGACATAGAAGAATTGCAGAACAAATACCTAGAAGAATTAAAGAACAAACAAACAGAGATGAACAATACAATAACTGAAATGAAAAATACACTAGAAGGGATCAATAGCAGAATAACTGAGGCAGAAGAACAGATAAATGACCTGAAAGAGGGAATGGTGGAATTCACTGCTGCAGAACAGAATAAAGAAAAAAGAATGAAAAGAAATGAAGACAGCCTAAGAGACCTCTGAGACAAGCTTAAACGCAACAACATTCGCATTATAGGGGTACCAGAAGGAGAAGAGAGAGAGAAAGGACCTGAGAAAATATTTGAAGAGATTATAGTCGAAAACTTCCTTAACTTGGGAAAGGAAATAGCCACCCAAGTCCAAGAAATGCAGACAGTCCCAGGCAGGTTAAACCCAAGGAGAAACACGCCAAGACACAGTCGTCAAATTGACAAAAATTAAAGACAAAGTACTGAAAGCAACAAAGGAAAAATGACAAATCACATACAAGGGAACTCCCATAAGGTTAACAGCTGATTTCTCAGCAGAAACCCTACAAGCAAGAAGGGAGTGGCACGATATATTTAAAGTGAGGAAAGGAAAGAACCTACAACCAAGATTACTCTACCTGGCAAGGATCTCATTCAAATTCCATGGAGAAATCAAAAGCTTTACAGACAAGCAAAAGCTAAGAGAATTCAGCACCACCAAACCAGCTCTACAACAAATGCTAAAGGAACTGCCCTAAGTGGGAAACACAAGAGAAGAAAAGGACCTACAAAAACGAACCCAAAACAATTAAGAAAATGGTAATATGAACATACATATCGATAATGACCTTAAATGTGAATGGATTAAATGTTCCCACCAAAGACACAAGCTCACTGAATGGATACAAAAACAAGACCCATATATACACTGTCTACAAGAGACCCACTTCAGACCTGGGGACACATAAAGACTGAAAGTGAGGGGATGGAAAAAGATATTCCATGCAAATGGAAATCAAAAGAAAGCTGGAGTATCAATCCTCGTATAAGACAAAATAGACTTTAAAATAAAGAACATTACAAGAGACAAGGAAGGACACTACATAATGATCAAGGGATCATTCCAAGAAGAAGATATAACAATTATAAATATATGCACTCAACAAAGGAGCACCTCAATACATAAGGCAACTGCTAACAGCTATAAAAGAGGAAATCGACAGTAACACAGTAATAGTGGGGGACTTTAACACCTCACTTACACCAATGGACACATCATCCAGACAGAAAATTAACACGGAAACACTAGCTTTAAATGACACAACAGACTAGACAGATTTAATTGATACCTATACGACATTCCATTCAAAAACAGCAGATTACACTTCCTTCCCAAATGCACACGAAACATTCTCCAAGATAGATCACAGCTTCGGTCACAAATCAAGCCTTGGTAAATTTAAGAAAACTGAAATCACATGAACCATCTTTTCTGACCACAACACTATGAGATTAGAAATCAATTACAGGGAAAAAAAACGTAAAAAACGCAAACACATGGAGGCTAAACAATACGTTACTAAATAACCAAGAGATCACCGAAGAAGTCAAAGAGGAAAACAAAAAATACCTAGAGACAAAGGACAATGAAAACACGACGATCCAACACCTATGAGACACATGAGAAACAGTTTTTGTTTTTTTTGCGGTACACAGGCCTCTCACTGTTGTGGCCTCTCCTGTTGCGGAGCACAGGCTCCAGACGCACAGGCTCAGTGGCCATGGCTCACATGCCTAGCCGTTCCGTGGCCTGCGGGATCTTCCTGGACCGGGGCACGAACTCGTGTCCCCTGCATCGGCAGGTGGACTCTCAACCACTGCGCCACCAGGGAAGCCCGAGAAACAGTTTTAAGAGGGAACTGTATAGCAATACAATCCTACCTCAAGAAACAAGAAAAATCTCAAATAAACAACTAACTTTACACCTAAAGGCACTAGAGAAGAACAAACAAAACCCAAAATTAGTAGAAGGAAACAAATCATAAAGATCAGGGCAGAAATAAATGAAACAGAAACAAAGAAAACAACAGCAAAATCAGTAAAACTAAAAGCTGGTTCTTTGAGAAGATAAACAAAATTGATAAACCATTAGCCAGACTCATCAAGAAAAAGAGGGAGAGGACTCAAATTAATAAAAGTAGAAATAAGAAAGGAGAAGTTACAACGGACACTGAAGAAATACAAAGCATCATAAGAGACTACTACAAGCAACTCTATTTCAATAAAGTGGACAAACTGGAAGAAATGGACAAATTCTTAGGAAGGTACAACCTTCCAAGACGGAACCAGGAAGAAATAGATAATATGAACAGACCAATCACAAGTAATGAAATTGAAACTGTGATTAAAAATCTTCCAACAAACAAAAGTCAAGGACCAGATGGCTTCACAGGTGCATTCTATCAAACAATTAGGGAAGAGCTAACACCCATCCTTCTCAAACTCTTCCAAAAAATTGCAGAGGAAGGAACACTCCCAAACATATTCTACAAGGCAGGCCAACATCAACCTGATACCAAAACCAGACAAAGATACTACAAAAAAACAAAATAACAGACCAATATAACTGATGAATACAGATGCAAAAATCCTGAACAAAATACTAGCAAACAGGATACAACAACACATTAAAAGGATCATACACCATGATCAAGTGGTATTTATCCCAGCAATGCAAGGATTCTTCAATATATGCAAATCAATCAGTGAGATACACCATATTAACTAATTGAAGAATAAGAGACATATGATCATCTCAATAGATACAGGAAAGCTTTTGACAAAAGTTGACACCCATTTATGATAAAAACTCTCCAAAAAGTGGGTGCAGAAGGAAACTACCTCAACATAATAAAGGCCATATATGACAAACCCACAGCAAACATCATTCTCAGTGGTGAAAAACTGAAAGCATTTCCTCTAAGATCAGGAACAAGACAGGGATGTTCAACTCTCGCCACTCTTATTCAACACAGTTTTGGAAGTCCTAGCCACGGCAATCAGAGAAGTAAAAGAAATAAAAGCAAAACATATTAGAAAGGAAGAAGTAAGACTGTCACTGTTTGCAGATGACATGATATTATACATAGAGTATCCTAAAGATATCATCAGAAAACTACTAGAGCTAATCAATGAATTTGGTAAAATTGCAGGATACAAAATGCACAGAAATCTCTTGTATTCCTATACACTAACAACGAAAGATAAGAAAGAGAAATTAGGGAAAAATCCCATTCACCACTGCAACAAAAAGAATAAAATACCTAGGAATAAACCTACCTAAGGAGGTAAAAGACCTGTACTCAGAAAACTATAAGACACTGATGAAAGAAACCAAAGATGACACAAACAGATGGAGAAATACACCATGTTCTTGGATTGGAAGAATACTGTGAAAATGACTATACTACCCAAAGCAATCTACAGATTCCATGCAATCTCTATCAAATTACCAATGGCATTTTTTATGGAACCACAACAAAAAGTCTTAAAATTGTATGGAGACACAAAAGACCCCGAATAGCCAAAGTAATTTTGAGGGAAAAAAACGGAGCTGGAGGAATCAGACTCCCTGACTTGAGACTATACTACAAAGCTACAGTAATCAAGACAATATGGTACTGACACAAAAACAGAAATATACATCAATGGAACAGGAGGGAAAGCCCGGAGATAAGCCCACACACATATGGTGAACTAATCTATGACAAAGGAGACAAGGATATACAATGGAGAAAAGACAGCCTCTTCAATAAGTGGTGCCGGGAAAACTGGACAGCTACATGTAAAAGAATGAAATTGGGCTTCCCTGGTGGCGCAGTGGTTGAGAGTCTGCCTGCCGATGCAGGGGATGCGGGTTCGTGCCCCGGTCCAGGAGGATCCCACATGCCGCGGAGCGGCTGGGCCCTTGAGCCATGGCTCCTGAGCCTGAGCATCCGGAGCCTGTGCTCCGCTACGGGAGAGGCCACAACAGTGAGAGGCCCGCGTACCGCAAAAAAAAAAAAAAAGAATGAAATTAGAACACTCCCTAGCACCACACACAAAAATAAACTCAAAATGGATTAAAGACCTAAATGTAAGACCGGACACCATAAAATTCTTACAGGAAGAACATTCTTTGACATAAATCGCAGCAAGATGTTTTTTGACGCACCTCCTTGAGGAATGGAAATAAAAACAAAAATAAACAAATAGGACCTAATGAAACTTAAAAGCTTTTGCACAGCAAAGGAAACTATAAACAAGATGAAAAGGCAACCCTCAGAATAGGAGAAAATATTTGCAAACGAATCAATGGACAAAGGATTCATCTCCAAAATATATAAACAGCTCATAAAGCTCAATATTAAAAAAACAAACAACCCAATCAAACAATGGGCAGAAGACCTAAATAGACATTTCTCGTAATCTAAAAACAGTAAAGGCTATAAAGGGTGTGGTGAAAAAGGAACCCCTTTGCACTGTTGGTTGGAATGTAAATTGATACAACCACTATGGAGAACACTATGGAGGTTCCCTAGAAAACTAAAAAGAGAACTACCATATGACCCAGCAATCCCACTACTGGGCATATACTCTGAGAAGACCACAATACAAAAAGAGACATGTACCACAATGTGTACTGCAGCTCTATTTACAGTAGCCAGGACATGGAAGCAACCTAAGTGTCCATCGACAGATGAATGGATAAAGAAGATGTGGCACATATATACAATGGGATATTACTCAGCCATAAAATGAAACGAAACTGAGTAATTTGTAGTGAGGTGGATGGACTCAGAGTCTGTCATACAGAGTAAAGTAAGTCAGAAAGAGAAAAACAAATACCGTATGCTAACACATATATATGGAGTCTACAAAAAAAAAATGGTTATGAAGAAACTAGAGGCAAGATGGGAATAAAGACATAGACCTACTAGAGAATGGACTTGAGGATATGGGGAGGGGGAAGGATAAGCTGGGATAAAGTGACAAAGTGGCATGGACATATATACACTACCAAACGTAAAACAGATAGCTAGTGGGAAGCAGCCACATAGCACAGGGAGATCAGCTCAATGCTTTGTGACGACCTAGAGGGGTGGGACAGGGAGGGTAGGAGGGAGACGCAAGAGGCAGGGGATATGGGGTTATACGTATGCATATAGCTGATTCACTTTGTTTTTTGTACAGCAGAAACTAACACAACAATGTAAAGCAATTATACTCCAATAAAGATATTAAAAAAAAAAAAAACATGCCCCCAATGTTCATTGCAGCACTATTTACAATAGCCAGGTCATGGAAGCAACCTAAGTGTCCATCGACAGATGAATGGATAAAGAAGATGTGGTACATATATACTATGGAATATTACTCGGCCATAAAAAGGAACAAAATTGGGTCATTTGAAGACAGGTGGATGCACCTAGAGACTGTCATACAGAGTGAAGTAAGTCAGAAAGAGAAATACAATATACTAACGCGTATATGTGGAATCTAGAAAAATGGTACAGATGAACTGGTTTGCAAGGGAGAAATAGAGACACAGATGTAGAGAACAAACGTATGGAAACCAAGGGGGGAAAGTAGGGGGGAGGGTGGTGGTGGTGAGATGCACTGGGAGATTGGGATTGACAATATATATATTAATATGTATAAAATAGATGACTAGTAAGAACCTGCTGTATAAAAAAAAGAAAGATGTTCTTGGGCTTCCCATGGCTCAGTGGTTAAGAATCTGCCTGCCAATGCAAGGGATACGGGTTCAAGCCCTGGTCCAGGTAGATCCCACATGCCATGGAGAAACTAAGCCCATGCGCCACAACTACTGAACCCACGCTCCAGAACCCACAAGCCACAACTACTGGGCCTGCGTGCCACAACTACTGAAGCCCACGCACTCTAAGGCCTGTGGTCCACAAGAGAAGCCACCACAATGAGAAGCCCGCGCACCGCGACGAAGAGTAGAGAAAGCCCACGCCGGCATCAACAAAGACCCAATACAGCCATAAATAAATAAATGAATTAATTTTTTCAAAGTTCTTGCAAATATTCCATAATACTGAAATTATTTCAAAAGAAAAAAAGACATGATACCAGATCCTGTATGTATAACTACAACTATTCATAAAAAGAATGTAAACAAGGTAATAAAATTATTAAAAGAAGCCACTGTTTTAAGGTTTTGCATTTGAAGAGCACAGTTTGAACTTCACAAATTCCTTTAAAGTCTTATTTCCGTAACAGCAGCAACTTTTAAGTCAATATATAGATGTTTAATTCAATAAGACAACGGGCATTTTATACAGAAGTTCTCCTCCCTGGTGCAGGAAGATCCCACATGCCACAGAGCAACTAAGACCATGCACCACAACTACTGAGCCTGCGATCTAGAGCCCGCCAGCCACAACTACTGAAGCCCGTGCACCTAGAGCCCGTGCTCCGTAACAAGAGAAGCCACCGCAATAAGAAGCCCGCACATTGCAACGAAGAGTAGCCCCCGCTCGCCACAACTAGAGAGAAGCCCGCGCACAGCAACAAAGATCCAATGCAGCCAAAAATAAAAAATAATTAATTAATTTAAAAAAGGAAAAAGAAGAAGTTCTCCAGCAAAAGAGAAAACAGCCTAATGAAGCAAACAGTCTTCATCCTTCTTACACCTAAAGTGTAATTAATTCTAAGATGCACATGTTCCCCCATTACCTAACCAACCTGTTTTCTAGAAACAACACATACAAAGAACTCAGAACCAAAAGCCAATACCTTGATTGAGGTGCGTGGCCTCCATGATCTGAACACCGTTCACAGAGCACTGGGATCCACTCAGGGGAATCAGTGTCACCGTCCCCCCGACATTTTCAAAGATGCAATGCTCACTCTCCAAGCCGAGGCCATGAAGAACTAAGATGGGAAAACAGAGGAAGAAAAGAGTTCCTTTGGTATCTAGTGCAATGATTCCCAACCTTCATTTATTTTCTCATATTCTTTCTTTTCCATACAAAACTGTGAGGTGAACATTTATGTTTAGTGAGAAAACTGAAACTTCAGGAGTTCCTGGCATCAACTGACAGACCCATCCCCTGAGTGCTACTCGGTGGGTCTGGACATCCCCTGTATAAGGGAGTAAGTTCTGGCACGTTCATTTATTTCATCTTCGGGGAGAAAACAGTTGAGTAACTTGTCTTAACTGAATACCACTGAGTCACTCCTGCTTCAGTCTAAATAACTTTCCTCCTCCAGTTACCCAAAGGTCACAGTAAAATGGAAGAGACAAAAAGGGCCCCATGGTTCAAGGATTTCCTGTGACCTCCACACTTACCGACACTGCGTTCCAGGAGCACATACCAAAGCTAAAAGGTGACCACGGCAGGGCATGGATCTTGGGAGGCCCGAGGAAGTCTCCAGAAGTCCTGAGATGACCCAGCCACAGCCTGTGCCGATTCTGAGAGAACCTGACCTCCACAGATCTCTCAGAGCATGTGGCTGCTCAGGGCTACCGACTCCCATCCGACCACCCTGAGCTGCTCGTGTGTGATGAGTGGCCAGGCACGGACACATGAATGCCTGTCACACAGACCTACATGATTTCAGGCCCAGTTCCTGGCCAGCTTCTCGGAAGCACAAGCCAAACGGCTCCCACTACTCTCCACAGAACTGCACTACTGGACTTTGCTGTTCACAGGAAACGTGTTCTTAGCCCTTACCGCATTTATAACAAACCCAAAGGTCACATGTATTGATAGTTTAATGGTGAGAGGAAGAGGCCTGACACCTAGTTTCACCCAAAATCAGCTGAATCCAAGGACTTCCAGGAATTGGTTTCCGGCTCTCCCAGATTCACTATAAATAGTAAATACACATAGGAAATGGGAGCTTTGGCTTGATTAATAGCTTACACTTGGCATGAAAGCAAGCTCATCGCCAGCAATTCTAAAACCAGCTGAGAAGATATCATTCGTCCCCTGCCAATCCCCACCTTGCCACACACCCACGCACACATGCACACGCAGTCTACCGCCGCCACATGCATTTCCTAAGTTATGCTACAATATAAAGCCTGGCAAGACCTCACCTGGGTACCTCACAAAGACTTTGGGGAAAGCCAGAAGTCTGTGTGTGTGGATGCTGTGTACGTGTGTGTCCTACTTTCTGTCCTCATCCTTGCACAGGTAAGTGTCGACTGGGAAGGATTTCCCATCAAAAGGTCTTATATCTTTTATCTGTACCTGTTAGCATATTTCCACTGTGACAAGAGTAAATTGATTTAACTAACAGCACACTTGAAAGGCGTGACTGAGGATAGAAGGCATGCAGGGTGGGGAAAGGATTCACAGTCCCATTTTATTCACTAACTAACTGTTCTGTGTTAGTCATTTGAGCTGAGTTCAAAATTACAGAAATACACATACTGATCAATATTGTATTTGAAACGTTTTCTTTTTTATAATTACTTCAATGTCAGTCATTCCAAAGAAATTTATTAAATGATTTTTAAAAAGTCATTGGAGGACTTCCCTGGTGGTGCAGTTGTTAAGACTCCACCTGCCAATGCAGGGGACATGGGTAAGAGCCCTGGTCCGGGAAGATCCCACATGTCACAGAGCAACTAAGCCCGTGCACCACAATTACTGAGGCTGCGCTCTAGAGCCCGCAAGCCACAACTACTGAGCCCACGCACCACAACAAACAGTAGCCCCCGCTCGCCACAACTAGAGGAAGCCTGCACACAGCAACGAAGGCCCAACACAGCCAAAAAAAAAAAAAATCATTGCAAAGAGGAAATGGATAAAGATCCTCACCAATATCCTGTTCTGTTGAAGCATCTTCTCTACCAACATATGTCTGACCTTCCTAGGGAGAAAAGTCAAGCAAAATTTATTAATAAGAACATGAGGAATGATCTGTTTCTTCCTCTTCCATTGAAGCCCAAGCAAACTGGTGACGGGTGGGCGAGCTCTGTCCCGGGCAGGCCACAGCCTCAGTGCGACTGGAGTTCACTGAGGCTCTGTAACAACAGCCCGTGTGTCCGAAAAAGGCCAGGACTCCTGAGGCTCAGGGCTCGACAAGGGTTAGGCTCCTGTTTTGCCATCAATAACCTGCCTGTGACAGCAATCTCACTGACGTTCCCAATCCCTTCTGACAAGTCTCTCCTCTAGTGGCCAGGGGTTTCTTTGTACCTAAAGATATGGCTTAGGATATATCTAAAGGAATTCAAAACAAGCATTCAAACAGATCCTTGTGTGCTGATGTGTATAGCAGCATTATTCATAATAGCCAAAAAGTGGAAACAACCCAAATATTCATCCACGGACAAATACAGTGTGGTACATACACTGGAATATTATCTAACCATAAAAAGGAATGAAGTACTGATACATGTTACAACATGGCTAAACATTATGCTAAGTAAAATAAACCAGATACAAAAAGAAAAATAAATAAATATATATATATATATGGTTTAGGGGAGCCCTCAAAGCACAAGCGTAACACCATTCTCATTTGAAGTCATGGATCAGACAGAAGACACTAAGGTCAAGGTTACAGAGGCCACCACTGATACTGATGTGGAAATTCTGCTCTCTTGACAGGGATACCCTGCTCGGGACCAGGCCCAACGGCGTAGGCAAGAGACAAAACTTTATAATTAACACAAGGGACCAGGAAACTGTATATACAACAAATCCCAGTTCGGGTGCTGGTAACTTTTCTTCCTCAGGCTGTCTGCCTTTTCGTTCCTTACCTCCCTCTTGCTGAGTCTACAAATTAGAGGGCAAAGTGAACGGATCTTCATTTAGCTTTAGGACTACATAAAACAGAAATTTCTAATACCACCGAATCCCAGTGAACTTCTGAGGATCCTCAAAGGACTCAAGGATTTGTTGTCTATTCTTCAGGGTCGTAGCTGCGCTCGTGGACACGGAGTATCGCACTAAACCTTGCCAGTGTCCACAGGGAAAGCGGCAACCAAGATGAGAATGTGCCAGGAAAGCAGGTTCTACCTTCAAATGATATAAGATGATGCCAGTGCTCAGAAGGTCGTCATCAATGCCAATTAAATGGGGCAGCTCGGAATCCAGAACGACCCCAATTCCTTCTTTCCTCAGGGCCAGGGTTTGTTCCTGAAATTACGAGGGAAAGAAAAGGAAAAGGTTACCTTGAGGAAAGAAAACTTCGTATTAGGTTCTCTTTAGAGTGCGAAAATGAACAATGTTTTATTTCTCACCAAGAAAACTGCAAGAAAAATGGATTGTAAGCTTCGTGTTGAAATCGTGGCATATGGTGGGCAAAGTGAGCTTGGAACATACAAAAAGCTCATGAAATGAAATAAATGCATTGCCTGATACAGATTCGTATATATACATATATATGTGTGTATGTGAATACACACATGCACACACATATAGATGAAGCTAAGCTCAAACCCTGCCTTCTTTAGGAAAGGTTCTAGGACCACTAGACCAGAAAGCAATCTTTCTCCCTCTTCAGAACCTTTATTTCACTTAATACCTAGAAGTCTCCTGACTTGTTGGTTCTTCTTTCCTGTTACTAGGGTCAAACTGCACATGGACCTGAAAGCAACCCTTTCCTGTGCATTCACTACTATGCACCAGAGATAACTGACCCGCTGTGCCCTGCATCACCTTCTATCCACTGATCATTCCCACCCACACACAGATCTGCTACAGAGCTCCCATCAACCACCACCACCACCACCTCCCTTGGCCCTGCATCTCCCTCCAGCTGCCACCAATTTCTCTGTGCCCCTTTAGAGAAAACCACCTCCAAAGAGTTCCCTACTTGCGGTCCTCTAGTTTCCCCCCTCCGGCTCTCTCTTGAACCCACTTCCATGGAGTCCTTCATCCCAGGGACTCTAGCGTCTACAGTCACTCCCTTGATGATCTCATCCTGACTCCTGACTTGACCTGCAATCTACACAGTTGTCCCTGGGTATCCATGGGGGATTGGCTCCAGGACCCCTGAGGATACCAAAATCCAAGGATGCTCAAGTCCCTTATATAAAAGGACATAATTTGCATATATCCTACGTACAACCTCCCCTATATTTTCAATCATCTCTAGATTACTTATAATACCTAATACAACATAAATGCTATGTAAATAGTTGCAAACATAGTGAAAATGCTATGTAAATATTTGCTGGAGCATGGCAAATTCAAGTTTTGCTTTTAAGAACTATCTGAAATTTCTTTTCTCTGAATATTTGTGACCGGGGGTCGGTTGAATCTGTGGATGTGGAACCCGCGGATACGGAGGGCTTGACTGTATGCTGACAACTCTCAAATCTCCAGGCAGACCTCTCCCTTAAAACTCCATCCTCGTGTATAGAAACCTGCCTACCTCGGTATACCTGTGGGGCTACCAGCAGGCGGCTCAAACTTAACACCCTGAAAGACCAGCCCTGATGCCCCCTTGCCTCCCAAACCTGCACACTAGCCCTTCTCGGTAAACACCAATCTTCCTTACAGTTGCCTGGACCAAAAATCAGGCTGTCCTTTGCTCCTTTCTCTAAACCCTAAGGCACTCGGTGTTGACTCCACCTTCAAAATATGCCCCCAATCTGACGACAAACCACTGCACCACATTGCTGCCTGGCCCCAAGTATCATCACCCTCACTGGGATGGCCTCAGTAATCCTGGCCACACCCACTCGTGCCTCAGCCAGAGTCCACGCTCTCCCCGGCAGCCAGACGGACGGCAGGGCAGGCCACTCCTTTTCTCGGGTCAATTACATGGCCTCCTCTTCTCTGAGTAAAACCCAAAGTCTCTGCAAGGGTCTACAAAGCTCCCCTTGCTGACCTCCTGCCACTTGCCCCCCCACTCACTCCTCTCCTGGAACCCCGGCTCCTTGCTGTTCCTCACACTTGCCAGCTGGCCCTCACCTCAGGGCTTCGGTCGTTGCTGTTTCCTCTGTTCCTGTCTACTCCTTCTCTTCCCCTAGAGTGGAGCTTCCCAACCTTGGCAGCACTGACATTTTGGAGCAGATGATTCTCCATTGTGGGGGGGGGGGGGCTGCCCTGGGCACTGGAGGATATCTAGAGCATCCCTGGCCTCTACCCACCAGATGCCAGTAACACACATCCCTCCTCCGAGGTTGTGACAACCAAAGATGCCTCCAGACACCGACAAGTGTCCCCTGGGGAACAAAGTGTGCCCCAGTTGAGAAGAACTGCCTTCAATTCATACATAACTCGGCCCTCATTTCCTCTGCTCAGAAGCCACCCTCCCCATCACCCCATACAAGAGAGCAGCCACCAACCTCTCTTGTCCTGATCTTTCTCTCTTGGCAATTATCACTCTATGACATGTTATATACAAGTTTATCACTTGTCTCCTGACTAGAATGTAACCCAGTGCCTTATTTCGTGCCTGGCACAGAGGAGCTCCTCAATTAATATCTGTCAAGTGAATGAATGAGTGGGTAGATACTCCGAGTTCAGAGAGATGCAGGAAGAAAGGTCAAGGGCAACCTCGCAAGACAGAGACTGAGAGGCCCTTCACCATCAGGCCCATCTGCCCTAAGGCAAAAAACCCCTCAAAAACCAGGTTTTGAGGCAAATCCCAGGTGGAAAACAGACAAACCCCAGAAGAGTGAAGGTGAAAACTCCAGCCTTGAGGTTGGGCTGTGCTGAGTGGAGACTGGGGCCCATCCCAGAGCAGGACACTGTGCTCTGTGACCACAGGCTGATGGAAGCAGCAGAGGAGACAGCCCCGTGCTGCCAACGGGAGCTCAGGGTCAGGGAGGCTCCGAGCGAGCCTCTTCCTCACCCACTCCTGCGACGGGGCACACTGAGCACAGCACAGCTCTGGACTCCAAAGCCCAGAGCTGCCCGAAACAAAAGTGGAACTCTTCACATTCCTGGATCAAATCAATGGATTCTGTATCATTTAAATGTTAAAACAGTCTACATTCTCTAGCTGAAGAATTCAGAACCTCACAACCTTGCAGACAAGGGGCCCCTGGGAGGTTCTGGGAAAGGGCTGGGGGAGAGAGAGAAGTCCCCAGCCTTCACCTCTGCAGACACTGGGGCCTCCACCGCACACACGCGGAGCTGGAGTCGGGCCAGAGGGCAATGGAGCGGAGTAAGGAAAAAAGATGGTTTAAAAAATAAATAAATAAAAATCACCACTTGAGGGGAAGCAATTTAATTTAACAACCATTAAATAGATATGCAGAGAAAATGACCAATGCATAACTTAAATTCAAGAAAAGGAAATGAAGCGTAGCACTGTTCTTCAATTACTTCTCTTATCAGACGGGCTTCCTCTCCCGGGCCCAGAACCTCAGGCTTGAAGGCTGGAGACTTCGTTCCTCCTGATATGCCGCACCAAGGCCCTTGCAAATCCTGGCTAAAATGAGCCCTCTAAATAAACCAACCCCGACTCCTGCCTCTCCGATATCGGTAGAATTCGTGCTTTTCCTCTTGCCCACAGAGCTCAAACAGAAGCGGAAAGTCTGTGATTTTTCTTTTTAAAGATATATATTACACTGGAGAATTTAATCATACAGCCCCGTCTCATGAAACAAGGCCTGCTAGCTCTGAACTGCGACAGCGCTGCACACACGGTAGGTGGCTCCTGGCCATGGACTGCTCCAGGCTTCCAGATCCATGTGAAAAGGAGAGGGACTGTTTCTCCTAAGTCCAGAGACATATGTATTTTCTTCTGCATAAAAGTGGACAATAAACCAAAAGGGGGCGGGGGGGGGGGAGGCAGTATTTTAAACTCTAATAGCTCCCACTCAAACTAGAGAAACTGTTTTGGACTACATCCCAGTTTAGTTTGATATTCTTTTTTTTTTTTTTAACCCATTGAAAAGCACTTTTTCTTCCTTCCTTAAAATAAATCTCATAAACTTAGAAAATCATTTGAAATTCATAACTTCAGAGCCATTAGGTCAAAAGCATTACTTGTCTCCACCCATCCCTAACACACGCACACAAACGACACACACACACACACACACACACTTCCATACACACAATGGGTAAAATCTGAATTAAGAAAAAGTCTCTCAGGATTGGGAATGGGGGCATATGAATTTATGATTAATGCTGCCCTAAAGCTCTATGACATTCAAGCTGCATTCACTATATGATATTATAAAAGTGTCACCTCATAAAACTAAAAACGGGAGTTTAAATCATTGTTCGAGTGAAAAAGTAATTTCAGACAAAAATATCTATCACTTATAAAATATTTATTGAGTGGCACATACTGTTATACGTAAATGATGAAATACCTCTTTGATAAGATGGAATACTTAACAGAACAGAGCTGGGGATCCCTTTCCCAACTCCAGGCACACGGGGTCCCAAAAAAAGAAAGTGGTCAAATATGTAGAGCTGCACATATTTTGTATTCAAACAAAGCTTCTGGCAACCAATACTTGTATAAAAAGGAAACTACCGCCTGACAAAAAGTATAAAAAGACAGTATCCACTCAAACATTATGTTCATCACATTTCCAAAAATACGTTCAATAAGTTTTTTTCAACCCCTAAATCTAAAACCTGTGTCAAGGGCTGAGATGGTGGCAGCAAATCCTCTGGCACATGCCAGTGTTCAGGTGAGTGGCAGGCAGGACTGCCCAGATCAAAGGGAGAAACCACAAGGGCCTGGCCCGTTGGGCGTGTCCCATATAACCCCCATACCCCTTCATTAGACTCAGCAGGAATCCTCCCTCTTTTCATCACAATATCACATCCTTAAAATCCAGCACTGGGGACTTCCCTGGTGGTACAGTGGTTAAGAATCCGCCTGCCAGTGCAGGGGACACGGGTTCGAGCCCTGGTCCGGGAAGATCCCACGTGCTGTGGAGCAACTAAGCCCGTGCACCACAACTACTGAGCCTGCGCTCTAGAGCCTGGAAGCCACAACTACTGAGCCCGCACGCCACAACTACTGAAGCCCACGTGACTAGAGCCCATGCTCTGCAACATGAGAAGCCACCGCAATGAGAAGCCCGGGCACCGCAACAAAGAGTAGCCCCCGCTCGTGGCAACTACAGAGAAGCCTGCGTGCAGCAGTGAAGACCCAACGCAGCCCAAAATAATTAATTAATTTAAAAAACAAATGAACAAACATCCAGCACTGTGTCTGTCAAAATGCAACAACCTTCCTGAATAAACAGGTGAAAATCAAGACAAAAACTTGTCAATAAGAAGCCTATGTTTCCCTTTCAAGAAGCCTTCCTGACAGCCAGATCTTGCTTGGGAAATACTGGGAAAATTTTGGCGACGTGTCTGCCCTACCCGAACTAAGGGTTCTCAAAGGGCAGAAACTGTGCTTCCTCACACGGAGTATGTGGCGGGGATATGGCTCCACCAGGCACAGAGCAGTCACTCAAGAAGTGCTGATTATTAGGCACTGTCAGTTGTAAGTGATTCTAAGTTGTCAGAATTTTTCTGGTAGAAACTCAGTCTACGAAGAATCATGTGCTTCCCTAACTAGGAGAGTTGTACGGAGTTGCCTCACAGCAGAAAGAGCACTTAACTTCTGCAAACCCGAGGCCGACGGCACTGATCAGAAGAGGAGGGGTCACCACGGCCAGGGCTTAGAGCACCTGCCCAGTGCGGGTATGAGGAGGAGGGAGGGGGTCAGGCAGACAGGAGGACTTTGATAAAAAATGAAATTATTCTTCCTCTAGCATAAATGCTTTTAATTTTAAAAAAAATTGTATGTGACTTCATTTGAATTTAACAGAAGGAGAAAAGCAACTGAAGTATTTGTTGAATTTCAACCAAATGTTTCTTCACTACAACAGACACTTCCTAAAATATGCTTCTAAGTTAAGACATTACAAAACACATTTAGAGGTTGACAGCACTGTGTCTGCATTTTTTCCTATGTGTTTTGGTTTTAAGTACCATTCCCCAAGCTTATAGATGTCTGAGAATATCCACCTTCTGCCCTTGCACCTGAACGACACCGAAGCTGTGTCACTCTGGGTCGTGTTCATACCTCCTCTCTCACTCAGAATGTTGAGGAGGTAGTTGGCTCCACTCTCTTCAGAAATTAAATGCTGCACTAAGGAACTATGAAGCCAGTCTGACTTTTGGTCTATGGCAGATAATTTGGTTTTCTGCCTGGATGTCTGAAGATTTTTTCCTTTACCTTTGAAATTCAATAGCTTAATTAGGATAGGTATTGGTGTTAAACATTCTGTTCTCTGAATTTTCCCTTAACACGATACATTCTTCTAATCTGCAGACTCAGTTCTTTTGTTTGTTTCTTTTTCATTTCCTGAAAGTTACCTTGTTTTATATTCCATTTTCGGTTTCATATGTTGACTGTCTACTTCAGGGATGCCAATTATCCTTATACTACATTGTCTTTCCATCTTTTAACTTCTGATTGCTTTAATGTCATGATCACTTTGCTTGTGTTCACTGAAACTATCAAGCCTTTAATTTTTAGTAATTTGATTTCCGTGGCATCTATTCTTTCCTTTGGTATTTCTAATTTTATTTATTGGTCCTGCAATGGTTGGTGTTTGGGACCTCAGTCTTTCTGTAGATCTGCAATCTCTCTTTTTTCATCTCATTCTCCTTTAATCATCTTGCTGTGTTTACTGAATTCACACTTTTCATTAACTTGTTCCACAGAATGAAACAACTGTAAGGACTTCCCTTCTATGCCTTGAGGTATGTTTTCATCGAGCTCTGGGTGTTTTCTCTTTTACATGCTATATCCCCTTTTTTTCTTTCTCTTTGCCTATCCATCCATCCGTCTATCCATCCATCCATCGCACCTATGTTTATATAACCGCCTTACCTTTTTTCTTCATCTGTGTGTGCACAGGTGTTACCTGTCCGGAAATTCTGCTGCTCTAACACAGGATGGTCAACTCCTTGACTCTTTTCCTACTGTTGCCCCATCTGTGATCTTTCTAGTTTGAAGACTGAGTGGGTCTGTGTTCTATCCACCGTTCTCTAGCCAGATTGAGTGAGGGCCAGGAGGTCTCAACTGAGGCACGGTAAAGGCTCTGTTCGAATTCCTGGGCTCTGGCCTCTCTTAACAAAGGTGATTAAATATCCTCCACCGGGCGCCTTCCTCCTGCCTGCGAGGAGAGCCCACTGCAGTGGGAACACTGGCTCTCAGGTTCCCTGGTCTCAGAGACTCAGCTCTGCTTTCCACTTCATCCCAGTTGCCACCATTTCTATGATTCCTCCATAAGAAGAGGAAAATCACCATGTTCCTCCCCAGATCTGAGGGTGTGGGGAGGGCTTCTAGAGTCCTCACTGACTCAGCTCCTGAGGTGCAGGCCTAGGAACCCCACCCCGGCCTCCACTCCTCAACAGCCAGCACACGGCCCTCTTCATTGGCTTCCTGTTAGTGAGTTTGTGGAGGTGTTTCTGCTGTTATCTCTTCATTTCTTTGAAATGTGTGATGTCATCTCCAACGCCTATTCTCCACAGTCAAGAACAGGTATTCAGCTGGCTACAAAAAGGAAGAAGACAAGGGTGCTCCAGGTGTCGGGGGAGGGGTCTCTTAAGCAAAGGTCCGGTGGCAGAAAACACGGGCACATACACAAGTGACCATTGGACATTCAGTTAACCGATAAACTTGGTCTGGAAAAGCCAGGCCGATGGTCATTATTTGATTCAGAAACCAGGAAGGCACTGAGAATTTTGAAAACAGGAACTGGCTGATACTCAGAAGATGAACCTGGCAAGGATGCTCGGGATGACTAGGAAGAGAGGGAAAAGGGAGGCGGAATTGGGATGGAAGGAATAGCCTGGTGGACGCTATGCAACAAATAGTTTAGACTGATGAACCTTAAGTAAAGACACCCTTCTCAACTGTTTTACATACTCCTCTTAATGAGAAATAAGGAAACAGGGGGAGTTTGCAAGAAGGTTTTTATTGCTAGGAAAACGAAGTCCTGACGGTTCCCAGTAACACTTTCCAGACAGCTCACCAAGCGGATATTGTTGACATTAAAAATCGCTCACCGGGCTTCCCTGGTGGCGCAGTGGTTGAGAGCCCGCCTGCCGATGCAGGGGACACGGGTTCGTGCCCCGGTCCGGGAGGATCCCACATGCCGCGGAGCGGCTGGGCCCGTGAGCCATGGCCGCTGGGCCTGCGCGTCCGGAGCCTGTGCTCCGCGACGGGAGAGGCCACATCCGTGAGAGGCCCGCGTACCGCAAAAAAAAAAAAAAAAAAAAAATTGCTCACCAATTTGACTAGCAAGCGTTGTCAAGTAATTTGCATGTTTCTTTCATAATATACAAATGGTAAATAGTCATTGTCAACACAAACCAATTAGTTCTGAAATCCTGAAAGTACACACACTGGCATTCACCCAGAAGCTACAGTTTCTCGTACATTCTCGTGCACAAAGAAAGAATCCTGTCCGTCTAACAGAGGAAGGAAACAGCCACCAAGATTACCAGAGTCGATGAAGCTGTGCTTCAACCACCATCCCACCTTCCTCCACCCTTTGTTCATGTAACCTGAACCAGCGGTGATGAAAAGGAATAAGGATCTCCCCTTCACTTTCCTCCAGGAAACAACTTTTTATTCTTGCTATGCTCCCAGAGAGCATGGTGAGGTGAAGAAAAACAACATTTGCTGGCTAGAAGCATGTTCCATGTCCCTGCAAGGCTGACTGGTAACACGTAAGCCTTCGTGTGAGAGCTCTATTAATGCTCTTGGAATGGTAAAAGATTTTCTTAAACTACAAACACAGGGAAGGGAAAGAACAGCCTGTGAGAGTTCAGGACTGGAAATCTACCTACACTGAAAAGGTCTGGCAGGTACCACAGACCCAGAGAGACCAGGGAGGACCAGGAGTCAACCTTCATCAGAATGAGGATTAAGGAAGGAGATGGTTCTGGTGAGAAGGCAGAATTAGCAATCCACAGGTTGAAAAAAGAAAGGAAGGATCAAGTGGGTCAACCTAAAAGTCACCCTGTTCTTCTCCTTGCCTCTAACCCCACAGCCAACCATCAGCAGGTCTACCCGCATGGCAGCAAAATCATCCAGGACCTTCCGTCTCCACCGCCACTGCCACTACCACCTCCTGCCTGGTCTCTGACATCCAACTGTCCTTCTGCTTCCTCTCTTGCCAGCCTACAGTCTGTTCTCCATGCAACAGCCAGAGCCTTCTTTCCAGAATGTCAAGAGGTCACACAGAAAACTCTACAATATTCTCATGCATTTGGAATAAAGTGGCACCGGCAGCTCACTTCATCTGGCCCCTACCCACCTCTCCAACCTCACCCCCTCTACTCTCCACACGACTCCCAACGCTCCAGCCACAGCGGCTTCCTCATTCCCACTGCAGGGCCTTCGCACACGCTGCCCCCGCTTCCCCGGGAAAGTCTCCCCTAAATCTTGTGGCTGGGCCCTTCTTGTCAGTCAGCTCTTACCACACATGGTGCCTGCTCTCTAAAGATCAAAGACACCAGTAAGGTGGACAAGGTCCTTGCTCACGTAAAGCTCACCTCCTAGAGAGGAAGCACACCCCTCCTCCCGGCTCCCCCCTCCCAGGGCATTCCATCACTCCACCTGGTTTGCTGTTTTCAGAGCACTCCAGTCTATCAAAATTATGTATTAGTGTATTGTCTGTCTGCTCCTCCAGAAAGCAAAATATTGTCTGTCTGCTCCTCATCAAGCCCAGGGAATGAGAGAGCAGGCTGGGGTCAGTGAAAGGCAAACTACCGCTCTGACTCCAGGGCTGAGACTGTCTCTCACCAGTCCTATTTATACGTTCCCTGCCAGGCAAAAGCAGCTCCTGAACCTCAAAAGAATGCTTAAAATGGCCAGAATAAGTCAGAAGCTTATAAGGGAATGTTGTTTACATATGAATGGATTCCAAAAGATAATCATCATAAATAATTTAACAAGTGTCCACAACATCTGTACCTAGCTAGCATCAGGAAGTTGATATCAGATTGGCACCTATTACATCATAAAAACTGAAGTAGGAATGCAAAAGCCTTGCTTTTTACAAGACTTTCAAACAATCCACATTACAGTACCTGCGGTCAAAAGAGACACACTTAGAACAGACAGAGAACAGTCCCGGACTCACCGGGGCAGAAACAGGAAGGGAAGAACCTGACTACCTCCTCACCTCCCCGGTACCAGCAAGCCGACATTTCCTGGCATTGTTGGAAGTCAGCCCCTAAACAGTAAACAGAATTAATATTGTCCCTTTAATGAACAGAAGCTCTTGGGGCAGTTCAATTTCCACTACACCTCCCACTGCAGAAACAACATTCTTTATTTAACGCTAAACAGCTAACTGCTGGCAGGCAGTTCAGAGAGATGCTATGTATATCTTTCTGATGAAACAGTCCTCCGCTGGCTGAGCAAATCACCCAGATGTCGGTATTTAAATTACGCAAAATGCAAAATACCAATTAAAGAAATTACGTGTGAAAATATGCAAGAGCAAATTTCCTCACATTAATATTTAACTAGACTTTTTAAGTGGAGCAGGGTCTTGTGAACACAAGTACCTTGGTATATTTGACCTAAACGGAAGCCCAAAATACTCAGGAGGGTTCACCAGAAGGTTCTACAAGGGCATTTTTATACAGTACAAACTTGAACCCAAGGTAAGAAAGCAGAGTGAAAGGATCACTTTAAGTGGTATGCTGTAACCCAGAAAGCTTCAATCTGACATTGGCCTTAAACTTCGGTCTTGTAAAGCTGGCTTGCTCGTTTCTTACCCACAGAAATACGTCATACTTGTCTCTGCCTCCAGCCTTTGCTCAAGGGATAATGACTTCTTGGGACAGCTTTCTAGTTCTTTCCCCTCCTGAATCTTACCCATCCTTCCCCTCCCCGGGGAAACACGTAGAGCCACGGGGGACCCTTCCTCTCGATGACCACAGTTACCTGGCCCAATCACCTGCATCTCAGTCAAAAATGACTAGTGCCTTTATATCCATACACTGCTTGTTTCAACTGCTAAACCAGTAGGTCACTCAAGGAGTTTCTAAAACACCATGCCTGAGCCCTGCACTGGTCCTTTAAATAAGCATCCCATTTAAAGATGGACCCGGGTATGGGTATTTTTTTACACTCCCAGGTATTTCACATCCATAATTTTCTGTGTCCCCCAAAGGACTGGCACCTCTATTCTGCTGGGTGCACTCTGAGGATGCCCAACGGGTGCTACAGTTTATCCTCCAGCCAGCTTCTTCTGCAACTCATTCAGCTCACACTTACGAGCATCTGCTACTACTTGCCAGGTAAACTTAAAACTGTCTGCTAGATTACATAGAAAATGACTTCAGTTTCTGTTTAAAATGTTCACGAAGGGTATATAGACATTTGAGAGAGTGTGTGTGTGTGTGTGTGTGTGTGTGTGTGTGTGTTAGCTTGGGCTGCCACAACAAAATACTAGAGACTATATGGGACAGATAACAGAAATTAATTTTCCACAGTTCTAGGGGCTGGGAAGTCCAAGATCAAGATGTCGGCAAGGGAAGATTTATTCTGAGGCCTCTTCTCTTGGCCTGTAGGAGACCACCATCTCACTGTGTGCTTACGTGGCCTTTCCTGGGTGTGTGCACACAATGGGGGAGAGAGAATGATAAGGCTACAGGCCTTTTGGATTAGGATCCTATCCTTATAACTTCACTTAACCTTACCATAATTTCCTCCTAAATGCTCTATCTCTAAATACAGTCACACTGAGGATCAGGGTTTCAACATATGAATTTTGGAGGGAAACAGTGCAGTCCACAGCAGGGTGTGTGTGTGTCTAATATATACATCATACACTTATAAATAGAGAATATATCATAAATGCAATAATTATATATGAGAAAGAGAGAAAAGATAAACAGAGAGATACTGAGCCTAACAGAGACATCACAAATTAGAAACAGATTATTAACTCTGGGTAGTTTTTTTCTTTATATTTTTTCACTTCCCAAATTTTCTATAACAAACACACTTGTAAGTAAAATAACACAGGTAATAGAGATTTTTAAAATAAAATAAAGGAACATACTTCCATATGAAATTTTTAAAACATTTCACTTAATTTATTCCAATTTATTTTATTTAAAATATATTTTACACAATCTCAAGTAATCTCCAAGGCTGAGTTTTATTGTATGTTATATAACATTCTGAAGATGGAATTCTAAAATGATGAAACAAAAATGCATCAGCCAAAACTGAAAGCCCAGAAACCATTTCTCCAAAAGCCTTCAATATGGAAAATCTGCCCACAGCTAACATCATATTCAATAGTGAAAAGCTAATAGCTTTTCCTCTAAGACCAGGAACAAGACAAGAAAAAAGAAATAAAAGGCATCCAAATTGGAAAGAAAGAAGTAAAACTGTCTCTATCTGCAAATGACATGATATTATATATAGAAAACCCTAAAAACTCCACTGAAAATGTGTTATAGCTAGTAAATAAACTCAGTAAAGTTTCAGGACACAAAATCAATATATAAAAATAAGTTGCATTTCTATACCCTAAAAACAAACTATCAGAAAGAGAAAGTAAGAAAACCATGCAATTTACCTTGCATCAAAAAGGACAAATTAACTAAGAATAAATTTAACCAAGGAGGTGAAAGACCTGTACACTGAAAACTATTGATGAAAGATCTGAAGATATAAATAAACAAAAAGATATCCCATGCTTGTGGAATGGAAGAATATTATTGAAATTAAAAGGTCCATTCCAACCAAAGCAATCTTCAGAGGCAATGCAATTCCTATCAAAATTCCAATGGCATTTTTCATAGAAATAGAAAAAACAATCCTAAAATTTGTATGGAACCACAGAAGACCAAATAGCCAAAGCAATCTTGAGAAAGAAGAACAAAGCTAAAAAAGGCATTATGTTTCCTGATATCAAACTATATCACAAAGCTATAGCAATCAAAACAGTAAAGTATTGGCATAAAAACACACACTTAGATCAATGGAACAGAAGAGAGAGCCCTGAAGTAAACCCACACACATATGGTTAATTAATTTATGACAAAGGCACCAAGAATATGAAATGGGGAAAAGACAGTCTCTTCAATAAATGGTGTTGGGAAAACTGGACAGTCACATGCAGAAAAATAAAACTAGACCTGTACTTTACATCATACACAAAAATAAGTTCTAAAGACCTAAAACCATAGAACTCCTAGAAGAAAGCACAGAGGATAAACTCCTTAACGTCAGTCCTGGCACGATTTTTTGGATATGACAACCAAAAGCAAAGGCAACAAAAGCGAAAGCTCAAGATTTCACCACGTTACTCAGAACAGCATGTAACTTAAAATTTATGAACTGTTTATATCTGGAATTTTCACTTTAATATTTTCAGACTGAGGTTGACCGCAGGTACTGAACCTGTAGAAAGCAAAATCGCAGATAAGGCAGGACTACTCTACATGAAAAGGTGTTCAGCATCAGTAATCATCAGGGAAATGCAAATCAAAACCTCAATCAGATCACCTCAAACTTGTCAGAATGGCTATTATCAAAAATAAACAAGAAAAAATAAAATAAAACAAGTGCTGGTGAAGATGTGAAGAAAAGGGAACCTTTGTGCACTGTTCATGGGAATGTAAATTGGTGCAGCCACTACGGAAAACAGTAAAGAGGTTCCTCAAAAAATTAAAAATAGAACTACCATATGATCCAACAATTCCACTCTTAGGTATTTATCTGAAGGAAATGAAAACAGGGTCTTAAAAAACATCTGAAGCCCATATTCACTGCAGTATTATTTATAATAGCCAAGATATGGAAACAACCTAAATGACCATCAGCAGATGAAGGGATAAAGAAAATGTGATAGACAGATAGACACATAGACAGACAGATAGATGCACACACACACACACACACACACACACACACACACACACAATGGACTACTATTGGCCATAAAAAGAAGGAAATTTTGCCATCAGCGACAACACGTATGGACCTTGAGGGCAGTATGCTAAGTGAAATAAGTCAGAAAGAGAAAGACAAATACTACATGATGTCACTTATAAGTGAAATCTAAACAAACCCAAGTAACAGATGCAGAGGTGGGGGTGGGGGTGAGGTGAAATGCGTGATGGTGGTCAAAGGGTGCGAGTGTGCAGTTATAAAATAAATATGTTGCAGGAATGTAATGTGCAGCCTGGTAACTAAAGTTAACAATACTGTGTCACGTAATGGGAAGCTGCTAACAGAGTAAACCCTAAAAGCTCTCATCACAAGAAGAATGTGTACCTAAGTGAGGCGATGGATGATAGCTAAACTTACTGTGCTGCGCACTTTGCAATAATACATATATCAAAATCATTAACTGTACACCTAAAACTAATACAGTGTTTCTGAATCAACTGTATCTCAATAAAACTGGGGGGAAAACAAGCAAACAAAAACCAAACAAACTAAAAGAAGGAAAATCTGCAGGTGTCCAGAAGCCAAAGGAACTTTCAGCCTCCAGAAAGTAGGCATAGAGGGGACTTACTTTAACATAATAAAGGCCATATATGACAAACCCAGACCCAACATTGTAAATCTACAAACAGTAAATGCTGGAGAGGGTGGGGAGAAAAGGCAGCCCTCTTGCACTGCTGGTGCGAATGTAAATTGATACAGCCACTATGGAGAACAGTATGGAGGTTCATTAAAAAACTAAAAATAGAACTACCATATGACCCAGCAACCCCACTACTGGGCATATACCCTGAGAAAACCATAATTCAAAAAGTGTCATGTACCACAATGTACACTGCAGCACTACTTACAATAGCCAGGGCATGGAAGCAACCTAAGTGTCCATCGACAGATGAATGGGTAAAGAAGCTGTGGCACATATATACAATGGAATATTACTCAGCCATAAAAAGAAACAAAATTGATTTATTTGTAGTGAGGTGGATGGACCTAGAGTCTGTCATACAGAGTGAAGTAAGTCAGAAAGAGAAAAACAAATACCACATGCTAACACATATATATGGAATCTAAAAAAAAAAAAAAAAAAAAAGGTTCTGAAGAACCTAGGGGCAGGACAGGAATAAAGATGCAGACGTAGAGAATGGACTTGAGGACAAGGGGAGGGCGAAGGGTAAGCTGGGACGAAGTGAGAGAGTGGCATGGACATATATACACTACCAAATGTAAAACAGATAGCTAGTGGGAAGCAGCTGCATAGCACAGGGAGATCAGCTCGGTCCTTTGTGACCACCTAGTGGGGTGAGATACGGAGGGTGGGAGGGACACACAAGAGGGAGGGGATATGGGGATATATGTGTAGGTATAGCTGATTCACTTTGCTATACAGCAGAAACTAACCAACACTGTAAAGCAATTATACTCAAATAAAGATGTTATTTAAAAAGAAAAGTTTAGGAGAAACCATAAAGGTAATTCCAATGTTGTTTTAATGAGAACAGTGTTGAACGCTAGCCGATTCCAACCTCAACAGCCCTGTGGTCTTATCAAAACCCCGGATCGGTGTTAGATTTTACTTTAATTAATCTAAGGAACCAGTTGTCTGGCATCAGCAGACATTTTTTAAATGTCATGGCAGCCCTCAGGACTGTGACGGTGCCAGGTGGCAGCTCTCCTGTACCATCTTGAGTCCATTAACGCTGGCCCATGGGATCATTCTACATCTGCAGCCTCATATGCCATAATGACACCATCAATTCATGCTTTATTAACCCAAGTAAAATACAGAAGGGTAAAGCAACGGAAATCTACAACAATTATAACAATCTCTCAAAATACACTGTACCCTTAATTTAATTCAAAAAACACAGAGAGACAGAGAGAGGGAGAGAGAGAGAGAATATGGCTATCAGCCTCTGGTGAGCTAAAACGTCCATGGATTCTAAATGCTGTACAAGGAAAATGTTGACCTAATTCCCAGAGATCATACTCCTTAAATCCTAGGTATTGTATCAGTTTAGGCTTAAGACATCAGTAGGCACGCTAGGTAGAATGGTGGATTCCTGAAGACTTCACAGGCAGGGCAGCAACTGCTCCCAAATAAAACTTGCAGGCGAACTTGAGAAAATATTAGGAGTCCAAAAAAAAAAAAAAATCACCCCTACACTGGATTAAATCCACCCACATTCACCAACTCTGTTCTCACGTTACCTATTAAGAACAAGAACCTGGACTTTTTAAACTTGGTTTTCAGAGTTGCGGCACTCCAGCACGGGGCAGACACTCAAACACAAAATAAATCCTCCCTTGGAAACTAAGCAGCACTTTAAATCCTTCAAATCATGGACTGCACTTGAAAATGGGAAAAGAAAAAAGCGTTTAATGCATCTCTTTAGGGGCTTATCTGATTTACATTAGATGTGGGCCACTTGGAACATCTTTTCATTTTTTCTTCCTCTTGTTCTAAAAGATTTACTATGACCTAAAAATTCTACTCTTCAATTAGACAGTAGAAGAAAGTTGCAGATAAGTAATAAATCACAGAGAATCATTCTGATGTGAATATATTCAATGTTTTTGATCACCTTCTTGAATTAAGATCAGAGACCTGCCCCCAACTCACTAATCATGGCAAGAGGGGTGAAGGGATCCTAGAGGGTAACCTGCAATTTCACTAGAGAAAGAAAAGGTGTGCTGAAACCTACAATGGAAAAGTCCATTAAAAATGTCCACCCCAAGTTCAAAGCTCTAACAAAGAGATCTGGCTTCTGATGCAACTGCTAAAGCCAGGGGCTTCCACTCTCACTTACGTCCATTGTAAAATGCAAATGAAAACACAGAAAGAAATGCAAACTAACAAACACTTTGGAATTCAGAAATATTGGCGGTAATGGGTCACATCCTGAGATATAAACTTCTATCGGTAAACTACGTACAGGTAAATTGTCTGTGAAAAAACAGCAAGGTCAGACAGAAAGATTGCCTCTCCATTCCCCCACGGCCAATCCCTGGCAGGAGGAACCTCCTTTCTGAAGTAGCCTAGACTATTTCACCATCCCAAGCCAACCATCCCCATCGCTAGCTCTCCTTCTGCATCAGTTGTACCCACAGCCAGGATGGAAGGAAGAGCCACTGCACACTGTGTCTTGGCACATGATGGAGGTGACAGGAGAGACAGAGGGAGCCAGAGCTTCCCATGCAGTGTCATGCTGCGTTTCTGCCAAGGTGAAACACGCAGATGTTTCCATTTATTCTGAATAAATCTTCCTTTAAGCCATCCCATAAAACACAATGGGAATATGCCATCCCTCTTCAGAAAGGCAAGCTCAGCTAGGACAAACAACTGAAAGATCAAAGAATTTAGCCAAGGGCAGTCCACTCAGACCAGTCCTTCAGCTCGCGTCTGGCAAAGAATTCTAACAAGGAAGAAGGCAGGCAGTGTTGGGAGCCAAAGAAAATCCCCAACCAGGTAAAAGCAACAACAAACTCAAGTAACCGCAAACAAGCAGGAACAACATCACAACGTAAACCAACACAGACCAGCATCACAGACAACAAACAAGCAACAGGAGTCACAGCAAGAGCCAACACAGGGACCCTCCCTGCAAAATGTAAATGAGGAGATGAAAACAGTGTAGGGAGAGATGACAAAGACAGAGGGGGAAAATGGAAAATTTGCGTTAAAATGGGTATTCCAAAGGAAGAGAAGAGAACAGATGAGACAGGAGCTACAGAGTCAATGGAAACAAGCTGAAAGGAGGCCAGCATCTACGAGCAAAAAAGTTCCTCTGAGTAAGAAGGCAAAGGAAGGAGAATTGTGTTAAAATTTTTAATGAAAGGGCTTCCCTGGTGGCGCAGTGGTTAAGAGTCCGCCTGCCAATGCAGGGAACACAGGTTTGAGCCCTGGTCCGGGAAGATCCCGCATGTTGCGGAGCAACTAAGCCCGTGCGCCACAACTACTGAGCCTGTGCTCTAGAGCTCGCGAGCCACAACGACTGCAGCTACTGAACTGCGTGCCTAGACCCCATGCTCCACAACAAGAGAAGCAACCTCAGTGAGAAGCCCACGCACCGCAAGGATAGCCCCCACTCGCTGCAACTAGAGATAGCCCGCGCACAGCAACAAAGACCCAATGCAGCCAAAAATAAAATAAATAAATTTTTAAAAAATTTAATGAAAGAAACTTTCTAGTCCTACAGGTATCAAAATAAAAGGGGAGAATATTTACAAAGGAAACAAGCATTAAGCTGATAATAGGAATTCCCCGTGGCAATAATGAACTCCAGAACGTAAGAAAGTGGCATTCACAGCTTCTCAAGGGGAAAAGATCAAGAGCAAAAGAATTCTACACCCACATGGTTTTTCCATTTCCAGAAGTAGCAAAAGCACCGAAAGACAGTCTGCAAACTCACTCCGAGATGATAAGTCAGAGATGATCTAAACAAAAAACTTAAGACTGGACTTGGGCAAGGGCGATTATGGGCTAGAACGAGCAGCAACAAGCACGGAAACCGTTTCAAAATCAAGACTGTTCTTATCGATTGCTGGAAGTAAGGTTATAAAACTGGATGCGAATGTCACAATAGAGAGGTAAATTAAATAGAATTATTAATAATGGAACATAATATCTCTCATTCCATCAACAGTAGTAAGATGGATGGCACATGGGCAAGATAATTACCAGAAAAGTAGATGCTAGAACTGACCTGAGTTCACACAATCTGGGTCAACAAACATTCAATGAGCAGCACCTCTGTGCGCAAGGCCCTACAGCGCACGAGGAAGGGCAGACAGAACTTTTTTAAAATTCTAAATGCAATCCAGCCTACTTCCAAATTAATCGATGATAAAGTTCACTTGTGTTTGAATTTTAACCTCTTCCTATTTTACAAATCTTTGCTGATTTAAACCACAAAGAAAATATCAATAACTATGGAGCCAGGAGAGACACTAATACCTACACACACACACCTTAGTGTTGGTGCTTATACAACGTGGGGCCAGCACCACAACGGAAATGACATTACAAATAAGCCCCAGCTCTACCGCTGAACATTTGCACACAGAGCTCAAAGATCCATCAGGTGTCCTCCAGCTAAAATACCTCAACACTAGGTGACTGGCTTCAAGTTGGCAAAGTTCTACTGCAGAAGCTTTCCCGGCATGAGGCAAAGGACAAGAGAATCAAAGAGGATTTGGGGACTGTGACCACATAAAAACACACCTGCAAGACAGGCCCTTCCCTCTGCTCAAGTGCCCCACGTGACACATGCTTCATGATTAGCACTATCACTCCCATCTGACTGTCTCAGAATGATGTGGTATCTCTCTCCTTGGGCTGTAAGGTCTTTAACAACAAGGGTAGGATCTCACTGGGGTTTGTAACCCCAGCACTGAACACTGCTTGATATATGGTACATCCTCAACGGATGATGTGGGGCTGAGCTGAGATTTAAGTGAGAAGAGACACATGACATTCGGAAACAGACAGCATTTCAGGTCCATTTTTCGCTTGACAGGAGTTCAATTCTGAAGAGACTTGAACGTGCCACTCTCCGGAGAGAGAGAAACAGGAAAATGGCGTGAGCAGGTTGCAGGTTTCTGTTTTCCACCAAAGAACACCGCAGTTTGTTTTCAGTAATGTGAGGATGCAAACAGTGTGCAGGGCAGTCTGGATGGTGACTGTGCCATCTTCTGCATCCCTGCATCTTCTCAGGCAGCTTTGGGTCAGTCAAAAAGAATCTCGATATCCATGTTTCTTCCACATTACACAGAAAATAAACCTGTCAGCAAATATTCTGCAAGCTGCCTTCCAAGCTCACACAGAAAGAAAAATACAAATGAGAAAGACTGAAATAGAGCAAGTCAATTAGCATATCATGCAGCTCACGTCTTTAGGGAAAACATTTCTATAATTGTAACTTCCTTATTTGGCCTTCTGATGGGAGACATATATAGCAGCAAATGCAAGATGCTGCTAGACTTGAGAGACATAAAAATACATTTCCTGGAATAATGAGGAACAGGAAGAACAACGCAGCTCCTCTCACCACTTGGAAAGTTTATGAAGCATATACAACTGCACTGCTCTTGGTGTTTAAATTTTCACTGACGGTGATTCTTGATAAATCATAAATGACCCCGACTCGCTCTCCAAAGTAACTTGAAGACTTCTTTCTTCACTCAGTATGCCATTGGCATTAAACTGAAATAATTACCACCATGTCAAAAAAAGAATCATGATTTCTCAAAATATTTTAGTCAAGTTCATTTAAATCCCTACCTTGCGAACTTGGCAAACAGAAGTAAAAATAGGGAGTAATCATTAAACAAACTTTGTCTCACGTTCACACTATCCAGCGCTCCAGTTCTGGTGAAGACTACACACCCACTGCACACGAAACATCACCATAGATACCTGTAGAAAAGGCTAAGAACCAACATGTTTTTATTCAGACCTTGGTTTCATTTTGCTTTAAAGTTCAGTAGCTTAAAAATAAGCTCATGTTTACCTATTTTAAAAGGAATACGTGTAGGGGCTTCCCTGGTGGCGCAGTGGTTGCGGGTCCGACTGCCGATGCGGGGGATGCGGGTTCGTGCCCCAGTCTGGGAGGGTCCCGCGGGCCATGGCCGCTAAGCCTGCGCGTCCGGAGCCTGTGCTCCGCGACGGGAGAGGCCACAGCAGTGAGAGGCCCACGTACCGCAAAAAAAAAAAAAGGAATACGTGGGATTTACCTGGGTTCTGGGAGGAGTATGGGAACTGCCCACAAATGAATCCTCCCGCTTCCCCTAAAAACCATGAATAGCGAGTAGAAGAACAAACAAAGCCTCTTACGATGCCTACTTCAAATAATGCGAGGATGTCGGGGTGCCGGCAGAACTGAGGCACCGAAGTGACATCTGTGTGCAGGGGACAGGATGCAACAGGGAGGGACGGGGGAGGGCGGGGGTGAGGGACATGGTAAGAAGCAGACCCAGAAAAACAACAAAACAATGATTCCTGGGCTTCCCTAGTGGTGCAGTGGTTGAGAATCCGCCCGCCAATGCAGGGGACACGGGTTCGAGCCCTGGACCGGGAAGATCCCACATGCTGCGGAGCAGCTAAGCCCGTGCGCCACAACTACCGAGCCTGCACTCTAGAGCCTACGAGCCACAACTACTGAGCCCATGTGCCACAACTACTGAAGCCTGGGTGCCTAGAGCCCTTGCTCTGCAACAAGAGAAGCCACTGCAATGAGAAGCCCTCGCACCGCAACAAAGAGTAGCCCCCGCTCACTGCAGCTAGAGGAAACCCACGTGCAGCAACGAAGACCCAATGCAGCCAAAAATAAATAAATAAAATAAATAAATTTTTTAAAAAAAACAATGCTTACCACCAGAAAGAGAGGGGCTCCCCATTACCTGGAACTGCTCTGGGCAGATCTGAGAAACAGCAGGGCAGAGCAGGCAGCACCAGTGGAGGCAGAGAGAAAAGGCGTAGAAAGTGACAAAAGAGCCAAGTGTCGGTGCCTCGTGGCAAAGAAACCGCCCTTCTAGTAGCAGCAGCAGAAGATATGTTTTGCTGTAAAACCGGAAGGCCGCTCTAAGCCCCCAGTCTCACAGGACCCTGATGCTAGTAAATAATTCAGGAAAACACAGATAATTCCAATAGGAACAGAAAAGCAAGTAAAACTACCATATCCACTGTAGTAAAAAAATTATTTCTCAACAGAAAAAAATTCACCAGGAAATCCAGCTGCAAGGCTAGAAAGTCACCAGAAAACATTCCAAGAATTCAAAGAAATGACTAGACAATCGTAGGAAGGGAGAAGAAAATGTATGGAACTCAGGAAGGATGGAAAAGAAAAAATAATTAAGAAATTAAGACAATTATTTGGCCCTTAAATAAAACATTCTCTTAATGTCACTCATGAGAGAAATGCAAATCAACACTACCATGATCTATTTCCAATCTATCAGACTGGCAAGATTTTAGTTTGACAACACACTCTGTTGAGAGGCTGTAGGGAAAGCAAAATGGTACAACCCCGAAGGAAAAGAATTTAGCGATACCTTCCCCAATTACAGATTAATTTACCCTTGACTCAAGAATCTCACTTCTAGAATTCTATCCTATGAATTCAAGGGAAAGAGAGATGATTTTCTCACACAGCATTCACACACACACAAATGACTCAGTTATTCCTTACAATATTGTTTATACCCCAAACGACTGAAGAAAAAAATGCTCAGCAAAAAAGAACTCTTGTGGGGCTTCCCTGGTGGCGCAGTGGTTAAGAATCCACCTGCCAACGCAGGGGACACGGGTTCGAGCCCTGGTCCGGGAAGATCCCACATGCCACAGAGCAACTAAGCCCATGCACCGCAACTACTGAGCTGCACTTTAGAGCCCACGAGCTACAACTACTGAGCCCACGTGCCACAACTACTGAAGCCTGCGCACTTAGAGCCCCTGCTCCACAACAAGAGAAGCCACCGCAATGAGAAGCCCTCACACCACAACGAAGAGTAGCCCCCGCTTGCCGCAACTAGAGAAAGCCCGCGTGCAGCAACAAAGACCCAACACAGCCAAAAATAAATTCATTAAAAAAAAAAAAAGAACACTTGGGACCAATCCACAGTGATACAGTATATCCATCCGCACAATGATGGACCGTGCAGTTATAATAAAACAAATGAGGAAAATCTCTGAAGGAGAACTAGGATATATCGCTAAATGAATAAAAAACAAGATATAGAACAATGTATATATTTTCTTATTTTTTTGTAGCAAGTGTGGAGAATAAAAATATATATTCATGTTTGCTTTCCAAAAGCATAAAGCATATTCATATATTCTTATTTACCCATTCATCTGTGGATGGGCATTTAGGTTGCTTCCATGACCTGGCTGTTGTAAATAGTGCTGCAATGAACACTGGGGTGCATGTGTCTTTTAGAATTATGGTTTTCCGTGGGTATATGCCCAGTAGTGGGATTGCTGGATCATATGGTAATTCTATTTTTAGTTTTTTAAGGAACCTCCATACTGCTCTCCATAGTGGCTGTATCAATTTACATTCCCACCAACAGTGCAAGAGGGTTCCCTTTCCTCCACACCATTTCCAGCATTTGTTGTTTGTAGATATTCGGATGACGCCCATTCTAACTGGTGTGAGGTGATACCTCTTGTAGTTTTGATTTGCATTTCTCTCATAATCAGTGATGTTGTGCAGCTTTTCATGTGCTTCTTGGGCATCTGTATGTCTTCTTTGGAGAAATGTCTATTTAGATCTTCTGCCCATTTTTGGATTGGGTTGTTTGTTTTTTTTAATATTGAGATGCATGAGCTGTTTATATATTTTGGAGATTAATCCTTTGTTCATTGATTCACTTGCAAATATTTTCTCCCATTCTGAGGGTTGTCTTTTGGTCTTGTTTATGGTTTCCTTTGATGTGCAAAAGCTTTGAAGTTTCATTAGATCCCATTTGTTTATTTTTGTTTTTATTGCCATTTCTCTAGGAGGTGGATCAAAAAAGATCTTGCTGAGATTTATGTCAATGAGTGTTCTTCCTATGTTTTCCTCTAAGAGTTTTATAGTGTCCAGTCTTACATTTAACTCTCTAATCCATTTTGAGTTTATTTTTGTGTATGGTGTTAGGGAATGTTCTAATTTCATTCTTCTACATGTAGCTGTCCAGTTTTCCCAGCACCACTTATTGAAGAGGCTGTCTTTTCTCCATTGTATATCCTTGCCTCCTTTGTCATAGATTAGTTGACTATAAGTGAGTGGGTTTATCTCTGGGCTTCCTTTCTTCTTCCATTCATCTATGTTTCTGTTTTTGTGTAAGTTTCATTTTCACAATATTGCTCCTTCCAATCCAAGAAAATGGTATATCTCTCCAACTGTTGGTAACATCTTTAATTTCTTTCATCATTCTCTTACAGTTTTCTGTATACAGGTCTTTTGTCTCCTTAGGTAGGTTTATTCCTAGGTATTTTATTCTTTTTTTTGCAATGGTAAATGGGAGTGTTTCCT
>NW_020173938.1:1192677-1240990 GCF_003031525.2 Neophocaena asiaeorientalis asiaeorientalis | reverse complement strand
TTTTGCATCTATATTCATCAGTGATATTGGTCTGTAATTTTCTTTTTTTGTAGTATCTTTGTCTGGTTTTGGTATCAGGGTGATTGTTGCCTCATAGAATGCATTTGCGAGTGTGCCTTCCTCTGCAATTTTTTGGAAGAGTTTGAGAAGGATGGGTGTTAGCTCTTCTCTAAGTGAAGCCATCTGGTCCTGGACTTTTGTTTGAAGATTTTTAATCACAGTTTCAATTTCATTACTTGTGATTTGTCTGTTCATATTTTTTCTTTCTTCCTGGTTCATTCTTGGAAGGTTATACCTTTCTAAGAATTTGTCCATTTCTTCCAGGTTGTCCATTTTATTGGCATAGAGTTGCTTGTAGTAGTCTCTTAGGAATGCTTTGTACTTATAGCTGTTAGCATTTGCCTCATGTATTGAGGTGCTCCTTTGTTGAGTGCATATATATTTATAATTGTTATATCTTCTTCTTGGAATGATCCCTTGATCATTATGTAGTGTCCTTCCTTGTCTCTTGTAACGTTCTTTATTTTAAAGTCTATTTTTTCTGATACGAGTACTGCTACTCCAGCTTTCTTCTGATTTCCATTAGCATGGAATATCTTTTTCCATCCCCACACTTTCGGTCTGTATGTGACCCCAGGTCTGAAGTGGGTCTCTTGTAGACAGTGTATATATGGGTCTTGTTTTTGTATCCATTCAGCCAGCCTGTGTCTTTTGGGTGGAGCATTTAATCCATTCTCAATTATGGTAATTATTGACACGTATGTTCCTATGATCATTTTCTTAATTGTTTTGAGTTTGTTTTTCTAGGCTCTTTTCTTCCCTTGTGTTTCCCACTTAGAGAAGGTCCTTTAGCATTTGTTGTAGAGCTGGCTTGGCGGTGGTGAATTCTCTTAGCTTTTGCTTGTCCGTAAAGCTTTTGATTTCTCCATCGAATCTGAATGAGATCCTTGCCGGGTAGAGTAATCTTGGTTGTAGGTTCTTCCCTTTCATCACTTTAAGTATATTATGCCACTCCCTTCTGGCTTGTAGAGTTTTTGCTGAGAAATCAGCTGTTAACCTTATGGGAGTTTCCTTGTATGTTAACTGTCGTTTTTCCCTTGCTGTTTTCAATAATTTTTATTTGTCTTTAATTTTTGCCAATTTGATTACTATGTGTCTTGGTGTGTTTCTTCTTGGGTTTATCCTGTATGGGACTCTCTGCGCTTCCTGGACTTGGGTGGCTACTTTCTTTCCCATGTTAGGGAAGTTTTCGACTATAATCTCTTCAAATATTTTCTCTGGTCCTTTCTCTCTCTCTTCTCCTTCTGGTACCCCTATACTGCATATGTTGTTGCGTTTAATGTTGTCCCAGAGGTCTCTTAGGCTGTCTTCATTTCTTTTCATTTTTCTTTATTCTTTTCCGCAGCAGTGAATTCCACCATTCTATCTTCCAGGTCACTTATCCGTTCTTCTGCCTCAGTTATTCTGCTATTGATTCCTTCTAGTGTAGTTTTCATTTCAGTTATTGTATTGTTCATCTCTGTTTGTTTGTTCTTTAATTCTTCTAGGTCTTCGTTACACATTTCTTGCATCTTCTCGATATTTGCCTCCATTCTTTTTCTGAGGTCTTGGATCTTCATTATCATTTTTCTGAATTCTTTTTCTGGAAGGTTGCCTATCTCCACTTCATTTGGTTGTTTTTCTGGGGTTTTACCTTTACCATCTGGTACATAGCCCTCTGCCTTTTCATCTTGCTTATCTTTCTGTGAATGTGGTTTCTGTTCCATAGGCTGCAGGACTGTAGTTCTTCTTGCTTCTGCTGTCTGCCCTCCGTTGGATGAGGCTATCTAGGTGGCTTATGCAAGTTTTCTCTGCTGCAGGTTTTTAATAGATACTCCTTTCCTGCAGATTAAACAGTTTCCTTCATATTTCATTGTCTTCTGGCTTCTATTGTTCCTGTTGAAAAGTCAGTTGTTGGTCTCAGTGTTGCTCCTTTGAATGTCATGTGTTTTTTCTTTTCTCTGGGTTGTTTTTTAACATCTTTATTGGAGTATAATTGCTTTACAATGGTGTGTTAGTTTCTGCTTTATAACACAGTGAATCAGTTATACATATAGATATATCCCCATATCTCTTCCCTCTTGCGTCTCCCTCCCTCCCACCCTCCCTGTCCCACCCCTCTAGGTGGTCACAAAGCACCGAGCTGATCTCCCTGTGCTATGCGGTTGCTTCCCACTAGCTATCTATTTTACATTTGGTAGTGTATATATGTTCATGCCACTCTCCCACTTTGTCCCAGCTTACCCTTCCCACTCCCCATATCCTCAGGTCCATGCTCTAGTAGGTGTGCGTCTTTAGTCCCTTCTCACCCCTAGGTTCTTCATGACCATTTTTTTGTTTGTTTTTTAGATTCCATATATATGTGTTAGCATACGGTATTTGTTTTTCTCTTTCTGACTTACTTCACTCTGTATGACAGACTCTAGGTCCATCCACCTCACTACAAATAACTCAATTTCGTTTCTTTTTATAGGCCCTTCTACTTTAATCCATCAAGAAACCCATTAAAGATTCTGCCATAACCCAGATCAAAAACATGTAATTTTGCTGTGAGCCACTTTCCTGCCCAAATGCAGCTTCTGTGAGGACCATCCACGGAGGCATTGATGGCTTCTGAAGATGAATATCAATTAAAGAAAATGACAGAAGCAGCATAAACAATGGCCCAAATGAGCAAATCTGTCAAAGAAACAAAGCTGACAGAAAATATGATTGCTCGATACAAGAGAAAACGTTAAATTAGGAATACCTCACCTTCTCACAGTTCTCACTTTTCCTATCAATTATGTGCTTTTACCACCTAGGCAATTGCTCACCCAAAGGTGGACATGAAAATAAAAGCAATTATTAAGAAATCAAATTCTATTAGAAGAGTCAAAACAGGAAGCCACTGCTGTAATTCATGTTCTAACAGTATTTCTGATATCAATTTTTGATTAACAGTCTGTTGTGTATGGGTAATAAACATATGCTGTATTTTTTCCAGAAAACTCTGTCTTTATGAATAAATCCGGCTTAATATTCTAAAAATGATATGCAACTGTTTGAAACATCAGGCTTAACAAAATGTCGAGTTCTAGCCATGATTAGATTCAGAAAACAGCTTACATTAGGTGGAATGAAAAGCAAAGGAAGGAAGGCAGGTTTAGAGGGAGGAAGGGAGAAAAGAGGAAAAGGAGAAAGGGAGGAAATCCACGTACAAATGTGTACACACACACACACACACACACACACACATGCTCCACACCCCAATAACTGCTCTTCAGGAAAGATTAATTAGATGCTGGAAAGTGTTTGAATTCTTTGGAAGAAAGGCACAATATAAATGGAAGGTATTCGTTTTCTTACTACTCTAAAAGGCATTTTCGTTCACTTCCGGATGAAACATAACTAATATCCAGTCGGCTTTCTTTTAACAATGAAAATAAATCAAATCGGAAGTCTTTTTAGAACTCCTATTAAGGAAACACCAATTCCCCATTCACCAACTCTAATGCTTATATGATTAGCATTTCTTTAACAAGTGCCTGGAGTCATGATTTGTTGCCAAACTAAATTACTATAAATTTAATTACAGGCATAGAGGTATTGCTGACTTTTGAAAATTACGCCCTCATCACCAAGACTATCATGCACAAACATTTATTGACTACCTATCCTGAGTAATACAGAGAAGCGTGGAATGTAGTGCCTGACGGCAAGAAGCTTGCAATTGTAGGGAGATGACACAGACATTGTAAAAATTAATGAACAGAAACCTCAGTTAAAATAAGAATCTGGAGTCCAGAAGGGGGAGCTCTCATGCCCTACAAGGAAAGCAGAGGCCAACAGAAAGAAAAAAGACTTCCTCTACTCTAGGTCCATCCACCTCACTACAAATAACTCAATTTCGTTTCTTTTTATAGGCCCTTCTACTTTAATCCATCAAGAAACCCATTAAAGATTCTGCCATAACCCAGATCAAAAACATGTAATTTTGCTGTGAGCCACTTTCCTGCCCAAATGCAGCTTCTGTGAGGACCATCCACGGAGGCATTGATGGCTTCTGAAGATGAATATCAATTAAAGAAAATGACAGAAGCAGCATAAACAATGGCCCAAATGAGCAAATCTGTCAAAGAAACAAAGCTGACAGAAAATATGATTGCTCGATACAAGAGAAAACGTTAAATTAGGAATACCTCACCTTCTCACAGTTCTCACTTTTCCTATCAATTATGTGCTTTTACCACCTAGGCAATTGCTCACCCAAAGGTGGACATGAAAATAAAAGCAATTATTAAGAAATCAAATTCTATTAGAAGAGTCAAAACAGGAAGCCACTGCTGTAATTCATGTTCTAACAGTATTTCTGATATCAATTTTTGATTAACAGTCTGTTGTGTATGGGTAATAAACATATGCTGTATTTTTTCCAGAAAACTCTGTCTTTATGAATAAATCCGGCTTAATATTCTAAAAATGATATGCAACTGTTTGAAACATCAGGCTTAACAAAATGTCGAGTTCTAGCCATGATTAGATTCAGAAAACAGCTTACATTAGGTGGAATGAAAAGCAAAGGAAGGAAGGCAGGTTTAGAGGGAGGAAGGGAGAAAAGAGGAAAAGGAGAAAGGGAGGAAATCCACGTACAAATGTGTACACACACATACACACACACACACATGCTCCACACCCCAATAACTGCTCTTCAGGAAAGATTAATTAGATGCTGGAAAGTGTTTGAATTCTTTGGAAGAAAGGCACAATATAAATGGAAGGTATTCGTTTTCTTACTACTCTAAAAGGCATTTTCGTTCACTTCCGGATGAAACATAACTAATATCCATTACACACACACACACATGCTCCACACCCCAATAACTGCTCTTCAGGAAAGATTAATTAGATGCTGGAAAGTGTTTGAATTCTTTGGAAGAAAGGCACAATATAAATGGAAGGTATTCGTTTTCTTACTACTCTAAAAGGCATTTTCGTTCACTTCCGGATGAAACATAACTAATATCCAGTCGGCTTTCTTTTAACAATGAAAATAAATCAAATCGGAAGTCTTTTTAGAACTCCTATTAAGGAAACACCAATTCCCCATTCACCAACTCTAATGCTTATATGATTAGCATTTCTTTAACAAGTGCCTGGAGTCATGATTTGTTGCCAAACTAAATTACTATAAATTTAATTACAGGCATAGAGGTATTGCTGACTTTTGAAAATTACGCCCTCATCACCAAGACTATCATGCACAAACATTTATTGACTACCTATCCTGAGTAATACAGAGAAGCGTGGAATGTAGTGCCTGACGGCAAGAAGCTTGCAATTGTAGGGAGATGACACAGACATTGTAAAAATTAATGAACAGAAACCTCAGTTAAAATAAGAATCTGGAGTCCAGAAGGGGGAGCTCTCATGCCCTACAAGGAAAGCAGAGGCCAACAGAAAGAAAAAAGACTTCCTCTTCAAGAGTCAGCCAATGACTGTCATAACCCAGCCAATCAAAAGCCACTACACTAACCCCTCTTTAAAAGAGTTCTCTCCTTGCCGTGCAGGAACTTGCAGGAAGCTTGCTGTGGTGACAACCCCAAACTGCAATTCTTTGTTGACCCCAAATAAACTCATCTTTGCTGGAGTGATAACTGGCAGCCTATTTGTTTTAGGTCAAGAACTAAAATATAAAAACTATCCACTAACATCATATTTAACCAACTCTGTGGCTGGGGGTGGGCGTCAGGTGTTCTCTGAAGAATTTTCCTGACAGTCCATGCCTTCTGTCAAGAAGTTCTAAACCATTTTCTAAAATGGAACTACATTCAAGGGAAGTTTCCTAAAGGGAACAGCACATTTTGCTGGCTCTTGAGTACACTGGGACTCTCTGAGTCATCATTATAACCTCAGGTGACTCAACTGTAACAGAACTTAGTCTGTGCCTTCAGTCGCAGCATCTGAAGGCAGTGCGGAGGCTGCTTTCATCCTAAACCAACGAGCCATCAGAGTGCTTAGATTTGTTGCAATTATTCTGTCTCTTTTAAAATCAGCAGGTCGTCATTTATCCCTGCTATCTGGGCCTGGCTCCGCACAGCTCCTATCCCACTTCTCATTTGCTTTTTGGCTCATCTCCTGTGGGCTGGGAAACACAATAGTCCTTCTTAAGGTCTGCACTGAAGGGTCTCTCATTTGAATGGAAGTTTCTAACACATTTCAAACCCTTTCCTGCCTTTCTTTCATTTTTGACCTGTGCTCAAAGGCCCCACTCTGTTTCAGTGCTCAGCTACCTCCTGGGTAGCTGTCAGATTCATCTCTCACCTCTCCACTCCCAAACGCCTAGTTTAAAAGAATAGTAAGTATAAAAATGGAGAAAACAAGGACCAGCACTGGACCGGGTGGGGGGCGGTGGGGGGGGAGGCAGTATCTATACAATGGACATTTCAAATGGTTTTTGCTATCAATCCAGACAGAATGAGACAGAAGTGGCCAATACTCGCATATCTCATGGTCATACGCTATTAAGATAAATAGAAAATGCCACAAAGAAGTACAAATAAAAATTAAATGCAGGTTGGCTTCAAGTAGCAAAAATGGTCTAAGATTTCTCAACTCCAGGATTTGGAAGAAAACAGCACACCGTTAAGCTTTAATAAAAACATCATGAGTCCTACAGACAATCCAGCTATCATTTACATGCAAAAGCCATGAACATGCCAGGGATGGTACCTCTATTCATCCAAGAGATAAATCAAAATGGAGAGGAAAGAGGTAACCAGTGGCCAAATGCACTGATGGGGAGCAATAAAGATCAGAAAAAGCAATAAGTTTAATCTAAATATAGCCTAGATACAGAGAGAAAGATAGAAAGAAGTAGACCTTGAAAAGATAGCGTCATGATAAATCAATAAACTGAAATTAAAATCCCAACTCATGGAAATTTTAAAAACAAACATTCTCCTAAATATCTATTGCGACAATGAAGAAAATAAAACTGTAATTTTAAAAAAAACTATACAAAAATATAAAATTACGTATCAGGGCTTCCCTGGTGGCGCAGTGGTTGAGAGTCCGCCTGCCGATGCAGGGAACATGGGTTTGTGCCCCGGTCTGGGAAGATCCCACATGCCGCAGAGTGGCTGGGCCCATGAGCCATGGCCACTGAGCCTGCGCGTCCGGAGCCTGTGCTCCGCAACGGGAGAGGCCACAACAGTGAGAGGCCCGTGTACCGCAAAAAAAAAAAAAAAAAAAATTACGTATCAAAACGCAGAGGATGCTGCCAAAGTTATACTCAAAGGAAAACATACAGCCTTATATGATTTCATATTTCTACAAGGGTGTAAAATAAACAAAAATGTTTAAATATCAAAGAAAGAGAATAAGGAAATAAGACATAAGCAGAAATTGATACTTTGAAAACAAAAGATAAACACAAGACTTGAAGGTACACACAGAAGAATAAAAGACAAACCTTTAATACATCTAACAAGAGGAAAAATATAAATATACAAAATTAACAATGAGAAAGATACAGAATCTGCATCCTTTGAGTAGTTTTCCAACCTTTTTTCTTCTTTAACTCACTTAGAATAAAGAACCCAAAACTTAGGAAACCCATTGGTTCCTCTTTCTGTGGAAAAAGAAATCAAAAAGTCAGAAAGAAACAAAATCATGTCACCTCTGCTTAAAATAAACAGCTCCATTTTATCCATAACTATACCTGAAAAGATTAAACACACATAACAAAGTATATTGATCACAAAAAATCCAATCTTTTTTATACATAAATAAAATCCCAAGGATATCAATGATTGAAAACCACCACCCAACTCAATCACCCAATTGAACAATGACTGACAACAGAGCTCTTCCTGAAAATTACAGATCTCAATGGAATACTGACCAGTAATTCCCAATTTACCCTTATAAAGACCAAGTTTTAATGACCTAATAAGTTACTAACTAGTAACTCTTAAGTATGAAAACAAAACCCCACAGAATTATGTACCATGTGCTCAGAAGAATTGAGAAGACATGGATTTTTTAGTAAGTTTCTGGCCTACTAGCACAAAGGGGGTATCTGAGAAGTACTGTCCAAAAGCATAAGTCTCAAACTGGAAGTTTTCTAAGAATGGAAACTTCCAGAAGATATTGAGCATGGATAGATCTAAGGGGATCCACCTCCAGGTCTCTGATTTCCACATGTGCATTTTTCCAACATGGATCTGCCTGAGAAGGTGCCTGCAAGGCACCCCAGTTCCCCTCTTCTCTCCCACCTCCTTATCACAACTGCTCTTCTTTCATTTTACACCAGCAAGACATACCTGTTACCCATCCGGACTTCTCTACAGTGCACTCAAGGTGCCAAACAAAGAGAAATTTTCAATATTTGGTTTAAACCCAAGCCTCCGCCATCAAGCCATATTATAGGACTTCTTGCCTTTCTCTTCTGGCACAGATTTCTGTTAAGGGCAAACGTGGTAACAGAGTCTGGGTACTGAGGCCCGTGTTGGGATGCTCTGTATTCAGATATATCAGAGTGTCTTGACAACAAAGCAAACAGACGGATAGGACGTGTTGAAGACAGTCTCCCGATTTCAAGTTGGCAAAGGCACTGTCCCCAGTTCCCCCCTGTTAACTATCATCTTAGAATTGGGAAATGAAAATGATGGAGATGCCAGAGAAAAAGATATTAACATGAACTGAAGAATGAAGTTAGATGTTTTTAAACTAAAAGCCTCTATTTTCTAACTGAAATTACAATAATTCTACAGCTCCATGGTTTTCACCACACACACACACACACACACACACACACACACACACACTACATAGAGACAAAAATACATTTAAAGCCTATAATATAAAAATGCATTCTCAGCCTTTCCAGAGTATATGGAATTTTAAAAGCTGCCTTTTAAAGTGAAAAAGCAACAGGCATGATTGACAGCTGTCTGATAAGTTGGGGTAAAGCCATTTTGGTAAACTTTCCAGAAACTGAGAAAGTGGATGGTTCCAATGACTGGGTGACAAAACCTTTGTGGAAGTCAGGTGGGCTCCAATTCTTAACTTTCAACAAAACTGGAAGGAGGAGCAAGTCTCAGCTCGTCAGCACACAGAGTGTTAATGATCATTGGTTAAGAGATCAGCACGTGACCTTCTGCTCATCTCCTAAAACCATCCTGAAGAAATAAAGGACCCGGCTGAAGTAGCTCTCCTTCCACTCCCATCAACTCATCTATGTGGAAAGCAAGGGTAAATCTGTGCTCCCCCCCACGTCAATGTCCCTGTGAACAGCCTGAGGGGAAAGTCCCATGCATTTTGTTAAATGACACATCTCTAATAGCACTTTTAATGTTTAATAATCAGTTATCAAAATGTACACTTCTGCTGCTTTGAAAAAGTATGTACCACAAATAATTATGATGGTACTCACTCTGGAAGAAATTTCCTTAATAATCACAGCCTCATGGTTATAGGAAATATTTTTAATTACATTTAAATTTATTTGCATGGTTTTATTATAAGGGATTATGATAAGACGATCAAAGAAAAACACTTCCAAGCACAAAAATATATTAAACTAGGAAAAACTTCTGTAGGGTAAACTGGATATACAATCTCAAGGAAAAAAGAAAACGATGTAAAATTCCCAACAGTGAAAAAAGAGAGACATTTAATTTATTTTTACATTGATGACGGTGGATATTGAATCCCTCTGGTTTTACATTTCACTGGATTCATTTGAAAGAGTGATTTTATTTTAAAATGTCAATATTTGATCTCCACCAAAAATTCTATCTTGTGCAGATGTTAAATATATAACAAAACATAGATACCAACTTACAAATGTTCAAGGAACGCAGAGTTGTGCAGAATTCCTTGAGCAGGTGTGCAAGTGCAGAGTGAGAGGGCCCCTGCCCTCTGGCTCCCAGCATGGCTGCAGCTTGGGACAGGCGTGCACTCCAGGCTCAGATCATTCCTCTCTGGCACCCTGGTCCCTGCTGGCAAGTTCTTCAAATAAACTGGACTCTGAATTCCTTTGTTTACTCTTTCATACTGGTTTCCCAGCTGCCTACCGCAATGGCAAACAATAGTCATGCAAAAAGTGTTGATTTTCAAAATGAAATAAAATGACATTTGCCAAAGGTTTGAGAGCAAGTCCTTGCTCCCTGAGAACCTGATCCAGCCGAACATTTATCAGACACAAGGGAACAGATGGGCTGAACTTTGGACCATATGAAGAGAGGCCAGGAGGTGAGTTCCTAACCACCATGAATTCTAGGAGTGACCTTTGAGAAACCATCATGCAGGTTTCCATCCATTTAAAACTAAATGTGGAGGAAACCAGGACTCTTGCCCTGCTGCAAAAGTGGCCTCAAGAAAATGAATACATACCTGGAGAAGCATTTCCAGTTCCTAGAAGAAAGAAATGCTGAACACTGGGACAAGAAAGGATTTTAAGTAATTATTCACTCTAGTGTATTCTCTGCCTCGAGATAAAACCAGAACAAACTGATTCCATGCAGAGCTGGGAACTGCACTGGTATTTAACCGTAATGAATGGGAAGTCAAGAGGTTCTTTAACAGAAAGGATTCTTTGAGCTGCACAGCCTCTCCCACCGTGGGAGGTGGTCAGACAATCCCAGCCCATCACACAGCCCCTGCCCTCCACCTGTGAAGACTTCCACACACCTCTGAAGTGCTGTGGGCGGCTGTCAGTGGGCCCCTGCATTATTTATTTTAAATCATTTTCATATGTGTTAATTTAAAACAAACGTGGCCTCGTATCCATACATACGCATTCCTATACAGAGCACGCATGTGTATGCAGTCTCTATGTGAATTATTTTAACTAATTCAACGAAAAAAGATGAAAGGAAAAAATCACTACTAAGCCTTCCAATAAGAATCCAACATACACATTTTTTTCTGTGCAGAACATTTATTTAACCCCATCACATATTAAGGTCTACATAGCCAAGGCTGAGCAAAATGGATCTCTCTTTTCTCTCACTTAAAAAAATTCTAAATTGGATTCTTAGTGACCAGACAGTGAAATCACTCCTCCCGTACTTCTCTCTTTTTCTCTTGAACTTAAGAAATGTGTAAGAAAATCAGAATGATGGAAGCTCTGTGGCAGTAGAGACCGGATCTGTCTTGCTCCACACCCCCAGGGTCCAGCACCCTGCCCAGAGCACACTACGGGCAGCATGAGTGCTCGTTAAACACACGATAAAACAGTGACCCAAATACGAAGCAGGAGGTCTCACTACCACACATCTCGGGCATGCAGGGCTGGTAGGTAATACAGCAGTTTTAAGTGAAGTTTGTTTGGCTTATTTATACTGATATAAATTACGCTTTCCAACTTTACTGAGATACTACTGACATCTAACATATGTAAGTCTAAGGTGTACAACGTGACGATCTGATACCCATACATATTACAAAACGATTACCACAGTAAGGCTAGTTAACACCTCTATCCCCTCAGAGTCACCTTCTTGGATGTGTATGGTGACGACATTCAAGATCTATTACTCTCTTAACAACCTGCAAGTATATGACACAGTACTAACTATAGTCACCATGCTGTACATTAGATCCCAGAACTGATTCGTCTTATAACTGGAAGTTTGCACCCTTTGACCAGCATCTCCCTATTTCCCTCACCCCCCAGCCCCTGGCAACCATCCTTCTACTCTCAATTTCTATGAGTTCAGCTTTTTTAGATTCCACATGTGAGATACTACAGTATTTGTCTTTCTCAGTCTCACTTACTTCACTTAGCATAATGCCCTCAAGGTCCATCGCCTTGTGCAAAAGACAGGATTTCCTTCCTTTTAATGGCTGAATAATATTCTATTATATAGATATATATCTCACAGCTTCTTTATCCATTCATCCATAAATGGACACTTAGGTTATTTCCGTGTCTTGGCTATTGTAAATAATGCTGCAGTGAACATGGGGATGCAGATATCTCTTCCAGACAGTGATTTTATTTCCTTCAGATATATATCCAGAAATGGAATTGCTGGATCATATGGTAGTTCTATTTTTAATTTTTTGAGGAACCTCCATACTATGTTCCATAGTGGATGCGCCAATTTACATTCCCGTCAACAGTGCAAAAGGGTTCCCTTTTCTCCACATTCTCGCCAACGCTTGTTACCTCATCTTTTAAATAAGAGTCATTCTGACAGGTGTGAGATGATATCTCACTGTGGTTTTGATTTGCATTTCCCTAATGATTAGTGATGCTGTGCATCTTTTCATGTGTCTGTTGGCCATCTGTAAGTCTTTTTTGGAAAAATGTCTATTCAGGTCCTCTGTCCATTTTTAAATCAGATTGTTTGTTTTTAACAGTATTAACCTATTATCAGATAGCTGGTTTGCAATTATTTTCTCCCATTCTGTAGGCCGCCTTTTCATTCTGTTGTTTCCTTTGCCATGTAGAAGCTTTCTAGTTTAATATAGTCCCACTTGTTTATTTTTGCTTTTATTGCTTGCACTTTTGATATCAGTGTCATTTCCAAAAGATCATTGTCAAGACCAAGGTCAAGAAGCTCTTTCCCTATGTTTTCCTATAATAATATTACAGTGTTGGGTCTTACATTTAAGTCTTTTAATTTCAAGCTAATTTTTGTAAGTGGTGAAAGATGGCATCTAATTTCATTCTTTTATGTCCAGTTTCTCAGCACCATTTTTCTTGAAGAGACTACTCTTTCCCCATTCAATATTCTTGGATCCCTCATCAAATATTAGTTGATCGAATATGCATGGGCTTATTTCTGAGCTCTTAATTCTGTTCCACTGGTCTATATGTCTGTTTATATGCCAGTACCATACTATTTTGATTACTATAGCTTTGTAACAAAAATATAAATTATTACAATAGGCAAAACATGACTAAACACAGATGAGGGCTTGAATGAGAATCCCATTCTGGTATTAATTTCAAAGAAAAAAAGAGCTACCTTCTGGTTTCTAGTCCACTATGTAGGTAGTTTAAAAGTCACACTGTCCTAACAATAAGTAAAAGGCTACGGGAAAAAAACCCTGAAAACCAACAACTCTTCTTAGATGTCAGAGAAGTGAGGTCACAGGGCAAACTGCTGCCCCCAATTTGGAGAGCTAGTCAGATACAGGTGATCACAACTTACCGGAACAGAAACCCAAGAGAAGATTGCCAGGGTAGGAAAACCTATGACAAATTGGTGGAGGCTCAGAGTGGGCAGGTCTGATGCTTAAAAACTCCAGGGAGCCCCAGCCCTGGGGGGGAGGGGGGAGTCCCCAAACCTCTGTGAGATCTTCTCCAGGAGCTCCCCCAGATCCTCACAGAGAATATCAGAGAAAAATTCCCTCGTGCTTCCAGAAGAAGGTGGGGAATGTAGCCATTTTTAAATATGCCAGAGCCCTTTGTTTTTCTTTTTTTTTTTTTTTTTGATGATTAACTTTATTTTTTTAACATCTTTATTGGAGTATAATTGCTTTACAATGGTGTGTTACTTTCTGCTGTATAACAAAGTGAATCAGCTATACGTATACATATGTTCCCATATCTCCTCCCTCTTGCATCTCCCTCCCACCCTCCCTATCCCACCCCTCTAGGTGGTCACAAAGCACTGAGCTGATCTCCCTGTGCTATGCGGCTGCTTCCCACTAGCTATCTATTTTACATTTGGTAGTGTATATATGTCCATGCCACTCTCTCACTTTGTCCCAACTTACCCTTCCCCCTCCCCGCGTCCTCAAGTCCATTCTCTACATCTGTATCTTTATCTTAACAAGACCTGCCCTCAGGAGAAACCATTTTACCAGAGCCTCACTTAGCTGGGGGAAGATAAATACCCAACTCCAGCCCCCTCCAGCCACCCTGTCCCACCTAAGGGGACACAGGGACGACTGAGGAGCACCGTGAAGTTCACAGTCCAGGGGCACAGGCCCCCGGAAGATAAGACCTAATCACAGGACTACAGAACGCTCCCCCTCCCCAAACCTCACCAATACATTACACAGGCCTATTTATTAAAGTTCTCCTCACAGCCCCTCTTGCCCACCTTCCAACTAAAAATTACAAGGCATGCAAAAAAACAAAAGCTGAAAAACCTTCAGAACCAGAGTCACACACGGCAGGGAAGCTGGAATTACCAAACTAAGACTCTTTAAAAACTATGATTAATAAGCTAAGGGCTTTATTTGAAGCAACATGGATGGACCTAGAGATTATCATACCAAGTGAAGTAAGTCAGAAAGAGACAAACACCATATGATATCACTTACATGTGGAATCTAAAATATGACACAAATGAACTTACCTATGAAACAGAAACAGACTCACAGACATAGAGAACAGACTTGTGGTTGCCAAAGGGGAGGGAGGGTAGCGGGGAGGGATGGATTGGGAGGTTGGGATTAGCAGATGCAAACTAGTATACATAGGATGGATAAACAACAAGGTTGTTGTTTATAGGTGTGTTGAATATAGGGAACTATATTCAACATCCTGTAATAAACCATAATGAAAAGAATATGAAAAAGAAAGTATATATCTATAACGGAATCACTTTGCTGTAGAGCAGAAATTAACATCGTAAATCAACTATACTTCAATAAAATAAATTTTAAAAAAATAAGCTAAGGGCTTCAACAAAGAAAGTAGACAGCGTGCAGGAATGTTTCACAAAAATTAAACCAAAATGGACCACAGATCTAAAAGTAAAACACAGAACTATAAAACTCCTAGAAGACAAAATGGGAAAAACCCTAGATGACGTTCTGGCATGGTGATAACTTTTTAGATACAACACCAAAGGCAAAATCAATGAAAGAAATCATCGCCAAGCTGGGCTTCATTAAAATGAAAAACTTCTGCTCTAGGAAAGACAATGTCTAGAGGATCAGCCATTACTGCGAAAAACTATCTGCACTCTTGGTGTCGTACATTCTATGGCCTTTGACGTGTGTCTCATCGTAGAATAGCTTCACTGTCCTAAAAACCTTCCGTGTTCTGCATGTTCATCCTTCCTTCCCCCCAACTTAACCTCTGACAACCACTGATCTTTTCACTGTGTCCATAGTTTTACCTTTTCCAGAGGCCATATAGTTGGAATCTTGTAGTATGTAGTCTTCAGAGTGGCTTCTTTCACTTAGTAATATGCATACGGTTCCTAAAATATTCACTATCTGGTTCTTTACAGGAAATTCGCCAACCTCTCTCGTAGACACTGTGCAAAGCAGTTGTGCAGATTACCTCTATACATGTTTTACTCCAGTGAGGTAAAAATGATTATTATCCCCACTTTAAGGAGGAAGCTGAGGCTTATCAAGATTAAGGAATTGGCCAAAGTCCCAAGTGGCCAAGCCAGGGTTCAACCCCAAACTCACTGGCTCAGAGCAGATGCTCTAAACCACCGAGCTCTACTGAGTGGGAGCTGGGAGGATAACGTAACCCTAATGTTACATAAGCACTGGTACAAAGGTAAAGGGCCAAAGCCAATCTCTGGAACCGAGGGACTTCCACACACTCTGGGGAAACATTTCCTGAATCCCATCATATGACGGGTACTGCAGTATCACCAACATTCCCATGATAATGTCACACCATTTGCTCTTGACACTCTGGATGGAGCGAGAATCCCTCAGCCGACTGGCCACCAGTCCACTGACTCGGCCGCTGCTGACCTATTCTATGTGCCGTCACTGTGCTGATCCCCTCTCTAAGGACTGGCTAAGTCAGCATCTTGGCACCTCGTTCCCTGAGCTAAACAGACTTTGGAGGGCCAACCTTAGAACCTAACCACAACCGAATATCAATACTCGATAGACAGAGACGAGTCCAGGCTCTGAGAAACTACACATCACTCATTTTTCAAAATGCAATTATCTTCTAAGACAACAGGGTTTTAGCAGAAAACTTTTCACCATTTTAAGAGCAAAAGGCAACCTAAAAAGAATAAAAAAGCACTTTTGTTCTAAGGAATCCATTAAGGCTACAGGTTTTTGCAAATTCTGGACACAAAACTGAAAAAGGACACCTGGCTTAGAGCCAAACAGCCATCCTCAGAACACAGTGAGTCTGAAGTGAGCAGCCCCTCCTTAGAGCCACAGACACAAGGCTCTCCCAAACGGCTATAAACAAGCCTGTTTAATTTTGTTTAATCCAGTATTGCCCACACTTATTTGAACAAGGGTTTTTCCCTCTCTCAAGGAACCGCATCAACACTGGAGCAGTCTATCAACAAACAGCTCCTGAGCGTCTGCTTTGTGTCCAGAACTCAACTAAGGACTAGAACCAGAAGCCAGGGAGGACACTTGTTAAATACATAACTGCAAATAATTAACCCAACAACAGTGTCCTGAAAGGGACATACACGGGGACCAGGAAAAACACATCAGGAAGTACTGCTCGGGTGGAAGGCACGCTGGATAAACAGATTATTATCTTCTGACCTAAACTCGGACACTGGACTCCCTGTGTTCAGGTGCCAGACGCTCCCAACCACGGTACAGAAAGGTTGGAGAAGACTGGCTCTAAGGCCCCATCCGTTTTCAATATTCTATGCCATTAATTCAATGTGAAATGAGAGAAATGGATAAGAGATTTCAATATACTACTTAGACACTTCAAAAGACACAGTGATGGTTCAGATAATGAAACTAAACTGGAAAAATGTCTTCAGAATATATGTTCAGAATTGAAATGAGCTCTGAGTATTTTTCCTGAAGCAATAAAGAAGCCGTGAGAGCTTTAAAGGGGGAAATTCAGGCCACCATGATCTGACACATGTTCTTTCTCCAGCCTTGGCACCCCCATACCCCCAACCCCCTTGCTCCAAGCCTACTCAGTTTCCCTGAAAGCCCAGATTCCCCAGGGTAATGGTTTCCTCTGAGCTCCAGCCACCAGAAAGCCTTTATCACCCCAACCCAGGACTCCCAACGGCAACTCAGGTCTACGCTGGCTACAAGGTCAACTCCTCTCTGAACCCTTTCTGGCATCCTCACTACCATCTTCCAGAAGGCTTGACCTGTTGACCAAGCCCTCCTTCGTGTCTCCACCAATCCTAAGACTGATTTCTGGCCGGCCTGGTCACTTATTAGCTGTGTGATGAGCTCCATATCGACTCCAGTCCCCATTTGCTGTCATAGGACAACAAGCATTCACATGGCAGAACTGTTACAAGATTCCAATGAATTGCTTCCTCGTTCCCCGAGCTAAACAGACTTCGGAGGGCCAACCTTAGAACCTAACCACAACCCAATATCAATATTCAATGGACAGAGATGAATCCAGGTTCTGAGAGACTACACATCACTCATTTTTCAGAACGCAACTATCTTCTAAGACAACAGGGTTTTAGCAGGAAACTTTTCACCATTTTAATAGCAAAAGACCAAAAAGCAATCTAAAAAGAATAAAAAAGCGCTTTTGTTCTAAGGAATCCATTTAGGCTACAGGTTTTCACAAATTCTGGACACAAAACTGAAAAAGGACATTTGACTTAGAGCCAAACAGCCATCCTCAGAACACAGTGCTTCGAACAGTGGCCGGCACGTAGCAAGTGCCTTCAGTCAAAACCACCTTCTGCTTTCCCTTTCTTCCTCCTGAACAAAATCCCACTTTTGTTAGGGACAGCAGGGGTACCAGCTGAGGAAACCATTCCCAGCCTTCCTTGCAGCCAGAAGGGGCCGTGCAGCACAGCTCCACGATGAGATATAAGCCAAAGCTGTTGAGCAGGGCTGGAAACAGGGATAAACTCTGCTAACATATGCCCCATTGCCCTTCCCAGGCCTCTTGACTAAATCTCACACGTGATTACGTGGTTGCAGAAACTGTCTTGAAACCATTGAGAGAAAGACCAAGGGAATTACACAGACCTCAGCTCTGGGCGAACCACTGAACCCTTGCCACCAGCAGCCCAGCTGTGTAGTTCTCGTCCAACGAGGGGAGAAAGGACAACCCTTAACTGGCTTAAGGCACCTTTTCTCTGCACTCCGGGTGCTGTTACCTGCAGCCAAATGCATCCCTGATACAGTTAACTCTTATTAACCGAGAACCTACGACAATTGATTTCATTATTTGTTTCAAGTTTGGTTTCCCCACCAGATGGAAAGTATCTTATTCATGTTCACACAATCTCTCTCACCAAGCAGGTGCTCACAAATGTCCAACGAATGGACAAAGTGACAACAAGGCCATCACAGTCTGTCCCTAGTTCTTTTCTAAGAGAAAAAAAGATTTTTCTTCTTCCCTCCCTAGCTAAACTGGAGATCCTTTAGATTATTTAGCATTTATAAAAGTGCCCACAGAGTGTCTGAAACTAAAGTTCTTTATTTAACAAGCCCTAAGAACATTATTAGCCAAGCACTGCTTTCGATGCTTTCACAAAAACCTCATTTAATCCTCATAACAACCCGATGAGACAGGTACTGTTATCTCCCTTTCCCAGACGAGGAAGCTGAAGCACTGCGAGGCTGAGGAAGTTGCCCAAGGTCACACAGCCAGCAACGGGCCGGGCTGGCACTGGATTCCATGCAGTCGGGTTCCAGAGTTCAAGTCCTTAACTGTTATTCTCTGCTGTCTCTCAGCCACTAAGGACGGCAATGCCTCCTTCTCCCTGTTTCTACAAAAATAAGGAATGAGCTGGGAGAAAATTCATTCCGATTATCTATCAAGGTTCTTGGGTCCACAAACCAGCAGAAACCAAGGAAGAGAAAGCTGTGTCCACTATACCAAGGGTCAAGGTTACTTTCCTAGAGTAAATATGATCAAATGTACAACTGATGATAAAAAGAGAAGCAAGGAGTTGTAGATTTTCATTTTCTTAAGAATTTCTAGAGCTGAAAATCAGGAAAACTCGAGGTAAAAGAAGAAAAGTCTTTTAAGAGGCAAATATAAGCAAACAAATAAACAAATACAAATAAGTGACAACACTTTCTAATGCAAGCTAATCAAAATGACCACCTAACACCCAGATTAAGAAAAATCTTTTACCTGTAAGATATTACCCAGGTATTTGAGGCAACTTTGGAAAAAAGTATTTTAAAAACTGAGAAAAGAGGACTTCCCTGGTGGCTCAGTGGTTAGGAATCCGCCTGCCAATGCAGGGGACACGGGTTCGAGCCCTGATCCGGGAAGATCCCACATGCCGCGGAGCAACTAAGCCCGTGAGCCACAACTACTGAGCCTGCGCTCTAGAGCCCACAAGCCACAACTACTGAGCCCACGTGCCACAACTACTGAAGCCCGCACGCTTAGGGCCCATGCTTTGCAGCAAGAGAAGCCACCATAATGAGAAGCCCACGCACCGCAACAAAGAGTAGCCCCAGCTCACCGCAACCAGAGAAAGCCCCTGCAAGCAACGAAGACCTAATGCAGCCAAAAATAAATAAATAAAATCAATTAATTTTTTTTTTTTTTTTAATGAGAAAAGAACCTCCAAAAACGTGAGGGGACATATTTACATCTTTCAACATCAATTCTCAAGGTGGCTGCAAGAAGACGTTTCTTCTACTGAATTCTTCACCATTTACCTCTCACAGATTCAGCATCCAGAAATCAGTACCCAGGCCCCAGTACACTTAGCAATACCTGCCAAGTCCTTTCAGACGAATTCACTACCAAGGACCCTGGAATTAAAAGACGGGAGGAGGGCTGGTTCTTCCATCTCCAGTGACATCTAGTGCTGAGAAACTGAAGTGCATCCTGGAGCACACTATTCCTTCCAATTATCACATTAACCGCATACTATAAAATCAGAATATGCGTAACTCAAAAACATATGGTTTTTCCACAACTGGAATCGCCAGTTGTCAACTGTCTTGTAACTCCAAATTTAAAATATCTCATAAGGTTAACCCATTGAGAAGATACAACTGTTTGAGGGGAAGAAATCCCTCTGTTCTCCAATTTTTTTGTTTTAAATGCAAATGTAGCTTTATTTACCAATATTAGACTAGTATGTAAGGAGATTCTGCAGACATTAAAAGACTCCTTTTAAATTTAACCAAAAAGAACTCTGGCTTAATATAACAATAAATACAAACCATTTATTCAAAACCAACTTCAAAAATCTCTGAAGGAAAATAATTTAAATACAGATGAAACCCATTATAGGATGGTTTGCTGATTTAAATATGCCATGCGCTAAATCTTGTCTCCAGATTTTACATATTAAAATTATATTCTAAAAGATGCGGGCCAGCCACACTCTCTTTATCAAAGTAAAGCACCATTCTGGAATTAAGATCTAGGCATTTGGAAACCATTTTATAAGATGAGTAAGATATAATTAAAGAGCACTGGATTAGGAGGAAAAAACAGGATCGAGCCCTGGTTCTACCTCTAGAACTTAAAGACCAACTCAATTTCTCTTGGCTTCAATTTCCTCATTTAAGAAAATAAGTTTTTCTTCTGTAGGATGAGGGAAGAGTTTCACCTAAATTCCTTCCTGAGCCCCTTGTTCTAACATTCTGTGTTCTGTGAACAAGATGACCTTTATGATCTCTTTGAGTGTTTTTTAAAATTAAACCACACAGAATGACACAGCACTTTGAGGAACTCAGTACTAAGACTCAACAAAGGAGATTTGTCATTGAAATCAGTGTGGAGTATACAAAGATCTCTAGGATGTTTAGATGATGGCCCCTGAACTTGATCAAAGACATTAAACCACATTCACTAGGACCTTGTACTTTCTAAACCATAAGGATTGCCTGAAGCCTTTTAAGATTTTTCAGAAATCACGCAATTTAAGTGGGCTTTTGTCACTGAACCCGGATATTCACATTCTGACCAAGTGAATTTTTGCTACCAGAATAAGTTTAGGTTTTTTGGGTTTTTTAAATTTTCTCCCCCTTCACCTCCTTTATAGCTCTGAAACACCAAGAGGCAGGAGGGCCTTGGATTTCCACTGGCTCTGCTTTGAAACATCATGGCTTTCTGTTGCATATGGGAGGAGGGGGACTCGGAGGGCCCAGTCGGCGGGGAAACTTTGGTTAAGTCCCTGGTTCTTGCTGCATAGATGAGGCTGGGGTGCGAGGAGACATCTTCGGGCTCTGTGAGGTCCCTGGCTGGCCAGACGCGAGCCCCAGACAGTGCGCTACATCATTCCACCCCAGGAGGTGTCTGTTCCCTCTGGCTTTTTTTCCTGTGGGGATGCTGACAGGGTGGGGCAGGGTGGGGGAAGGGAGGCAAGGAGCGCAGTGTAGGGTCACAGCAGGTAAAGCAAGATCTAGGCCTGGGACCGTGGGCAGAGAGCTCCGCTTCCCTCCGCAGGGAGTTTGGTGTGGGGGAAGGGGGGGGTGGAGATTTCGGGACCCGGGTCCCCTTGACAGAAGACTGGGGGAGGGAGGCCATGCAGCCCAAGGCAACAGTTAACCCAACGCAGCAGGAGATGTTCCTTCTCTACCCTGCCGGGGAACCCCTTCCTCCCAGCTGCGAGGACAAGGTTTTTGGAAGCACTGCCACCTGTTCAGGTATGCGCACCACCCGGGTGTGGACAGACTCCGGAATCTGCTTGCAGTGGAACAGGGGAAGGCAGCTGCCGACCTGGGTTAACTGCATAGATGGGGACAGCTCCGAACTCCCTCCTCCTGTCCCCGCAAGTGGATGAACCTAGGATTCCAGAAATCCCCGGAGGGTCCAACCAAAGCGAAAGGGAAAGGGGGTAATAAAGCTAGGATTGTCTTTCCCGACCCCCACCCATCTTTACCCCCTCCCCGCCGGGGTGCCCCCTGCAGGCCACGTCCTCGGCACATCTTCAGCACCTGTTGCAGACGGAGGCGCACTTTGGTGGCGGTTTCCCAGGGCACCACCCTGGCGCGGAAGGAGCTGGCCTCGGCCTTCTGCGCCTCCTGGATAACGTGGGGCATGGGGTAGCCGTGGCGCAGGAAGGCCACGTGGCCTCCTGCCAACAGCCCCATGGGGCAGAAGTCGTTGGCACCGTCGCCCACGTAGAAAAGGCACTCGAAGTGCATGCCGTCGTGGGCCGGTTCGCACAGGTAGTCGCTGAGCACCCTGTGCTTGCACATGTTGGCGGGGCAGGGAGCGCAGCTGTGCGCGTGGAGCAGCCCCTGAGCATCGGGCCCCGACGGGCTGCTGAAGATGTGGCAGAACAGGCTGTGGTGGCTGGCGGCACGCAGCGCCCTCTCCACGCCAAAAGTGCTGGCGTCTGAGATGAGAATGACCTCAAAGCTGGCACCTTGCCTGGCCACAAACTACAGCAGCTCGCCCATGCCGGGCGACAAGGGGATGGCCTCGTAGATGGCACGCAGGTCCCGCGGCCGCACGCCCTGCTCGCCAAGGTACTGGAAGACGCGCTGCATGTACTAGTTGTAGAAGCCCTCGCGGTAGGTGGCACGCAGGCCCTCAGGCAGCCGCTGGCCCAGCGCAGCTCGCACGATGGAGTTGTCGCTGTTTTCGTCCATGATTGTCTCGTCAAAGTCAAAGGTCAGGAGGAAGCGTGTGGCATGCCCTGCGCAGCCATCCTGCTGTCCCTAGACAGGCATCGGAGCCCAGCAACTGGAAAACACCCGCTCATTGTCAGTAGATCACCCTGGGCACCACCTGTAGGGGCTGTTGACCTCCAGCCATCGTCCAGAGCTCCTCTGCTAGCTTTGTCCTGAGTGCTCAAATCCTTCTGTGGTCACCAAAAAGAGTCCCTCAGAGAAAAGGGGGACAGGACCTCTGAGCTTCTCCTGCAGGGTGGGGAGCGGCAGCTGCCAAGGTCCATCCCCGCTGAGTCTGGAGTGTAAAGAGTGCGCAGAGGGGCTAGCTGAGGTATTTGGTCGCAGGATGGAGCAAGGGGTGCTTACAGAAATCGGAGGGGACACCGTGTCTTATCCACCCCCAGATTTCTGGGCTCCAGCTCTCACGAGTCCCTCCAGTCTTGAGGGGCCCTGAATGATGTGCATCTGGGCGGTTCCCTCCCCTTCCCCGTCCCCGAGTCGAGGTCTTTGTTTAGTTTACAGGGAATGTTTATCGAAAAGGCTTTCTAAGATGAGGAAGGAGGTCTAAGAAATTTAAAATCTGTCTGGAGTTTCCTACTACAATTATGGTTATTACTCTCTAACTTTGCAGAAAGGATGCTGACCTAGCTAAAAGTTAACAGCTCTGTCATAGAAGAGCTGAAAAGAGACCTCAGGGGTGAGGAGACCAGGAGAAGGAGTAGTCAAACTCCACAAAGACAGGAAATGAGGGGAGTTGAACCCTAAAGACCCACCAGGTTTGGGTCTATTTCTGATCACTGCACTGGTATCCCCCAAGTATCTCAGGAGGGAATTCAGGGGTGAGGAGACCAGGAGAAGGAGTAGTCAAACTCCACAAAGACAGGAAATGAGGGGAGTTGAACCCTAAAGACCCACCAGGTTTGGGTCTATTTCTGATCACTGCACTAGTATCCCCCAAGTATCTCAGGAGGGACCCCCCCCCACCCCGCCCCACAGCATTTGTGATGAGCTGGTGTCTGAGTGAGTGACAGCTCTCCAGGACGAGTGTGACGGCTCTCCAGGACAAGCGAGTGACGGCTCTCCAGGACGAGTGAGTGACGGCTCTACAGGAAGAGTGAGTGACAGCTGTCCAGGAAGAGAGAGTGACGGGTCTCCAGGACGAGTGTGACGGCTCTCCAGGACAAGTGAGTGACGGGTCTCCAGGACGAGTGAGTGACAGCTCTCCAGGATAGGGTTGTGGGGAGGAAGTCTACGCACAGACAACGTGAGGGGAGCTGGAGAAGGCTGGAGCAGCGCCCAGTGACAGAGGAGAGGAAACACGGGACAACTCACTTGATGACAACGTCCAAGGAGAAGTCATTTGGGAAAGAGGCTAATTAACAATAATGGTAATAAGGTTTGTTTTTTGTACCATCAGGAAATTCAAAACAGAACCACGATGTGACATCACTGCACACCCAACAAAAATGGCAAAAAAAAAAAAGGACAGAAAACAGCAAATGTTGGGGAGGAGATGGAACCCTCACACGTGGCAGGTGGGAATGCGAATGGTACAACGACTTTGGAAAACTATTTTCAGTACCTACTAAAGAGGAGCGGACACACGCTCTATTGACCCAGTAATTCTTCTAGGCATACACCCATCAGAAACATGTACATTCGCTCACAGTACATACAGGAAGGTTCACAGAAGCACTATTTCTAACAGCCCAAACCAGGAAACAACCCAAATTCAAAGAGTAGAATGAATAAACTGTGATACAGCCACATTATATAATACTATGCAACAATGAAAATAAACACAACTTTGCAAAAAACAGACGGATCTCACAAACACAGTGCAGAACAAATGAAGCCAGTCACCTAAAAAATACGTTCTGTATGGTTCCATATGTATAAAGTTTGAAAGCAGGATAAACCAAGCTATGCTTTTAGAGTCAAGCCAGACATCTTCCTTGGAGGGAGGAATGACGAGAAGGGGGCACAGCGGGGACACCCAGGGGCTGATAACGTTCTGTTTCTTCCCCCAGACATGGGGCATATGGGTGCATTCAGTTTATGAAAATCCATCAAGCAGGACAAACGATGTGTGTAACGTGCCATACGTATGTGATACATAAATGCCCGAACTGAGAACAGCTCTCAGGGCACGTTCACAAAGGAAGAGTGGTCCAAAACAAAAGAAGTCCTGCAGCAAGGGACCAAAAGGAAGCCATCTGGGACCCAAGCCCAAGACAGGGGACCCACAGGGATAATCCATGCAGCCTCCTGAGAAAGAACCCACAACCTTCTCAAACAGAAGGAAATCTGAGAGCTCACCTCACCAGCCCACCTGGTCATGACTGAAAAAACTGAGACACACAGAGAGAGAGAGAGAATAATTCGGTCAAAGTCACACAACTAGTTAGGGATAAATCCAAGTGTAAAAGCCGCGTCACCTCAGTTAAGACAACTTAACTAATTATAAAATAGTCAAGATATTTCAAAAGAATGAATTGTGCAACCACTCAGAATGGGTAAGAACTCAAGAAAGGACACAGCTTTTATCCATTTCATTCAAACGAGATAAGCAGTGAAAGGTGACAGGTGCACAGGACATCCACAGACAGGAGAAGGGGAACCTCAAAAAAAGGGGAGGAGAAGGCAATCTTGGAGAAACTGGGAACATGGCACACTGACTGTGGATGAAATACAGCGAAACCAGAACTGCACCTCCTTTCCTCGTATGTAGCACTCAAAAAAATAACACTTTGCACATCTGGACCACTTTTCCTCGCCAAAGAGCACAGTTCAGATCTCTGTTTTATAAACAACCATCATTGTAGTAGAGGGCAACAGAATAACTGTATAAAAGCCAGTCTCATATGAAGTAAAATATTACCTACAAAGGTAGACAGGAACACACAGCCGGTTGGATACAGTTCAAAAAAAAAAAAAAAGAACCTGAAATATGCTCAGAGAAATCATTAATACAAGAACAAAGCTAATAACACATCAGGAAAAAAAAATTATACCCAGGGAAATAACCATGACTCTTGGCTTAAGAAAAAGGCTAGAAACGAGCCAAGGCAGAAGAAACGACTACGCACAACCTTGGTGGAAATAAAACACGTCAGAGTCGTGATTAAAGAAAGAGCGCTACAAAATGCAGAAGGAAACCTGAGCGTTTACTTTAGAGAAAGCGAATCGTGTCTTGACATTTATAGAGATAACAGAGCAGACGGTGCTTCAACGGTGGCCACCAGCCATGCTGGTTTTTAAAACACCGATGAACAACCAAATTCACGGCAAATTCAGGCTCACTTTTTCAGACAACTTTTTTCCATCAATCTTTAACACGTGAAAAAGCCAAAAAGACAACGGTCAGAGAAAGACAAAAAAAAAAAAGCCAATGAATTAGAACATGAAAAAAAAGTGAGGTCAGTTTGGAACAATTAAGAACTAGACAGCATAGTGGGGACACAAGCAAACTTTGAGACAGGGTTCAAATTCTGACCTCACCCATTCCTTCCCTAACTGAGTGCCCTCTGGGCCTCAGTTTCCTTGTCTATAAAGTGAAAAAATCTATATTCCCCCTGCATAAGGCTGGTGAGCAGAATGACACTTAAAACTGTGCGTGTGTGTGGCTATCTAACACTTGAGAGGTGGCTAACAACTCGTTCGTTTAAATTTTAAACTGCACTCAATTAAGTGACTGGAAAACTTTTACACATGTTTGGAACATACACTGCAGTGAGAATCTACTTTGCAACCGTAAATTTAACAAAATCAAAATACAGATCAATTGTATCCGAAGCAAATTTAGCACTGAATTGAGAGGCACTGTAAATGTAAACGTCACGCCACGTCGAAGATTTTAAAAAATTATGTTCCTCGCTAATAATTTTTATATTGATTATCTGTCAAAATCGTAAATTTTTCATATAATGGGTTAAATAAAATGTACTGTTAAAATTAATTTCAACTGTTTCTTTTTAAATGTGGCTATTAGAAAATGTGAATTCCCATATGTGGCTTGCACTACATTTCTATTAAACAGTGCTGGCTTAGAACAATGCCTGGCACACAGGAAGAGTGCATTTAATATTACCCACTATTAGCCCTATCAATATTATCAATATTAATTATTAAATGCAAGGCAGTTTGAGGGGGTCCAAAAACAATTTAAACATGTCTCTACCTGAGAGTCTGGCAAAGGAAAACCAGACATACTACAACAGATTTACAGAAAACAAACCATTAAATACCTAGCTGTGAGAAAAGAGGACTAGCAGGGAAAAAAACCCCACAAAGAATGTATTCAGCTCACTGAAGACCTTCAAAATTGTCATTCTAGAAATCTACAGAAATCAGAATTTGTGTTACCTACCCAGTTAGACCAGATCCAGATGACAACAGAAAAAACAAACATTACGTGAGGTACCCACACAGACTAAAGGCAAACATCTGCTGTTTGTGGATTGGGGGCAGGAGGAGGGTGGGCGGGGAGAAAGGTGCTTCTGCTGAGTCCAGACCTGATCCACTGGGGCAGGGGGCCCAGTGAATGCACACATCCAACAAAACATGTTCCAGTATGTTCCTAGAAGCGCTATTCATAATAACCAAAAGATTGGAGATACGAACCCAAATGGAGCTAACCAGCAGGAGAATGGATAAAAAGAACATGGTATAGTCCCATAATAAAGAGGAAACTACTGCTAAACACGGCAAGGATGAATCTTAAAGACAACAGGCTGCACAGAAGAAGCCAGAAACGAGCATAGGACATACTGCAGGAACTCAGGAAGGCGAAACTCGTCTACGTAACAGCTGTCAGAACATCTCTGGGAGAGGAGGACAGGAAGTAACTGACTAGGGAGGGACAAGAGGGAACCTCTGGGGAGTAGGAAATATTCTGGATCTCAGCCTGGGTGTGGGTTACAGGGGTACACACACAGATGACAACTCATGAGCTGGACACTTCAGACGTGTGCTCTTTTACAAGTTCACCAAGTTGCACACTTCAAATGTGCACACTTTGTGTATGCTGAGCCTCAATTTAAAAAAATAAACGCAAATAGCTTTTTAAAAGGTCCTGTGAACAAACCACCCTATTTAACAACAAATAATCTGTTCAGCTGAAATTCATGTTCAAATAGCATCCCCCAGTGTCTCCATATGAGTGTGCAATTTGGGGACTACAAAGCCCTGCAAGAACTCACGTGTGTCATTTTTTTCCTGGGAGCCCTCACCCATGCGATACACGTGTCGAGATGTGCTTCAGGGGATAATCTTCCACACGCCTAGGCCTGTGGGTCGCAACTCCTGTGAGGCTCGGGGCACTTGTTTAGAAATAGAGATTTGGGGGTACCATCCCCAACATCTGTCCTTCCACGACGCTGCAGAGCCCAGAAGATGGTCTTTTAAAAAGGCCCGCAAGGTATTCTGAGTGGAAACCACTTCCGTATGGAAAATCAACTTGCATGACGTGCAGAATAACTGGTATTTAGGTTGCTTTGGATGAGAAACTGGACTTAGCAACTGAAAGATCATAGCAAGTTCTGTTGCTTCATTTCAGTCCCCCAATCTGCTGGAAATGCCAGTGTAATTTTTACTTTAATAGCAAGGACAAGAAAGGCTTAAATATAATTCATTAGTATAGAGTAGACTGGATCTAGAAGAAAATGAGCATCTTTGGTGATATCTGTGTTGTTAGATTCTTTCAAGGAGAAATCACAGCTGTTTGGAAACCACTCCTCTTACACACAGATGACTTGCTCAGGAAGGCTGTTTTTATCTGGTAAAGCTGGCGCTACAAAGTATTACATAAGACAGTAGAAATCTATAACCATCCCCCCCCTTGCAAGTATCAGAATATCCTGATAATAAATATTCACATGCAACCTAGCTCCATATTTGCTTTTCAGCTGCTGCCCATTGCTAATGGTCCTGTCTTACAGATACATACTTCTTAAAACCACCACTTTTGCTAAGAGACTTGGAGTTCTACTGCCTGGAGTTAAGAGAAACGATGATCATCCTTCAATGACGCAAAGGCAAAATCAACCCGGATGCTAAGGAACAGTAATCTCCTAAAACCTGCTGTTGTGCTACAAATGGAGGGCAGTGCCAACTCGCCACTCATAGCAACTGTTGCTAGGTAGACTGGGCTGGGAAGCATCAGGCTAAAGGGGTCAACGGGAAATTAAGCCAAATTCAAAGCCACATACGAAAAGCTGAAGAAGAGAACAGACGCTCATTCAGAGCTCATTTTAAATCACATAATCAACCTGAAAAAGGGAAGAGAAATGTGTTTAAATATGTGGAATTCATTGTGTGCCATCCTTCAATTCTAACACCAGAGAAGAGCGATTTCTCCTGTATGGAATGTTCCCACCATGGTACAGATACTCAGGGGCCCTTTCACATAGTCTTCCACTTGGATACAGGACTTCGGAGTCATAAAGGAAGTGTTTGAAAATATTTTCTCCTAAGAAATAAAAGAACACTTCAACTAAGTTGCATCTTCTGTTTGCCTTTAACATATTCCACATTACAGTAAGTGACCAGGTTCTACGTCCAGCAGAAAACGCGGATGGTGTCACCAAGATTCGCCTGCCCCCAGCCCACCCCACGGTGCACAGCCGCTGCAGTGAATGGGCCTGACCTCAGTCCAGCTCAAAGGTGGTTGTCTCAAGCAATCAGCATAATCTATTCTCTTATCAAGGTGATTAGTGGAGATAACCCAGGCCTAAGCCAGTCAGCACCAGGCCCCAGGGATTGGTTCACAAATGCATCAACCAATAAGTGCAAAGCTCAGAACTTTGCTGGAGACTCTGAAACCCAGACTCTGAAACTAGATGGTGTGATGGGTAAATATAAAGCTATAATTGCTGCTCTCACTTGGCCATTCTGAGAGCCTGAAGATGAAGTCATTACACCAAAAAGGCAAAACCAAGAACAGTCCCAGAGAACCAGAGCCAGTGCCCTGGTCAAACCATGCCTAATTTCTACCCTACCGCCTGACCACTCCTCTTCTATCATTTAAGCCAGTTTGGAATTGGGTTTTCTGTTATTCAAAATTAACAAACATAAAATACCACATGATAAAATGTCTTATGAATAATGCCCTGTTGTAGCTGCATAAAACTATACTTTTAAAAGTTTGCATATACACAAGTTCTGGCTTTTCTGACCAATTGAGAAGACATATATTACTGTCAATCCAGTTTCACATGTAAGAGGATGGATTTGGAGAAAATGAAACAAGTAAGAAAAATGGTCAATTGTATGTTAAATCTAAAAAAACCTGAGCTCACAGATACAGAGAACAGATTGGTGGTTTGGTGGTTGCCAGAGGGGACAGTGTATGAAATGAAATGGGTGAATGTGGTCAAAAGGTACAGACTTCCAGTTACAAAATAAAGTCCTGAGGATGCACTACACAGTACGGTGACTATAGTTAATAATACTTATTGCATTATTTGAACGTTGCTACGACAGTAGACCTTAAAAGTTCTCATCACAAGAAAAAAAATGTAATTATGCTAAAGAATGTTAACCAGACTTATTGTGGTGATCACGTCACAAAATATACAAGTAGTGAACCGTTATGCTGTACACCTGAAACTAATATAATGTTAGGTGTCAATAACATCTCAATAAGAAAGAAAAAGGAAAAACGGGCTAACATTACTATAATGCTTACAACACGGACTACGGACACTGTTCTCACCTCATAGGACAGGTACCATTACCATCTGCATCTTACAGTGAGGTTCTGAGACACAGAAAGGGACCGAATATGCACAGACGTACTGTGCATGTCATGTCGGTCAGAATACACACAGACACAAGACACACATCCCATAGATCAAAGGACGAGCGCCTCGCTCCCAGCTCTCCCTACCTCCACCCACTCCTCTCCGAACTCACGACTCTCAGGACTGCTCCAAGGTGAGTTAAGTATGCTCCTGGGGGACGTGAACAATAAACTGATTGCACCATGAAATGGTCGCTTTTTAAGCTTTCTTGACAACGAAACCAAGTTCCTACAGTCTAGCACCCGCAGTGAGTTCAGGTGCACATAAAGCATACTTCCATATGACCAGGCAATCTTCTTCTCCCTGGCCGTGGCAACAAATATGCAGTAGGAGCCTGTCAGCGTATACAACTCACAAGATCAGAAGGAAAATCCCATATGAATTCAAAATAATTTATCGCACGGTTCCAACGTTTAACGGGGCGCATTTGACTTATTTCTGAGCCTTACTGCTCCAGAGACGCCATTCAAAAGTAAGAACCAACCTATACTTGCAATACCTTTATTTATGAGCAGCTCGTTCAAGACGAAAACTGCCATGGAAAATAAGGTAGGTTTGGCGTTATTAACAGCATCAGAGCTGGTTCTGGGAACAGCTCGTTTAGCCTCTGACCCGGCCACGTTCTCCATCGACCTCCAGTGCCGTAGTGCCAACAGTCATCTCCCCTATTAATTATCAAACCCCAGTTTCAGAGAACAACGAATGTTATTATTTCGCCTTTCATCTTAAAAAACAGCTGCAAGAGCAGAACTTTACAAAGAGGAAGAAAACACAGAGTCTGATGGAAATTAACTGCCACAGTCTAACTTTAATGACAGGTCAACAAATTAACAACTGCATACTATATCAAGTACGATAACATCTTCTTCCTAGTGCTTCAGATCAAGAACCAGCCAACGAGACAGTATGTGTGAATGCATGACAAACAGACAAAGGGCTTTGTACATGGGGGTACTGACGGTGACTTCTGTTCAGACAGACACGGAGTCATTCACATTAGTCCGAGCATTAAAGAAAGCAGGGAGACAAAAAATTTCTCATAAAGCTAGAAACAGTATGCGTGACTGTCTTAGGTCAGAATTTTGAACCATCAAATGCCCAAATGGTTGCTAATAAGGAAGGTGCCCCATGGCTGGGTCACTAAGGAGGAGACATCTCCTTAATCCAAAATCTGAGCAAATCAATGTCCATAAATAGAATTCTATCCTCGAGCTACCCGCAGGTTCAATTCTTGTACCAAGAAGAGGTTAAGATTAACTGATTCTAAAGGAGACACAGGCCACAAAAAGTGTCACCTCTCCATCACTTTGTCTGTAAGTTACCTAGAAACCAGAGTACCCAGTACCCTGGGCAGCAGGAGCCCAGAGGCCCACAGACCTGACCGGCTGAGCAGCCGCCCCAGGTATCAGTGCTGCTTCCAAATCCATCACACACTCCCCAACACACGTCCCCTCCACAAAATGGAAAACTGCAGACAGCAGGAAAAACTTGTTTTATAGGATGCCATAATCTTCCAGAGACAAAAGTTCAGCTGATTGATTCTACCATAAAACAGAAATAAGTTGGTTTCAAGTATGCCTCTCCATGAAATTCGAGCTCAGAAGATCTGACACCAGTAAAGGATTCCAATTTCATTTTACTCTATTTCTTATTAGTCAAAACATTCTGAAAAAGTAAAAAAAAAATTTCTTCCATCAATGTGTGACCCACTCCTGCCAGGGGCCTGTAGTAACCTGCCTCTTCTGCTCCCCAGAGAAGGGACGGTAAAACACCGGCACAATTTAAGAGGAAATCACTTGCATTAGGATCCCATCATCCCATAGATTCAAATACGCGCCATCCTCCAAATTCAACTCAGTATTGTTTACCGTAAGAAAAACAACCCATTTAATTAATGTCTGGGGAAAAAAACCCAACACTTTAATTCAACTTCTACTTGCAGAAATCACTCACTTTTCCAGGACCAGCCTCTCCAGTGACAGCCTCTGCCTGTGGGCAGCCTGCTTCCTCACCCCAGCCCCCCGCTCCATGCCAAACCACAGTCGGATACCCCGTGCAGAGCCATGAAAACACAAAAGCAAGTCAAGCACTAGAGTAATCAAAGGATGTGTTTTCAGTAAGGAAGAGACCCTATTCATTAAAAACTGAGCAGAATAACCAATGCTGGGGGATTCAACAGAGCGCGGTCTCGGGGCTCCAAGCACCACACGGCAGCCAGGCTCTAGACAGACCCTGCACAGAGCCGCGGTCCCTTCTGCTGCACCACCTGTCAGACGCCGGAGAGCTGCCCCCTGAGGTCCACACGCGCTGTGATTTATCCTGCAGTGCAGAGTTCAAGGAGTTATTTGGAAGTCAGGTAACATATCTCTGAGGGTTTCATTTTAATCATTTAGAAAACGCTAGAACAGAGAAACCAAAACATGTCCAGAGTGGACAAACGAAAAAGGTGCATACAGGGTGGGGTGGGGTGAGAGAAAGTGAGAGTGAGAGGACAAAGCATCGGGGGACTCCTCATGACTTGAAACAATTCATCAGCAATAAGACATACGGGATCCATAAAAAGTCAGGCCAAAAGGGACATTAAGGGGGATTAAGTGGCCACTTGATAAACCACTTCAAACACTGAGCAGTCAGCGCCACACTGAAGCCGTGGGAAAGGAGAGCCGACACAAAGGCTTCGGGAATGCACGGACCCCAGGCCTAGCAGAAGCCGGATTTATCACAACATTAAGTTCCAAGACCCCAAAGTTATCACAGCTTAAGACAAATTCAGCAGGATGAAAAACACACTGGGGTAGCAGTCTAAGACACTAGAAAGACAGACCAAAAAGAAGAGTACCGTTAACACAGGTTCTGAGCAGCTGGCAGTGCCAGGCAGGAGATGGGGTGCAGACTCCGGTATCAGACAGAAATACCAGGCATTTACATCCCGGGGGCTTTAAGACAGGGGACTGGTTACTTGGCTAAAGGAAGAGCCGGGAAGCCAGCGGGGATGGTGAGGCCACCCGCAAATTGATAAGGAAACCTGCATCACCCTTAGTAGGAGGGACAGGGGAGAAGGTGTTTCTGGAAGCCAGGGCTGCATCACCAGGCAGCACCACACCAGGGATGGGCCGTGTGGATTCTGCAGGAAAACGGTGCAGACAAGGTCTGGTTTCTCCCTCCAACCCTCACACAGTGAGTCCCACTCAGGAAAGGGCAGTCCACCCCGTCAGCTCTCCACCAGACAGGGCAGAGAAGAAGGGGAAAAACGGAAATGAGGGAAAAGGAGCCCAAGACGGCCCCACCTTTCCTTCCTCAGCTTTTCAGGTCCTGCACTCAAACCATAAGGTGCAGACCCATCACCTGGGCATCTTATTAAAATACAGATTCTGACTTAGGAAGTCTGCAGTGGGGCCTGAGAACTTGCACTTCCAACCAGCTCACAGGTGATGCTGACGCTGCTGGTGCAGGAACCACACACTGAGCAGCAAAGGTCTAACTGACCCAAATGAAAGACTGGTCTATAATCAAAAGGAATGCAGCCACATTCCTTCCAAGAATGAAAAATACACAGTCATGTACAAGCCTTTCAAATAGGAGTGAGACAAACAGGACGGAATGTACAGGCAGGAGCATCACCAGGGCAAGACCACTGCCTGCCCAACACCCCGTGTTACTTTTCCCACTGTCTCATCAGGTTTGCGCGGTTCAAGGTTGTTATGGGCTGAAGCGTGTCCCCCTAAAGTTCACATGTTGAAGCCCTAAGCCCCAGGATCTCAGGATGTGACTACATTTGGAGATACAGCCTTTAAAGAGCTAATTATGTTAAAAAGAAGCCATTAGGCTGAGCCCTAATCCAATCTGACCAATGTCCTTATAAGAAGAGGAGATTAGGACACAGAGGGCAACCAGGGCTACAGGCACACAGAGAAAAGGCCACATGAGGGGCCGAGAGAGCAGGCAGCATCCTCCACTAGCCAAGGAGAGAGGGAGGCTTCAGGACAAAGCAACCCTACCGACACCTTGATCTTTGACTTCTAGCCTCCAGGACTGTGAGCAAATAAATGTCTGCTGTTTAAGCCACCCAGTCTGTGAAGTTTTGTTTTGACAGCACTAGCAAACTAATATAAAGGTTTTGGGTTTTTTTCTTGTTACTACTTTAATCCAGTAAGTTTTCACCGTATGCCTGCTCTGTGAGAAGCGGAGCTCTAGGAGCTGGTTCACAGAATGATCAAGAGACAGTCCCTGCCCAGATTCTGCTCCTGTTTAGAGGGAGAAACTAAGACCACCAAATTCCGATTATGATGAATGCGGTGACAAAGGCAGAACGAAATGCCTTTACAAAAGCCAGAGGAAAACAAAATCATTCTATCTGGTAAGTGGGAGAGAAGAGTGACCAGAGAGAGCTTCATGGTGGAATCCCACAGGCGTAGAGAGGGGAGCATCTCAAATGATGGAGCAACACAGGCAAAGGCCAAGAGACCCCCAGAAACCCAACACCCAGTGCGCACAGGGACCAGCGAGACACCTGGCTGGGAGGGGCGGGGGCCCGGGAGCGCAGGGCAGACAGAGCTGTGATGGGACACGTAGAGCCAAGAAGGAGCTCAGTGCCCCTGGGGGCCAGGCAAGGGAGTCTGAACTTTAATTTATAGAAAAGGAGATTAATAAAAATGAGGAAGGTAGATTAAGGGGCAAGAGACTGCATACACAGCGTAGACTGTAGAGGATAATAGAGCCCACATTACCTACCTGCCTAAGAAACGTCTCCTCAAGATCAACACACTTTCCACTGTCATTAGCTACTTATATCGTAACCCCGAGCAATTTATCACCTCTTGTGACCTGGGTATAACGAATAGGTTGCCATCCGCCCGACTTCCAAGCTGGGGACAAGGATGTGTGACACCGTGGCTAAGTGTCACAACCCACCAGTGACTCAGAAAGAGACCTGAAGCCTGAGACGGAGCTGGCAGATCAAAGCCCGAGGCACGTGCGTTATCACCACGGTGCCACCAGCCCGGCTGCAAACAGCCGGCACCTCTTTTTTTTTTTTTTGCGGTACGCGGGCCTCTCACCGTTGTGGCCTCTCCCGTTGCAGAGCACAGGCTCCGGACGTGCAGACTCAGAGGCCATGGCTCACGGGCCTAGCCGCTCCACAGCATGTGGGATATTCCCAGACCAGGGCACGAACCTGTGTCCCCTGCATCGGCAGGCGGACTCTCAACCACTGCGCCACCAGGGAAGCCCCCAGATGGCACCTCTCGTCCGAGCGCCTTTCACCCCTTCTTCACCCCACTCAACACACCTAGGCCTTCACTCATCTCCAGCAAGGAAAGCCACAGACCAGATCACAAACAAGGGAACAAAGTCACTCCTTGGTTTCTGAGCCTCTAACAGCTCAGGCAAGAAAAAGCAACAAGGCAGGCTCTCACTGTGCCAACAGGCACCGAAGTATCCCTGTATCTCCCTTCTGTCCCCTGGGCGGTCTCACTCTCAGTCTTCCCCCCAGAGGTCTCTCCTTGGATGTTCAGGATTTGGGGCTTGGGAGGGATGATATAGTTGCAGAGTAAACGACCAAGCCCTGATGATGAAGATAATCTTGGGAATTTACCGCTTCACTGAGCCTGTCTCTACAACATGGGCAAATGCAGTAGAGGAGCAAGTTCCCAGAATTTAAAGATCTGTATTTTAACAGGGGCCTGTGTCGATTAAACCACTGATCTCAAAGCAGGATTATACACTTACACCCTTGCCGCGGCCCTTTCACGGGTGAAATACACTTCTTCCCCTGTGACTTTCTGTTCAGCCAAGTGACTTGCTTTGGCCATGATACAAGCAGAAGCTTGAAATGTGCTTGCAAGACCAGGCCCACCTGCTTCTACCTGGGCCGTGACCATAAGTCACATTCTGGACAACCACCCAGTCCAAGAGAATGAGAGACAGACCTGGAAGCCGCCCATAGCCGGGATCCAAGCCCAGCCAGACCAGACCAGCCGACCCCCAGCCAACGTGCATGTGAGCGAGGGAAAATAAATGTTGTCCGAAGCCGCTGGGTTGGAGTGGGTTCTATGCAGCATTACTGGAACAAGAGCTGATGAAGGAGAAGTCAGACAGCAAAAATACGGGAATCACACAAACCACACAGATACAAACTCATCGAAAAACAATCCCTTTCCCCATCGATTTCCAAAGAATGTTTTCAAAAACATTTGAGTAGCTCTCTTCTTCCCCTCAGGCCTCAGGCACTGTCTTCCAATAGGAGATGAAGACAGCTCTTAAAATACCAAATGTGAGCAGAAAACAAGTCCAGATTTAAAACACAGATCCCAGCAGAGAAATCTACAAAGGGCTTGCCAGCTCAAACGAAGGGAAAAATCTGAAATATCATTAGCCTTTCCCATAACCTTTAACACCTAGCACATAACACCTCTCTATTCTCATCTCAGACGTTATACAAAATAAAAATAGTAAGATTTATGAAAAACGGAATTGGAATTGAAGGAGGATTTCGTTTCCAGGCCCGGAATAACATTATGAGCAAAAGTTCAGGGGTTCACCACGGTGACTCAGTGTGGATAGCTCTGCAAGGCTGTTGTAAAACCCTTACACCACAGTGACAAGGCGAGACCAGGCAGATGGGCTGCAATCTGCATTCACTGCGGCATTGCCTTCTGTGCTAAAAGGCACTATATACTAATGGCTTTTCAAACAGCTAGATACTAGATTTCTCCTTTCCTTACGTGCAGCAGATTTCAGTCCTCCCTTTCTGGCAAATTTGCTGAGGAAAGTATACGTGGTGCCTTGAACGGTCCAACGGCTGGGCTACGTTAAGTCTGGGGCTGCAGCACTACTTCTCCAAGTTGATGCAACATAAACGATGAAAACAGTCACATCTTTGCTGGTGCTTATTCCCCACCTGACTCTTCAGAAATGCAACTGAAGTCTTTGCTCAGTTTCCTGCACGAAAACCTCTCAAAAAAACAAACGCTGAGAAAGTACCTCAAAATAACGCAACATTATCATCATCAGGAGGAAAGAAAAGCTTGGACGCAGAAGCCTCACTTACTGCAGGGCTTCCTGCAACTGGAAAGAATACCTCCAGGACCAATCATGACCCATGGCCACCGAGGACTGCAGCTCAACCCCACTCATGAGAAGTAAGCTTTGTAGCCCCCAGAGCAGGCCAGCTTGCCTAAATGGTACAAGGAAACTTTACATAATATAATGCTGACCCCACTCTCAGAGAGAGTAACTCAATGGCTACTCCAGGTCTTCAAAAGTTTCCCCTGTGAAACGGTCACCAGGTGCCCCCTCTTCACGTGAACAGCGTCCAAGTCAGGCTTCTGCCAAGGCACATAGCTAAACCTCATCTATCCAGTCTCGCCAATATTCAAGGGAGATTCCGTCCTTTGGGAAAGTTTTACCTCAACAGACCTCAAAAGCAAACCCAGGATTCACCAATCACCTCTGAATCGTCTTCTCTCATGTGTAAGGACAGACAGACGCTATCAAAGCATAAAATTCCAGTCTGAACCTCAAACCTAACGTGGCTGACCCTCCACGGATGACACGAGTTTCCTACCACCTCAGCAAAAAATGGGACCGCAAAGAAACGTGTATTTTGAAGCACAGAGTATGAAACTCGGAGGCCATTACTGACATCTTTTCACCATGAATCTTGCCAAGAATGCAGACCATCACTGCCTAGCCTTTGAGACATACAGAAAAAAATTCCAATAGGAAATTACTAGTTGAGAAATTTCTGAAGTCTAGCCATGCTATGCACACATATTCCACAATACTGCCATGAGAAGTATTTTTTTTATTTAACATATTGCTTTTATATTGGGTTTAATAAAAGCAGAAAGGCAAAGTGGGTGCCCTTGAATATTAAATGGAATTTAATATGTGCTGACTCAAAGACGGAAAAACTCCACAAGTGAGAGCAAATACCTTAAGTATCAGCATTACCCCTAAACACACAGCTTTTAATGACTAATAGCTCACTTTCCCATTTCTTCAAAATCAAACCAGAGTCCCAACCTCCCAAAAGTCACTAATCAATTCCACTGATCTTACCTTAAAGCAAAGCACACAATCGCCATTTTGAGGGAGAAAGAAAAGAAGTTTTACCTACTTAAGCCAGCACAGTAAGATCATGACACTTTTTTATAGTCCTTACTTTCAAAATATTTTGGGTTTCATTCCACTTATTTGTCCATTCCTTGGTCAATTCTTGAACCTAAAAGAAAAAACATACATATCCGATTGCTCCACAAAAAAAATTACTTGGATTTTCTTCTGGAAAGTTTCCAAACTCTTATAGATTATGGAAGAATGTACAATACTTTTTTATAATTAGGTAGCAATGCCTCAAAGAACCATCACCAAATATAAATCAAACAAGCTGATCTTACCCTACAACCTACATCATGGCAAAGGAAAGAATAGGAAAAAAATGTGTCAAGTTGCCTAGAGTTTTACAGCAGTCTTTTTCAAGGTGTACTTCAATAAAAGCTGCTTCCTTGGATGTTAACCAAAATTACAAGTTCAAAGATGACAACGCCCCATTACATGGGTTAATTTTTCCTGATTATACTTTAGGTCCTAAGAAATAGTGATTTACTTTACTTTCCAATTAGATGTGATGATTAAATCACCTTGGAAACTGCAGTTTTCTTTTAGGAGATAATCTGCTTTTGTAGCTAATTAATAGGGTTTATAAATCTCAGTCTATCTTTAAAAAAAAAAAAAGGCGGCTCTTTAATTGACTCTCAGTAAAAGCAAAAACTTTTTGATAAAAATCAGCTTCTTTCCAGTCTGCGGTAACTTAGGGGAGAAAATATGCCCCATTGTCGAACACAGCACAGTTGGAAACTGCTTCTCAAAGTTAATGAAAATATTCTGCTAGTTCCATACAACTTTTTAAATGACCTTAGTGAGTGATTCATTAAGAAGTAAAGTGATACCTGATTGAGAGGTAGGGGAAAAAATGGAAAATTCTGTAAAATGAATACACTTAGGGCTAAAAGAAAGTGACGTCTGAGGGGCATAGAGGGGGACACACCCTCCCAAGGCCTTTTCCCTCCTGTCCTTCATCATTCCTGCCTCCTACCCATCCAACAGCAGATACCATCCCAGTTCAACTGACTGGTCTTCCCACCAGTAAGTTACCCGAGTTAAACAGGTCAAAGTGAAGGCACAGAATACACTGGATTATACTCTCACTGCTAAGAGGACGATACTTCCCACAGGCCATTAAGTAATATAAATGGAAAGGGCGTGGGTCAGCAACCTCCATGAAAGACCACAGTTCGTTACTGACACGAAATAGAGGAACTGGAGTGATGGTTTATCCAGAGCAAAACCAGAACACCTCTCACCCACCTGAATTCATTCAGTGGGCATTCATTTTACCCCTCAGTTTACCTCAAACAACTACAGGAGCTCTACGTTACCACTGTTTTCAATAAAATATCTTAACTAGTTACTAATGTCAAACCTATCATGTTCTTGGAACAAACAAAAGAAACAGAACTGAGCCTCTCTAACTCTGATTTTTGCTCATTTGTACTGGTTACCTTCCTTTCATCACTTGAGTGATGCCAGCCCCACAGCCTCTAAAGTAAGAAAAGTCACCAGGCTTTTTATTTTGGAAAAGCTTTCAGAGAGGGAATATTCTTACGCCTTCTCTCCCTACAGAAGGGGAAAAGACTGGGGTGATGAATTTACTAATTTACTTATTTATAATAATCAGTTAACACATACTCTTTGGCACTTTATCTGAGAAACACAAAGCATTTAACAATAAACGCTTCAGCATTTCAACAGATAAATTCTCCCTGAAGAAACGCAAGCCAGTTAATCCTTTTCCAATTCAATCAAATAATCTAGCTTTCAACAAATCGTTAAGTATGCCTCGGGTTTCTTTCACTACTGAACTTAAACCAAATAATCTTCATTTATAAAATTAATTTAAAACTGCAAAGTCTGATACCACCTCTAACAACATGACCAGTTGATAAGATTTATAGCCAAGCAGATGGCAAACAATTTTAAAAGGTCGGCAAAGACTAGATGAAAATTTAGAAAATGTTATGAACAAGAGGGGCAGTCATCTCTGTCCCAGCAGGTATAATGCATTCAAATTAAAATGTTTATTGGTTTCTTTTAACTTGCTAGGTATTTCTGAAAACCATTAGTAAGAAACAATTTAAGACTATACAGACATTTCAAAGCCCTCAAAATGAGAATCTGAAGTACTAAATACAAAATGTCAAGAGAAAAATAGGGATTAAGAAACTAATGTTTTCACTAATGCTATTATCAGCAAATTAATCAGCATAATTATCCAGGGAAGTGTCAACAAGTTCCTAACTACAACCCAATTTATATCTTCAATATTGTGTATTCTTGAAAGAGCTTTACCAACAGAATCCAATTTTCTTTCTCAATCTGTTTTAACCATTCAGCACAGTGAACAAAATTCACTCCAAAAATGTTATTAATGCCGTTTCTCCTTTTACAGAGGGTTATATTTTTTAAACAAAAATAGTATAGAAGTAGATCAGCCATGAAACTAGTTTTCAGAAAGCACCAGCACACAAACTGGCTTCAGCCCAGAACACCCACCCCCGCCTCAAATCCCACCTCACTTAAGATCAGCTAAGCATCTACTCGGAGTATTCAGTGATTCCCCAAGTGCTGCACTTCCCTCTGGAAAGTAAAAGGATGACAAAAAGCTCCACGCTGGTCGTGGTAAGGCTACGGGGACCACCACTGTGAACACAGCCTCCCTCTTCCGAAGGCCGGGGCTGCCTCACTGCCATGTGGGAGAGCCCACATGTGAATCTCAGTTGCTGTTAACCATCGTGTGCCAGAAAAATCCCATTTATTAAGTCACAGAGAACATGAAATACACAGGTAGTCAACTGCTGTGCTTCTTTAAAAATGGGGTGAGGGCGGGCGGAGTGTTAAGTGGCATATAGAAACAAAATGAGTCTCAAACAGCAAGTACTAAAAAGTATGCACTTAAAATACTGAAAGCTATGATTTTTCTGAAAAACATAACAAGTCAAGGTATCACTTACTCTGGCTTCATTCTGCTGAAGTTTCTCCTCCATGCTTAAGGCTGTGGGAGAGTCCAAGAGGGCAATCTACAACGTAAACCAAAAAAGACAGCAGCAATCAGTGAACGGCAGTAATCTAGAGGAAGGACCCAGCCGTGATACTGTAAATTATCAGAATTGCCAAATAAACTATCAAACAGAGGTAAGAAGTATTGTCCCACAGCCCCCCCAAAAGTGTCAATCGTCACTAAATCTTTAACCCATGGGTTTCATTTCTCATAATATTCAAAACCATGGCACCCTTGTAAAACTACATTTGCAACACAAATCAGCAAAGAGAAGGAAAAAGAAAAACATGTAACATACTGACATTTTATCAAAATCAAACACAATCTAAATCCCTAGATCCTGAAGGATTCGTCTGTTTTGAATGTATACAAAGTACACATTCAAAAAGAAAGCATGTCTTGCTCAACCACAGGCTTCTGAGATTCATCCACACTGACACGTGCAAATGAAAACTCCTTTATCATCACCGCTGGATCACATCCTGCGTACAGTATGACTATACCACAACCTGTGTGTCCATTTCCCTATCTGTGCTGCGAAGGTATAAAGACTGACGTGAGAATGATAAACATCAAATTCAGGTTTGCCCTGGGGGGACAACGCAGGCAGAGACGGGAGAGGCAAACACAACCAGGCGGGGCGCACGGGGGCTCCAACTGCATTTGTAACTCTTAACCTGAGAGGCAGGGACACGGGGCTCCCAACAATGTCACAAGAAAAAAAGGAAGGGGGTCTCCCTCCCTCCCCACCCCGTAGGCAACCTCTCTTGGCCAATTTGCTATGTAAATGTGCAGTTATTCTGGGCATATGTGAGCATGTTTGTGTTGTTTTTCTGAACATCAACAGCATGAACACTGTTCTGAATGCTGCCTTTTTCACTTCACAAACTATCTTGGGGAAAATTCAGTACGAGTAAGCCCACTGCACTCCTTCTACCAACTCCAATTCCACTGTAGAATACTCCATTGTGTGGCTATGCTCCAATTTATGTCCGTACTTTCCTTTTAATGGACATGCAGTTTTTTCTCATCTTCTGCTTTACCAGCGAAGCTACAGTGACCATCTTACACCAGTTGCCTACAGTATGTGTGGCTGTGTATCAAGAGAGCAAAATCCTAGAAGGGCATGTGTGAGTCATCTATATGTATGATTTATTTTTTAATTGCCAAGGTGTCCTTCGCAGAGGCTGTCACGTTTTTTTCATCATTATTTACTTTTCAATTTCTATTCAAACAAATATAACCCATGAGGTGGTCATCTTAAGCTCAGTTAAACATTCAGACTCACAAGACACGGTAGGCCATGCTTGGCATCTGTCTGCTGGGCAGAAAGCAGAGCTGCGGCAGGAAGGGCAGGGTCCCATCCGAGCCCAGGAGCTACTGCCTTTGACCCTCCTGAGGGGTCCAGATTCAAACGGGCACGTGGTACCCACCTTGGCTGAGAAGCCCAGGCCCCACAGGAGGTAGCGTCTCTTGTAACAACACCAGAGGCACAACCTCCAGGACCCACCAGGGACAAACCCAGTAACAAGAGTCATCACCCACGGGGAAACCCCGAGCTGCGGTTTCTCACAGGGGTTTACATACAGTTCATCCTCATGCAGCTGCAATTCACCTGTTAGGGGTCACTGTTATCATTAGGGATGCTGTCTGGTGATGAAGCTGGCATCCCACTTTTACCTGGTTTACAGAGAAGGAGGCCAGCTAGTTAACCCTTAGTAAAGGACAGTCATCCTGAGTGAAGGAAAAGAGCTGCGTTAACTCATCACCACAACGCATCCCTGCCCCTCTGCACCTCGAGAGTCATCTTGTACACAGATGGTACTCAGTAAATGTTTTCCACTGAAGAAGTACCGGTGGCAGGTGTTATTATGACTGCATCACTTATTAGATGGTTGACAATTTTCAAAACAATTAGTAACCCCTTTATAACATGGCTAATTGTACAGACACCGCTGTTAGGGCTTTTCGTCTATAATCAGAGCCGAAACATTCTGACCATTATCATCAACTCGGGAGACAATCACTGACTAAATGTACGCATACAGACTACTATTTTGGGGCACATGCAAAGAAAGACCTACCTAAGTCCTTTTAAAAGACATCTTTAGTAACACTAAACCATTTCCAATTAAATTATTCCTTGCAAGGTGTCTGTTTAGAAGACATATGTTCAGGATTAAATAATACTCAGATTAAGTTCCTGTGTTGAACCAAGACGAAAACTACATCAGAACTTCAGCAACATCAACGCCACCAACAGGCAGCCACCTCATGTCTCCCACCTGTGCCCACACACTGGGCGATCAAGTGTTTTATCTCTTCCCAGCTGATGGGCGGAAAGAACATCTCCTTGAGGTTATAATGTCCACGCAGTAAAAGACAGAGCTTGATGACGTTCTCCGTATCTACGTGCATGTATATACTCATTGCTTCAGATCTGCACTGACCGTGTTGCAAACGACAGAAAGCACATGTTCACATGTTTAGAAGCCATTTCGAACTCTCTTTTCTATGAACTATGCTCTTATTCGTTGTTCATTTTTCTGTCAGGTTGTGATCTTTCTTTTTTTTTTAAACAGAAGCTCCTTTCATAATAAGGAAAGTAGTCTTTTGTTGCAGGAGTCGGCAATCTTTTCTCCTGGTTTGTACTGGTTAGAGCAAATTTCCATGATGTCATGTAAATGTGCTATGTCCTCCCTTATTTTTGTCCCGGTGAGCACTCACTGAATGAGACAGAGAAGTTAACGCTCCCCGTGGCGAGTGTGTGGTCTCTGTCTCCTGCCATTTCCTACAATCGTGTTGGGGTTTTTTTCTTTTATGAAAGCTGACTTCCTATTTGATTTTAATTATGAACTGCACTCTCTGTCATGATAAAGTGCTTTTTCTAAGGCTCACATCATGCTGTTACTGCACTGCTCTCTTTCCCCTTGAATTACCTGGTAGGCCTCTGCCCATTCTCACACACACCATATCACCTGGTTTTACTGTGACCCTCTCTGAGATGTATCTATCTTCAAAGTTTACACGTAACGACACTTCTATTATCCTGCTCTTATTTATAGTTTATCTGCGACTCCATCTACACAATGAGAAATCCATCATCCTTCCACCTCCTCTTACTCACTGTGGTCTTTGTTTCCTGGACTGTTCTTGCTTATTTCATTTCTATATTGTTTAATTTTCTTGTTATCTTCAGGTACATTCAAGAGGGAAGAGTTAACATGTTCTCTCTGCCAAATTCAAAGCAGGAGTCTGCTTTGAAATACAACAAAAGAGGACGTGTGAAAAGACAAGATATCCAAATGCTCGACTTCATGAATCATCTGAAGAGTGCAAACTAGTCATTCTGTGATACCATGAAGCTCCAACAGAGTGGCTACGATGAAAAATAGACAATACCAAGTACTGGCAAGGACCTGCAGCAACGAGAACCGGCATCTTCACATACTAATATAAGTTGGTATAACAACTTTTAAACATGATTTGGCAGTATCTACTAAAACCGAACATAATGTACCCCTTCTGACATACCAACTCCACTCTGAGGTATAAGCCTAACAGAAATGCATCTGGACATTCTTGAAAAGACAGGCAGAAGAAAAGTCCAAAGCAGCAGTAATAGCCCCAAAAAGCCCATCAAAAATAGAACAGATGAGTTGGGACATACTTGTATGATGGAATACAATACAGCAATGATCATAAATGGATCTACAGCTCCATGTACCAACGTGGATGAATCACACAAACGGTCTCAGACGTAACTTGTTCACTATTATTCACTGCACGGCACACTCCCACCGGCCGATGCAAGGCCCTTCAATTTGTCATTGTTCTCACTTTCCCTTTTCTTCCCCCGCGCATCCTGCAACCCTGCTGCCTGTACCCTGTCACCTCCCCAGCCCTCATCATGGGCCAGCACCCTAGTACATCTGCAACCCTTGGGTTTCCTATGCCTATGTGTGTTTTTTTTTGGTTTTTTGGGTTTTTTTAAATACACCAAAAATATTTTTATTCAAAATTTTTTGTACTCAGCAGCTCAATTTTTTTTATATTCAACAGAAACAGAGATGGCAAATTCTATGAGGCCTCATATTCAACTAAATTCCAACTCATTAAAATTGGTTTTCTTTTACTTTAAAAAAAATTGTCATACAGTAAAATTGACTTTTTGGTATACGATGCAATGAATTTTAACACAGGTCTAGATTCACGCAGCCACCACTACAATCAGAACACAAAACAATTCTCCCAGTCCAGAAACCTCCCTCCATGCTCTTTTTGCTGTCACAACCTCTTCCCACCCCTAACTTCTGAAAACTCCTGATCCGTCCGCTATCCCTAAGCTTTATGAGAACGTCACATAAATGGATCTTTTGACACTGGCTTCTTTTTCTCAGCATAATGCCTTTGAGATTCATCCAAGTTACTGGTGTATCAAGAGCAGTTCTTTCATTTTTATCGCTGACTTATTCCATGGTATGGATATACCACATTCACCGCTGGAGGGCCATGTGGATTGTTTCCAGTGTGTGAACTGAAAATTTCACTTTTCTACTGTAAACACCCAAGAGAGGGACTGATGGGTCATATGGTGAGTGGATATTTACTTGGTAAGAAACTACCAAACTGTTCTCCAGAGCGGCTGCGCCATTTCGCACTCCCGGCAGCAACGTATATTTGCTCTCCAGCCCCATCAGCACTTTGACAAGTGGGAGTGCTTTTTTAATTTTAGCCATTCTCATAGGTGTGTAATGCTGTTTCATTGTGGTTTTAATTTGCATTTCCTTAATGACTAGCAGTGATGAACATCTTTTTTTGCATTGCTTTCTTTTTTTGAATTTTATTCTTTTATACAGCAGGTTCTTACTAGTTATCCATTTTATACATATTAGTGTATGTATGTCAATCCCGATCTCCCAATTCATCACAGCACCACCACGACCCCCCTGCCGCTTTCCCCGCTTGCTGTCCATACGTTTGTTCTCTACATCTGTGCCTCAATTTCTGCCCTGCAAACTGGTTCATCTGCACCATTTTTCTAGGTTCCACATGTATGTGTTAATATACGATATTTGTTTTTCTCTTTCTGACTTACTTCACTCTGTGTGACAGTCTCTAGATCCATCCACGTCTCTACAAATGAAGCAATTTCGTTCCGTTTTATGGCTGAGTAATATTCCATTGTATATATGTACCACATCTTATTTATCCATTCATCTGTCGATGGGCATTTAGGTTACTTCCATGAACTGGCTATTGTAAATAGTGCTGCAATGAACACTGGGGTGCATGTTGTCTTTTGGAATTATGGTTTTCCCTGGGTATATGCCCAGTAGTGAGATTTCTGGGTCATATGGTCATTCTATTTTTAGTTTTTTAAGGAAACTCCACACTGTTCTCCATAGTGGCTGTATCAATTTACATTCCCACCAACAGTGCAAGAGGGTTCCCTTTTCTCCACACCCTCTCCAGCATTTGTTGTTTGTAGATTTTCCGATGCTGCCCATTCTAACTGGTGTGAGGTGATACCTCACTGTAGTTTTGATTTGCATTTCTCTCATAATCAGTGATGTTGAGCAGCTTTTCATGTGCTTCTTGGCCATCTGTATGTCTTCTTTGGAAAAATGTCTGTTTAGGTCTTCTGCCCATTTATGGATTGGGTTGTTTGTTTTTTTAATTTGAGCTGCATGAGCTGTTTATATATTTTGAAGATTAATCCTTTGTCCGTTGATTCCTTTGCAAATATTTTCTCCCATTCTGAGGGTTGTCTTTTCATCCTGTTTGTAGTTTCCTTTGCTTTGCAAAAGCTTTGAAGTTTCATTAGGTCCCATTTGTTTATTTTTGTTTTTATTTCCATTTCTCTAGAAGGTGGATCAAAAAAGACCTTGCTGGACTTCCCTGGTGGCGCAGTGGTTGAGAGTCTGCCTGCCGAAGCAGGGGACACGGGTTTGTGCCCCGGTCCGGGAAGATCCCACATGCCGTGGAGTGGCTGAGCCTATGAAAAAGATCTTGCTGTGATTTATGTCAGAGTGTTCTTCCTATGTTTACCTCTAAGAGTTTTATACTGTCCGGTCTTACCTTTAGGTCTTTAATCCATTTTGAGTTTATTTTCGTGTATGGTGTTAGGGAATGTTCTAATTTCATTCTTTTACATGTAGCTATCCAGTTTTCCCAGCGCCACTTACTCAAGAGACTGTCTTTTCTCCATTGTATATCCTTGCCTCCTTTGTCATAGATTAGTTGACCACAGGTGTGTGGGTTTATCTCTGGGCTTTCTATACTGTTCCACTGATTTATATCTGTTTTTGTGCCAGTACCATATTGTCTTCATTACTGTAGCTTTGTAGTATAGTCTGAAGTTAGGGAGTCTGATTCCTCCACCTCCATTTTTTTTCCCTCAAGACTGCTTTGGCTATTTGGGGTCTTTTATGTCTCCATACAAATTTTAAGATTCTTTGTTCTAGTTCTGTAAAAAATGCCATTGGTAATTTGGTAGGGACTGCATTGAATTTATAGATTGCTTTGAGTAATATTGTCACTTTCACAATATTGATTCTTCCAATCCAAGAACATAGTATATGTCTCCATCTGTTGGTATAACCTTTAATTTCTTTCGTCAGTGTCTTATAGTTTTCTGCATACAGGTCATTTGTCTCCCTAGGTAGGTTTACTCCGTTCCTGATCTTAGAGGAAATACTTTCAGTTTTTCACCATTGAGAATGAGGCCTGCTGTGGGTTTGTCATATACGACCTTTATTATGTTGAGATAGGTTCCCTCTATGCCCATTTTCTGGAGAGTTTTTATCATAAATGGGTGCTAAATTTTGTCAAAGCTTTTTCTGCATCTATTGAGATGATCATATGGTTTTCATTCTTCAATTTGTTAATATGGTGTATCACATCGAGTGATTTG
>NW_020173938.1:1192378-1192592 GCF_003031525.2 Neophocaena asiaeorientalis asiaeorientalis | reverse complement strand
AGGTTATACCTTTCTAAGAATTTGTCCATTTCTTCCAGGTTGTCCATTTTATTGGTATAGAGTTGCTTGTAGTAGTCTCTTGGGATGCTTTGTATTTCTACGGTGTCTGTTGTAACTTCTCCTTTTTCATTTCTAATTTTATTGATTTGAGTCTTCTCCAGGAGGGCTCACGCCGAGGAGTACTTCCCAGAATTCCTGCTGCCCGTGTCCTTGT
>NW_020173938.1:1184667-1192289 GCF_003031525.2 Neophocaena asiaeorientalis asiaeorientalis | reverse complement strand
TCTGTGGTATAAGTGTTCCCCAGTCTGTGAGTCACCCACCCAGCAGTTATGGGATTTGATTTTATGTGGTTGTGCCCCTCCTACAGTCTCATTGTGGCTTCTCCTCTGTCTTTGGATGTGGGGTATCTTTTTTGGTGAGTTCCAGTATCTTCCTGTCGATGACTGTTCAGCAGTTAGTTGTGATTCCGGTGCTCTGGCAAGAGGGAGTGAGAGAACGTCCTCTACTCTTGAACCAATCTCCCTGCCTATGTTTTTAAATTCCATAAATTTGACCTTATGTAAAAGTGAGAGCAAGAGTATATACGACATGATTACATTTATATAAAGAACAAAAATAGGCAAAACTGAAAACCAACCTCTGCCTTAAGAAGTCAGGACAGAGGTTACCCTTGAGGGGAAGGGCAGGCAGCACTGGGAAAGGAACATGAAGAGGAGTTTCTAGGGCGCTGGTAACGTTCTGTTTCTTGATGGAATGCAGGTTAGATGGGTAAATGCAGCTTGTGAAAATTCACTGATACGTATACTTATAATACGTATAATTCTTCAATGAAGAGTTCACATGTATGTATATATACATATATGTGTGAATATAAACCACTACATATATATCTGTATGTCTGTAATCTATGTAGTAGGAGAAGCAAATACGTGTCAGAATCTTCTGCCGTACTTAAATTGTGCTTTGAAACTCTGATACACATGGCATTCTGCATAAGCAAATAAAATTATTAAAAGTAGGAGCTTTTATTTGCCTGTACTTAAACAAATAACCCCGAAACAGAACTCTGATATGAGTAGCATTTTCAGTGAATCATGGCAGCATCTGCAATAGGATATTGTGGGAATAGACCAATGTCACTAGAAAAATTTACACTTAAGGACACCTGCTGGACTTTCCTGGTGGCACAGTGGTTAAGAATCCACCTGCCAATGCAGAGGACACGAGTTCGAGCCCTGGTCCGGGAAGATCCCACATACCGCGGTGCAACTAAGCCCATGCTCCATAACTACTGAGCCTGCGCTCTAGAGCCCGCATGCCTAGAAGCCCGTGCTCTGCAATAAGAGAAGCCACCGCAATAAGAAGTTGATCCCACATACCGCGGTGCAACTAAGCCCATGCTCCATAACTACTGAGCCTGTGGTGACACTGTGTGGTGGTCTGAGCTCCATAACTACTGAGCCTGTGGTCCACCGCAATAAGAAGTCCACGCACCACAACGAAGAGTAGCCCCCACTCACCACAACTAGAGAAAGCCCATGCGCAGCAACAAAGACCCAACGCAGCCAACAAATAAATAAATAAATAAGGAACTTGTGAATGTTACCTTTATTAAAAAAAAAAAAGAACACTTGCTTATCTTATTGAGCATCACAAATTTAATTAGTTTTGGATAAGCCTGTATTGTCTCACAACAATTTTTAGCTTCACAGTGTGATAAATTATTTTAAATTGGACTCTTGTTTTTATTGTAATGTATTAAATTTGTCAAAGAATTTTATCTTCAGTTTATCCTAAAACAGACAACTATCTTTTCCATCCTCACTCCCAAAACTACAGTAACAAAAATAATCCTTTAATGACTGTGGTGGTCTTTGGCTATGAAAGAAACAAGACAACAAAAGATCACAAAGTATAAGGCAACTGGCATATACAACACCTCTGAAGACGTTCCTCAGACAGAATGTGTAAAAGTTTTAATAAAGTTTTTCTGTCCATGTGATAAAGCTCCTTTCGAGGATTTCCTCAGTTTAATTTTAAAAGGCTGATCTTTCTTTTCTCATAACTTATTAACATAGTAAGTACAAGAAATTAAACCAAGAATTTTCCAAGTACTTCCCTTCACATGTAGTAGTTTAGATGATCCTTACATATTTACTTCAGATAAATGTTGTTAAAACATTGAAAAAAGATCCCAATAATAAGGGGTATAACTAAAAATGACTACTGTGGCTCGTGCCATAAGTGATTCAAGCCTGACAACATCACGTGCAGCTGGACTCTGTGCTAACGGTTTCTTTTCACACACGGGAAAGCTCCACATCAAAAAGTACAATGTATGTGGAGATATCTTTAGGTGCAGAGCAAGTCCTGGCCCACTGCAGTCCACCAGCTTACGGGACAGCACTGTTGGGTGTGTTCCAGGACTCAGGAAAGTCCGCAAGGTTCTCGGCCTGTCGATATTCTCACAGGTCAAACCACTCACGGGATGTCAAGGACTTCGAGGGCCATATTTTCCTGAAGGGAAAGCTGCTCTGGAGAGAGCAGTGTGCATTTAAAGAAAAGTTTTGGGTTTTTTTAATGACACACTTCAGACATCCATTCATGGGGTTAGGAAAATAGGAAGAACTGTATCTTTATTTCTAACTCCAATTTAACCTAAATTTTCTTTTTTTTTTTTTGCCACACCATGCAACTTATGGGATCTTAATTCCGCAACCAGGACTGAACCAGGGCCGCAACAGTGAAAGCACCGAATCCTGACCACTGGACCGCCAGGGAACTCCCTAACTCAAACGTTTTAAAAAGTGCTCCTTGGAATCTAGAAAAACGGTACAAATGAACTTATTTGCAAAGCAGAAACAGAGACAGAGATGTAGAGAACAAATGTGTGGATACCAAATGGGGGAGGATGGGATGAATTGGGAGATTGGGACTGACACATATACACTACTATGTATAAAACGGATAACTAACGAGAACCTGCTGTACAGCACAGGGAACTCTCAATGCTCTTTGGTGACCTAAATGGGAAGGAAATCTAAAAAAGAGGGGATACATGTATACATATAACTGATTGACTTTGCTGCACAGCAGACACTAACACAACACTGTAAAGCAACTATACTCCAATAAAAATTAAAATTAAGGGACTCCCTTGGTGGTGCAGTGGTTAAGAATCCGCCTGCCGATGCAGGGGACAGGGTTCAAGCCCTGGTCCGGGAAGATCCCACATGCCGCGGAGCAACTAAGCCCGTGTGCCACAACTACTGAGCCTGCGCTCTAGAGCCTGTGAGCCACAACTACTGAGCCCACGTGCCACAACTACTGAAGCCCGTGCGCCTAGAGCCCATGCTCCACAACAAGACAAGCCACCGCGATGAGAAGCCCACGCACTGCAACGAACAGTAGCTCCCTCTCGCCACAACTAGAGAAAGCCCATGCGCAGCAACGAAGACCCAACACAGCTGAAAATAAATAAATAAATAAATTTGTTTGTTTGTTTTTTTAATTAAAATTTTATAAAAAAAGAATAGGGCTTCCCTGGTGGCGCGGTGGTTGAGAGTCCGCCTGCCGATGCGGGGGACACGGGTTCGTGCCCCGGTCCGGGAAGATCCCACATGCTGCGGTAAGGGAGAGGCCCGCGTACAAAAAAAAAAAAAAAAAAAAAAAAAAAAAGGAAGAAAAAGAATAAAGTTTGAACAGGGAAAAAATAAACAAATAGAATTAAAAAATAAATAAATGAAAAGTGCTCCTTGATTCTCTCTCACTATAGTACCCAAACCTAACAGCACGGACCACACTATGAGCACAGAATGCAGCTCAGTACGTGCACCATGCAGATTATAAGGAAGTTTTCTGTGAAAAACACAAAAGGACAAGGCTCCTTCACAAAAATCCCAAGAGATCCTGAAGTGAGGCAGTTTCAACAATCAAACAAAGACCCAGGGAAATCGCCTGAGCCAGGCCACAGGGATGTCACACGTGTCCCTGCATCACCATAACCACTTCTATAATGGGCGATACAAAACAGAGATTCAGGAAGGTGCTCAAACGAGTCTTTCATTCTGTTAAAATACATTTTCAAGTCATAAAATGCTTGGGTAGAATCTTAAACATTACTCAAGCCCCTCGATTTCCTTCCACTAACGGAGATTATGCTGCTAATCCTATTGCATGCTAAATGTCCATCCGTAATTGATAACTATTAGATAGTTAATCATTTTGGGTTTAGTGGATAAAATCTTACACACGGAGCACATAATGAATGCAAAGGCCAACGGGAGCGTGCTGTAAAGGAAAGGCCGGCAAACTCATTCAAAGCTTTACTTAGCACTTATTTACTCAAATCAATACAACCACGGAGATAAGTGCCTCGTTAAGATCTAGAAATTGGTGCCATTACTCAAAGAAAATTACCCACAAGTCTCAGAAAAAGCCAACCTGATTCCCTTGAGCAAGCAGCATTTTCAGCCTGGCTATTTCAGCTCGCAGCTCACGGATGAGCTTGACGTTGGCGTCCTCATTAATGGTAGGCTTGTTGATGATGTTTTTGGCTCTATTTGCATAGCGAAGAGTACTTAGGGTTTCTCCGTAATTGACATCAGCAGGTGAAATGGCTGTGAAGAATGAATTCAAAAAGTAATTTATCCGGCGCTCCGTTTCATTTAACACAAAGTTGGTTTGTAATTTAAAAGTCTGATTAACCCCAGGTCATTGGATAGACTAAATATTCATTGCCACAGTCATGAATATTAAAAATTATCTAGGACTCATAGGAAAAGTGCTCACTATACGAAATTAAATGCCATTTCGCTCTTTTTAAGTTTAGAATCAGCCATCTAACCAAATCTCCTCTGCAGCTTAGGGAGTTTTCTCCGTTGAAAATATAAGAAGAGGATTTCAAAACTATGTACGCTTCCAATGTAAAGTAGAAATTTAAATCCTTTTAAAAGTTCTGGCAAAACCTACCACCTGTAAAACTCCAGAGCATTGTAATTTTTGAAAAGAGTCAGTAGATCAGCTAATTCTTTTCTGCCTAAAGCTCTGGTTAATCAATCACACCCCAATGCCAACAAACTTCAGGGCTTAAGTGACTACACAACCACGTCTAGGGTGCATACCCCCAGGTAGAGCCCTTGCCTCCACAGGGACTCCATGGCATGGGTGTAGGGAGACACAGGGACATGGAAAGGACATGGGGGCGTGGTTAGGAGGAAAAGCATTTCTGAGTTCTCCTCAACAGTTACCTCCCCTTTGCACATTTTTTTCCTCTTTTCTGCTTCTTCCTGTTAATTAGTGAAAAGATAGACATATATCACTGTTATTATTTGCTAGATTTACTGGGCTTTTTCCTCTCAATTCTTAATTTTAAATTCCATATTTTCTGCTTTGAAACAGAAAAAAAAAAGTGGAATTATTTTTACTCTATGTCCCTACAATGATTTTCTCCCACGAGTTAGCAGCGTTAGAAGTTTCTGTCCTGTTCTTTCAGCAAAGCTAAGAATCATTCCCCATGGACGTCGGCTTGCATAACCAAGAACATGGCAAGTTAATGTAACTAGGAAGAGGGAAAAAGAGTCAATAATACAATACTGTAGACTGGATCGCAGAAGGTGCTTTTCTTTAGAACAGAAAACCTTTTTTTTTTAATACAAAGGTGCTATTTCCTAATGAGACATTTTAAACTTCAGTAGTTACAGTTAATTCACATGAAACACTGTAGGCTGAAGAAAAAGAATTTAAAATTCTTACTGGCAATCATGATAGTTTTAGAGTTTCCTCCAAGGCTATCTTTTAACAACCAAGTCAAAACAGAATCCCTGTAAGGCACAAAAACTTGCTTCTTCTTTACAAGAGGGTTTGCTGCATCCTGAGATAAATCAGCTGTAGGAGAAAAACAAAAGGGGGGGGCAGTTAAAGGCAATCATTAAAGATTTTTTTCTCTAATTCGGCTTCAAAAAACCTTGAGGTTATTACTCCGGTTTGTGACACAAACATTAAACCCAAGTGCTCCGCGCTGCTATGACACCACCAAGAACGAGAAGAAGCAGCAGACAAGTATGAACCCACCTAAGGCAGAAATGACATTTCCCAGAGTCACGAGGGATTTGTTGATGTTCCCCCCTTCCTTCAGCCGGACCCCGGTGGCACCAGTGGCATCTGCCCGCTCACTTCCGGCAAGATCGACTAAGTGGATCTTACTCACGGTTTCACATGGCATTTCAGAATCAAATTTTGCCTGTGGTGAAATATAAAAGCAAAGTGGAAGAGGTATAAAGAGCCCCAGTGTTTATATGTTTATATAACATTTTTTCTATGTTTTATGTGTTTATAACACAAATTCTAATCATTTTCCGCTCCTCACTGTGGTCTCTCAAGGTAGATTTTTTTTTTTAATTTTGTTGTTTCATTGGCCTTCTTCCTAATGACAAAAATTAAACTGAATACAATAGAAGCCTACCATATGTGATTCCTAAACTTTCTGAAGAACTACGGATTCCATTACCCAAATCACTGTCATTCTCAAAAGGGCTGAGTCTGACCACGGCAGATGAGGAAACTAGGCCCTGAGGGGCATTCCACAAAGAAAAATATAAGTAAACAAATAATTAGTTTTGTCCTCATCCAAATCTGCAACATTACAAGCACAATGGCTTTCCAAAATATGATAAATATAGACAATTATCTGAAAGATCACTCAGCCGTTATTCGATGTTAAAATTCGATTTGTTTCACAATTATAAAATAGTGAAAATCTTAAATTCTGTATTCCTTGATTCTGAACTCTACCGAAATTTTACTTTCCCAAAGACTTTTAACCTACGTTTTACAGTCTGAACCAAAACGCCAAAAAGGAATTACCATATTGTGATCGAAAAGCAAGCCTCTTAGAAACTAGGGACGGCCACATCCTAATCCACATTAACCAGAAAACAGGAGGAAAAAACCCAGTAAACGACAGTAAATCAAAAGAAAAGGTCTAAAGAAAGGTAAATTTGTAGAGAATTTATCAGGAGTTGTTCCGACTGACCCTAGAGACTTTTTTCATCCTCTTTGCTCTCTGAGCCTCCTCATTAATGAAAGGTTAAGTTTTTCTATCTGATGTGTTCAATGGTTAATACAGGCCAGGTCCTCGCCAAACTCCTAACATGTGCGAAGCACTGAGAGGACCCAACACCTTTATGTTCATCCGTTCCACCGGTCTCGGTCTGGGTGTTAACGTATTTGCCCTGAGTCATTTACACACGTTCAAAATGCGCTCCACCTCCAGATCATAATGAATTCCTACATTAACACTTAAAGACGTCCCTTGTCCTTTAGTATCTCTCTAATTATCACAAGCAGCGCTGCGGGTGAGTTCCACAGGGCCATAATGGACCACGATGAGTCACCTTGGCCTCCAGCTGCACTGCCTGGCAACCCTGTTATCTCCCGCAGAGCTGGCAACGATGAAAACTTGGACTTAATTAAGCACAAAGCAAGTTCTTTAATGTCTAGAACACGGCAGAAGCCTGCTAAATATTTCTTACGGGTATACATCAGGTTGATTTCAAATGTAACCGCGGAGAAATCAGCACACAGCACACGTTCAAGTCTAATGAACAAGAAAACGGCAGTCGGCCACCTCTGCTTTTCCTGGCTCACCACAGGTCGGTCCTCAGCTGGTGCCAATCAGCCGGGAAAGCCCTCAGGGACAGAGCCAGCCCCCCCACCCCCACCCCACAGCTGCCCTCACCTGCGTGAAGTTGATGGTGAAGATGGCATGAGACCTGCTGCTGACATCATTCATCCCTGTGGCAGCGGTGGTCCGATTGATGTTTCCTGCATCCATAAGCTCTTCGACATCACCATAATTCTGTACTAAATGTTTGGATAAATCTGAAAAAAAAAAAAAAAAAAA
>NW_020173938.1:1146185-1184603 GCF_003031525.2 Neophocaena asiaeorientalis asiaeorientalis | reverse complement strand
AAAAAAAAAAAAAAAAAAGGGCGGGAGGGTGAAGAAGTCTCCCCAGTATCTAGTAAATGGAAGAAGAAATGTACCTCTATGAGATAGTACACGACTGTACAAATCTGTGGCGGTTTATAACGCAGACTCAGGAGCTGGGCTGTCTGGGGTCAAGTCCAGGCTCTGCGGCTGACTAGTGGACTTTCACGGTTGTGAACAAGTCACTTAACCTCACTTAGCGTCGGTCGCCAATCCTGATAACGCATACCTATCGCATATGGTATTTAGGATACCTGTGAGATATCTTCATCAACCTCATTAGCTCTAATCATAGCCAGGGAAATATAAACACTATCTCCATGCAAAACATACATTCTTTTAAATCCCTTTTAAAGAAACTTTCCATTCATTTGTTGGGAAACATTCATATGGTTCTAAAATCAAAGGCTACAAAAAGTATACTGTGTAAAGGGTCTTCCCCCTCCCCCATCCAATAACCCACCCCCAACTTCCCCTTCTGTCAGGCAACCCAACATTATTAGCTTCTCCAGACCCTCCCAGAAATAACCTATATGTATACAGGCAATTACATATCTATTAAGCCATCTTTTTTTCCCCTTTTATACATAGTAGCATACCATACACATTGTTTCGCATCCTGCTTTTTTCTGTGTAATAATACATTGAAGAATATTCTGTATCAGTTAAAGTGATCCTTCATTCATTCTTTTTTTTTTTTGCGGTACACGGGCCTCTCACTGTTGTGGCCTCTCCCGTTGCGGAGCACAGGCTCCGGACGCACAGGCTCAGCGGCCATGGCTCACGGGCCCAGCCGCTCCGCGGCATGTGGGATCTTCCCGGACCGGGGAACGAACCCGTGTCCCCTGCATCGGCAGGCGGACCCTCAACCACTGCACCACCAAGGAAGCCCCATTCATTCACTTTTATGGCTGCACAGCATTCGATTCTATGCATGTACTGTAATCAACAGTCTCCTATTGAGACTATAGAGGTTGTTGAGAGTTTGCTTCCAACACAAGTAACGCTGCTACAAATAATCTTGTATTTCGGTTTTTATGAATATGTGTGAATATTTCTGCAAAATAAATTCTTAAGAGGTGGAATTGCTAGATGAAAGCACATTTGAAATTTTGATGGATATCACAAAACTGTCCTCCACAGAAGGCACTTTACACCCAGCAGTAACAAGGTATAAGACTGTCTCTCAACACTGTCTTACCAGGTTCCTTACATCTGCCGGGACAGTTAACAGATGCTAGCTTGAAGAATTTTTGTTTTGCTTTTCTCTGATTATGAGGCTGAGCCTTCTTTCCTCCATTTAAAAATCATCAGTATTTCCTTTTCTGTGGACAATCTAGTCACATCCTTTGTTCATTTTTCTCCTTGGTTTTGGAGCTGCCTTTATTAAGTTATAGGAGCTCTTTATATATTAGACTTAACAAGTCCTTTGTCTGAAACTTGAATTGAAAATATTCCCTCCACATTGTAAACTGGCTTTTTACTTTGCTTCTGGTGTTTCTGCCAAGTGTAAAGTTGGTTTTCTGTTTTGTTTTGTTTCACCATTTCAAATTTAACACTTTTACTTCATGGCTTCTGGATTTTAAGTAAAACATTTTTAAAGGCTTCCCTTCTCCAAATTTCTAGGAAAAAAAGTAATCCAGGGTTTCTTGCAGTCATTATGTCACTTTTAACTTTTAAATATTTGATCCATTTGCCATTTACCCTAGTATAAAAACTGAGCTCCAGTACCAAGTTACTTTTTTTTTCTTCCTAGACAGCTTAATAACCCATATTCCCCCAATGTTTGAATAGCAGATTTATTAGAAACTAAATCCCCATTAAGTATCTATACCAGATTCTGGATGTTTCACCCTGCTTGATTATTCTGTCTCCTCACAAACCCAGCTTTGTAATATGTTTTAACATCTGATAAGACAGTTAAAGGGAAAACATGAAGGCACAGTTAGGCTAAAAACTATTAACAATAATAGTTATCCCACGCTCCACAGAACAAATACACAGTTACACATTTCACTTTGGGCATTAAAAAGCAAAAGTTCAATTGAAAATTTACTAAAATGCAGATGAGGACCTGTTGGTGCACCCGGTATAACCAGGTAAAAAAGACAACGGAAACAGGAACATCTTTAAATCCATGACCAGTTCTCAGCCTTGCCTCCAGCGAGACACACAGGAACGACAATAGCCACAGGAAAGCCGATCTGTGTGCGATTCTTATAGGCCAGCCTTAACTCAGCAGCCGTATACAGAGGAAGTGTGTAGAGCTGACTGTTCTAGTCCAAAGACAGCCTTCAAGCCAGCCTATTTTTTAAATAATTCGCAAGGGCCAGCCCTTCACCCGTCATTCCCTGGGACATTCCTCACAAAGGACCGTGACACAACTAGTGTAGCACAATACAAAGGCCGAGAACACAGCACAGGAACCTGCAAACAATCTTCCCAAAGGCGAGAGGTCTCAGAGTCGCCCTATAATCATGTTACCATTAAGGTCAGCTAAAATGCAAGGCCATTTAAAGAGACAGGCTGTAGGGTTGCTTATCTTGCCTGGGAACTTGGAAAAAACAAGTTCCTGGAGTTCTTAAAGCCAGAGGAAATCTACTGGCAAGCCCCACAAAATCACCAAACGCCCAGTGAAGTATAAACGCGTTAAAGGAACATCGTGCAGTGACAGCACATGCAATTTTTACTATAATGATTCCAAAAATAAATTTTTAAAATCTCGCCATTATCCTACATTTTTTCTCTCTGAAACTATTATTTTTACAAAAATTCCCAAGAAGAATAGGGCTGTGAAAACGTTCACTCTTACCCTCAACATAAGGTCCTTCTTTTGGATGCTCACGGACTCTTAAATTGAAGGTTTTGGATGACTTCCGTCTAAGCAGATCTCTCACACGTTCATTATAAATTTCTAAGTAGCTAAAAATTTCAAATAGAGTTGAATTCAGTAAGATGATTTCAGACATTACTAACAACAACAGTAACATCAGCAACATACATTTATGGGTGGTAACCATGTGTCAGGTACAGCACTTTACGTGGATCATTTAATCCCTACAATAGCCCAGAGGTAGGTACTACTATTATCTCCATTTTACAGGTTAGGCAATAGAGGCTCAGGGTGATTTAAACAACCTATCCAAGGCCTCACAGCCTCTGCGGGGTCAGGCAGCCAGGAGAACCCTTGATTGCCACGTCTGCCCCCAAACCACTGACGAAACTGCCTCCCCACACAGGTTTAGGTTCAAGGAGGAAAAAACACCTCAACCACCCAGATTTATTTAAATACTAGATTTATAGTGATCCTACCAACATAAAGAATAACACAAGTCCTATTCAAATAAAAGAATAAGGCAAGTGGGTATACACTGAAAGGTCGAAAGCTCACTCCATTTGAGGTGAGCATCCTTCGTTAGTTTCCGACCAAGGCGGGTTGCCTCTACCGGCCTCCCAAACCCCAATCCAAATGGTACCCAAGGAAGTCACTGAACACGTATGTGCTTTAAGCTTGCCTTCCAACCGGCACAGCACAGGAGGGGGAGAGGCAGACTCTCCCCTAAGGAATCCAAAGGCTTTATCCACTCCTTGTGCCTTAAATCAAGCTCACACTCAGTTACTCAGGCCATGGGCCCTACCTGACTTCAGTTCGAAAAGATGCCTCGTCCCATCTGGTGGTTTCATTTATCCGACTGAAGAGCCCTTCGCAGATCCGGGGTATTAAGCCAGAATCGCCCTGCAGTGGGAAGGAGGGACGCCTCAGCTGTCACTTGAAATAAAAGCAACCGACGATTGCATCTGCAATTGGCTGGGGTGGACTCAGGCTCCAGGGGCCTGCAGGCCCAGCCCAGGGCCCAGGGCGCAGCACTCATCCCCTGCAGGGCTGCTTCCTACTCTCTGAAATGAGAGGGTTGAGTTTTCGAATTTCTACCTGCTGGGACCATGATAATATACAGTTATCAGCTGTTCAGCAGCTAAATCGTGGCTTGCAAACATAAGACGACTTATTCTCTAGCTTTCAAATAGTCACGTTTCGGTCGGCGCTGACACGCTGACGAGCTTCAGAACGGTACCAAAGACGAGGTAAAAATGTTCTCGTTAGAAAGCCAGACTTTAGGGCTTCAGTGTTTTCTTCTGAAATCCCTCCCTACTTTCACCCAATCTCCCATCCCCAAAATAAATATATATATATATCATCACAGGTTTAGGAGAATTTTTTTCCTTGATACCATTAAATCAGTATCAATTCTTATAAAGAAAAATTGGGCCTTTCACCACATTTTTTCTTCTTACTTTAAAAAATAAAATAAAAAAGAATACCCAAATGGTACTCAACTGTAAGGTCAGAGAAAAACAGTTGTAACTTATGAGTGCTTTGCTGAACTTACATAAACTAGCTAAGAGGGAATCAACATGTAAATTTCATTTTTAGAGAAGGCTTTTTTCTCCAAAGGCACTGTAGGAAAGTAGGAAGAGAGAAGCAATGGTAAAAGGAAACGTGAAACTCTTGAAATTGTCTGTTCTTCTCTTATTCTTCCCTACTTCTCAGCATTGAAGATTCACTGCCCAGCGTTTATTTTCTTCTCCTGGAAAGAAAATGCCTGGATTTAAGAAGCCAGGACACATGCACTCGAAGGCTTACATCTGGAAAGACCTGTCCTCCTTTAATGCATGACTTCTTCCACTAACCATCGAGCCTGTAGCATTCAAGGCACCACCGAGCCTGTCAGCAGGAAACCCAGCCGTCCTCTGCTAGTCCTCCCACATCTAGAACAGGCTGGCACCTCTCAGACTCCGTGAACAGTTTTCAAAACCACAACATGAGAAAAGTAAAACACACAAGCACCGTCCAGGTCTGGAGAAAACACAGAATGGGATAAGTTCCTACAATCACGTCTAGTTCTTCCTCTGCCATATTTTGGGGCAAGTATAACTTTAAGGTTCTTAATTTATACAGCATAACTACTAGACTCTACATACTATATTTATAACTATGTAGACTCTACATAACCTGTATAATTCTAACGTATTTTATGTATTCACTGGATTTATGTAGTACCTTTCCACCAAAGAGACTCTTTTTTTACATTTTTCTTGGGGAAAAATGTTTTGAATAATTTTAAATAGAACAGAGTTCAATAATTTTATTCAAACTGTTGGGTTGGCAGAAAAGAAGAATAAATTACTTGTAGGCCCAGCATACTTTTTTGATAAGATTATAAAGCCTTTAAAAACAGAAAATGAACTGAGGCTCCCATCCATTATTCATGCTTATAAATTTAAAACTATTTCTAATTTAAAATCTCTCAAAGGAAATTTCGTCCAACTTATTACTGAGTTTTACCTTATCGCTAAAGAACGATCAGAACATGAAAAGCAAGTTAGTACAGACCACGTAGATAAGAGATACTTTTATCAGTCCAAAGAGAGATAATGAGAAATTTTCTTCCCACACAGTGTAAACAACGTACAGAATCTCCCATCATAGTGTATGACTTTCCTGATCCAGTCTGCCCGTATGCAAAGACACATGCATTATAACCTTCAAATGCAGACTTCACGACATCTGTGCCAAGGGTTTTGAAAACCTGAAAGAAGGGAAAAAAAAAAACAAAAAAACACAAAAGATACAATTACCATGGATTTTAATAAAAACTCCTTCAGTGTTGACAGTATTCTTGAATACTACTTTCATAAGGATTACACCATGCAAAATAAATCACTACAGAGCTGTTAACAACAGAATAAGTGTATACCCCAGTTTTTAATCAAAAGGAAACTTTTCTGATTTCCTTCATTTGATTTAATCAAGCAGAAAGCAACCCCATCCTTTTTCCACTTAAGTTAACAAAAAATTCCTGAAATAGAAAAAGGTAAACAAGGCAAAGTGACAGTCATATCTAGAAACAAAGACGATTTTAAAGCGTGATGATTTACCATTTCAGAATTACATAAACTTATAAAGTGATTCATGCTACCAGACCTTCCAGAAACTAAATATTCAATGTCACAGCAGCCAGAAAGTTACGGCCCAAAAACCATGTCAAATCAATGTCATCATTTTAAGGATACGGCCATTCATCAAAGTAAGTCTCCAGAGGCTCTCACAGAGCTGAGTGATGAGTGGGTGCAGATGAGGCTGGGATGCCAGGCTCTCCCGAGTCAGAATCCAGTGCATTTTCCTGTTTGGACATTTGCCCAGGATGGAGAGGGCAGGAAGACGAGCTGTGTGGGGCCTGGGTTGGCACTTACGGTGGCCTGAGTTCACGTCCACCGCACCACACAACTGCACTAGGATGCTTTGGGGAATGGAAGGGGGGTGAAGGACAAATACTTGACCCACACAATCGATGTAAAAGAAGCAAATCAAGATGCCTGGTCATCCTCCTTACACCCAGCTGGGGCGGGGACCAGCCAAAGCTTTCTAACCCCCTCCTGCCTTCACACTGGCCCCCGCCCCCTCCCTGCAGGGGAGACCAGGACACAAAGGGCACACAGAACACCTCCCTGCTTCAAAAACAAGGCACATCAGCAGCTGAAGAGACACCAGAGAGGGAATACAATCAGGTTCTCAGTCAGAGCCAGGAAAAGGTGTGGGGTCCCCCGCAAAGGCCAGGGCGGGAGCCTCACCAGCCCCTCGGGAGGGTACAGTCTCCGTGAGTGATGCCGGGTGAGCCCAGCTCAAGACACACCATCGTCTCCCCATAGGGATCTGGGCCCTCCAGCCAGATACCACCCCGGGACGGGGCTGACAACCACTGGCCATCGTGCTCTCCCCTCCCCACACAGACATCCTTGCTACCAACACAGCTTGTCAGCCAAGGACGCTCCAGGCACCGTCTTCCTGCCATCTTGTTTAGACTTCGTCTCCTCGGTGGCGTCAAAGATGTACAGACTATCCTTCCAACCCAGCCACTTCCACAGAGGACCCTCTCATTACTCTCCTTCATTCTGAGTTAAGTTTCATCCGTTTCAGCTTTACGAGCTGATATTTTCTGATCCTTTTTCCACATTCAGATGACTAACTCAACCTTCAACTAGAGCAGCTCACACCATGTCTGTGATCAGTCCTCGGGGCGAGTAGTGTCCTAGATCCACTGTCCAGGGGGAGAGGTTAGGTCACTGGGCACACAGAGGGCGGCAAAGTGGGATCTGCACCCGGCCTCCCTGAAGCCAAAGCCTGCGCTTCTACAGGAGTAGACGCCGAGTCCTCTTCCCACGCTCTCGACATCAATCTGGGAGCCCCAACCCTACGTGGAACGGCCTTCCCCGACAGACCCCACACACAAACACACACACACACACACACACACACACACACACACACACACCTCTGTGAAGAAGCAGAACCAGGAATCCCAGGGGGACTCTGGGCTCCAGACTAACCATCTGAGGTTCATTTTCACCACTATATATGGAATAGGAGGAAAACTAAATATTTATTTAATTCTTTCTGATTAGACAAAAACCAAAAGGCAGATGTCACTTTTAACCACTTCACAGAGTGCCACTGGAGAGAAAGAAGAGCCTTCCAAAAGCTTCTGGAAGAATAAAGGAAGGCTCTTCTCTCATACTTTTGTCTGGGGCTAAAACAGTCATGGAAAATATCATATTTAAACCAAACCCCAAAGTTTTCAAAATGGAATTCTTCCCCAGGGTTAAAATCCACACCTGCTACCTTACTCCTCATTTAGTCTCTAGAAAGCTAACTCAGCTGGAGTTCCTCCAGACTCAGGGGGTCCCGGAGGGGGCGGGGGGCCTGGCACTGGTGGACGTGACCGCACGACAGGCCTAGAAAATGCAGGTCCGCAGGCGCTGAGACCCAGGCCTGGCTTGGTCCCAGCTTCAAGTCGGTTGCGGACCCAGAGAAGCAGCAGGACGGTGCCCACACCTACGGGGTTCCCAGCAGGGAAAACCGGCTACCCCACTGCAGCTCCCACCAAGGACTGATTTACCATCGTCTACCAAACCGAGGTGGGGAAGGAAGGGCTGCTCGACTGGCTGACGTCCTGCCCTCCTGGCCAGGGTCCCCGAGAGCCATTTCGCTGCTTGTCTGAGAGGCTACAGAGCTGACTTACAGAGCAAAGGGAGGCATCGCAGGCCCTCGCTTGAGGGGAAGTGCCCACAAGAGGGCGCTGTGAAAACAAAAGACTCTCCATCCAGCTGTCAACTGGGAAATTTTAGGTTTCAAGTTTCTCCGAAGTCGAATCAAGGAACAGGCAGTGCGAGATCAAAGCCTCCCTTTGTAGTCTGGAGAACAATTAAGAAAATTAGACCTTACTTAATGGTCTTTAATTGACACGAGTATGGACTTAAATGGCTCACTGACTTTTTTTCTAAATCTAACATTAATTTGGAAGGAAGAAATAGTAACGGTCATCTTATTTGGAATTTGTTTAACACTATGGGAAACTTGACTTGTACTATAGTAATGGGCATGATATATTGTCTCAAGATGCCTCTTCATTTAAACGATTTTTAAAAAGAAGAAAAAGACAAGGGCCGACATCACACTAAGCCTGAGAACTGTCGGCTCAGTTCCCGTGCAGGATCCGGCAGCGTGAAAACTTTAGTCGATACAACACCAGCTATTCAAAGTAGAGATGACGAAGATTACCTTCTCTTTAACAGAGTGTCTAAAATATAGGTGTTTTCCCAAAAATGCCAAACTCACAGAAAAAGAGATCGGATTTGTGGTTACCAGAGGCGGGAGGCTGGGGGAGGGAGACTTGGAAGAAGGCGGTCAAGAGGTACAAACTTACAGTTACAGGAGAAATAAGCACTAGGAATATAATAAACAACAATGGTGAGTACAATTTACACTGCTGCATGATACACAGGAAAGGTGTTATCAGAGGAGATCCTAAGAGTTCTCATCACAAGGAGGAAGTTTTTTTTCCTTTTCTTTTTATTGTATCTATATGAGAGGATGGTTATTAATTAAACCTATTGCGATAATTGTTTCACAAGATACGTAAAGCGAACCATCATGCTGTACACCTTAGACTTATACAGAGGTGTATGTCAATTATTTCTCAATACAACTGGAAAAGAGGAAAAAAAAAACACTAGGAGTGTTCCTGGATCTCTGCTGGTTTTATTAACACGTGGTTCTGCTAGAAAGCAGTGTTTACTAACATATCTCAAAGGCTTTTTCTGTTCTGAACTGAATGTACGATATAAATAACCTGAGACTGTTCCATGACTTTGGGTTCCAGAGTCAAGGAACCCAAAGCCTCTGAAGCGCAGACACCTGAAGCGGGAAAGTCTCCTCCTCAGCTGAAAACTCTTTTCATTCTCAAACTATTTTTAAACTCTGGGCAGCTATTTTTAACTCCCAAAAGAGCTAAACGTGGGCTTCCCTGGTGGCGCAGTGGTTGAGAGTCCACCTGCCGATGCAGGGGACATGGGTTCGTGCCCCGGTCCGGGAGCATCCCACATGCCGCGGAGCGGCTGGGCCCGTGAGCCATGGCCGCTGAGCCTGCGCGTCCGGAGCCTGTGCTCCGCAACGGGAGAGGCCACAACAGTGAGAGGCCCGTGTACCGCAAAAAAAAAAAAAGCTAAACGTGTTACTGCTTCCCTGACCTTGACTCTCACTGAACCCAAGATATGTGACCTGTTCCATAAATGAACTACCCACCCGTAGACAAGGCCTCTCAGTCAGCAAACGCCTGCTGAGCATCTCCAGGGAGCCAGGCCCTGCTGTCCACGCCACCACTCCCGTCCCTGGGCTTTCCCTCGGCACAGCCCCTGTCCCCAAAAGGCCTCAAATCCAGGTTAAACAGGGGGGAAATCCAGCGGCTCGCTGGGTAACTTAGGAGGGAAACCTTCATGGCCCTCATTCATCCTCTAATGAAGATGTTCTGAGGACCATGTAATGAACCAGCTTTACCCTTAAACTCCCTCGTACCAGCCACTTCATTTGCATTCCTACCTGAAAGCCAAAACCTGGATTCCACTAGCTGCAACATTCTGTTCCTCACCAGACTCCTAGTTACCAACACTGACTGATCCACTTGCCTCAGGACCAACGTCATCTTCGCTCACTCGCTCATCCATTTATTCATTCAACAGGGCTGCCAATCCTTAAACCCTTAAGACCTTCCAGGGGTATCTCCACCGCCGTATACATCAGCCCCAGGATCTCAACTCTGCTACTATTCAGTCGATTAGACCTACAGACTTGAGAAGGTTATTTTAGCTGAGTCTCCTTGACAAAGAAAAATAGAGCTAAAGTCGACCTCATTTGGTTCTTTGTGAGGATTAAACGAGGCAGCACCCCTGAGCACCAAGCAGCGTTTCTGATTCCCCTGCAAACTCCAGCAGCATTACTTCACCTTTCCTCTCCCGGCCCCTCTCTCATGCCCAGCACCCCATCTCTCCTCATGGCCCCCATTCCTACTGCTGTCGTCCTTTCTGTGTTTCCCCAGTACTGAATCAACAACTTGCAGATACTATCACTGCAGGCCTCTCCTTGGAACAACTTCTCCACGTTCACAGCCAATCTGAACTCCCAACACTTACATCGCCTCAGAAAGCCAGCCTCCTCCACAAACCATTCCTAAACCAACTACGTTTCTCAAATGCTAAGGATCGTGCAACTCACCTGGGGATCTTGCTAAAAAATGCAGTTTGATTCAGCAGGTCTGGAGTAGTTCCTGAAATTCTGCATTTCTAACACTTTCCCAGGCAACGCTGAGATTCTAATACATGGACACACGAAGTTACAAGAAACTACACCAGGATACCACTTCAAGATGCCATCGTGTGGGTCACAAGCCTGGGTGGGCAGGACAGGAATTCACGTTCATTTTAAGACCTGGAGACCTGAAGCCATGCCTCTTAAGAAGCTGTTAACAAGCCAGGGAGAAGCCCCGCCATGCGGCCATGCTCTCCCCCCTACCCCACACCGTGTTTCACCAGAACCCCGCTCTGCTCCAACACCCTGCTTGCCCCAGCCAGGGAAATACACTAGTCCTTCTGGTCACATGACACACCATCAAGCGACGGTCCCCTGGGAGGATCTTCAGGTCTGTTCTTATCTGCCCATCTCATGTCTGCATTTCAGATCACAAAAGCCTACAGCACAGGTTTCCTGGACAAATTCCAGCTTCATTCTAGGTTCTAGAAAGATTCTGAACAAAACGATCTTCCTTTCTAGAATCTTTCTTTCTAGAACCTACAATGATCCATCCAAGCAGGGGGAATGTGACTTGGGTGTGAAGTGTACCTCCTAAAGCTCTGCATCGCAGCAGGACTCAAGGCCAACTGAGTTATGTGCCAGGCTTAGCAGTACACACAGGCAGACATCAGAGTTCCTGCGGATTCAGTTCAGACCACAGCAATAAAGCGAGGCACACAAATGTTTTGGTTCCCTGTGCAAATAAAAGTCATGTTTATAAGATACTGTCGTCTATTAAGTGTGTAGTAGCATTCTGTCTAAAAAATAACATACATACCTTAATTAAAAAATACTTGCTAAAAAATGCTAACCATCATCTGAGCCTTCAACAAGTCATAATCTTTTTGCAATAGTAACACGATAGATCACTGATCGAATACTAATGATAGAGTTTGAAATATTGCGAGAATTACCAAAATGTGACACAGAAACATGAAGTGAACAAATGCTGTTGGGAAAATGGCGCCAACAGACTCGACACAGGATTGCCTCGACCTTCAATTTGCAGAAAAGCGTTAACATCGAGCACAGTAAAATGAAGTATGCCTGTAAATGTCCCCCCCAAAAAAATGCTTTACTTGCAAAGCTCCTTTAAAACAGTCATCACTGCTGAGTTCTGAAACAAAAATGATGACCATCATGCTCCGAAGTGGGGAAAAAAAAAAAAATCAACCTTTTGGGGATGGAATTCATCTCAGGCTTAAGATAAACGGTGCTATGTAATAAGCAAAAAGCTGAGTTAGCAAAGGCTAATTTTACATAAATCATATTCAGAAAAACATTAGCAAGACGTTTTAAAGAATTTTAGGGTAGGCATGTTTTTTCTCAATATGAAAATAAACCAAAACAGAGATTTTGAAAATACCATACCATTTCTTGTGAAACATAATCTGGACTTTGTGTATCGGCAGAATAAAAAGAAAAGTCATAGGTGAAGGTCTTGGTCCGTTCTCTTCCTGAGTCCCCAGTCCCTCCTTCTGGTATCTAGAAAGAGATGATTATGACAATAACAACAATGTAAGAGGAAAATAATAATAATGTGAAGAGCTCTGTCAGCAAACAAGTAATCTGCCCAAGTCAAGGAAAAACTTCATAAAAAGTACACAGACGATCACCATTTTCCATTATTTATACCCTGACTCAAATCCATTTAATTCCTCACCTCCTGAATGAATGAATGAATGAATGAACGAGCAAGCAAACCTCAACTCCTCCCAGCAATTCAGGCTCTCTACGACATGCCCCAAGGCTACTTTTCTGGACTTCTTATCATGATTACCTTATATGAACCTGACACTCCAGCCAGACGCTGTGTTTTTCTGACTTCGATGCTTTTTATTGCTGGAGTCTGCACAACTCCACGGGGTGCTGTTCACAGAGGTGACAATGTGAAAGCAGTTGTGTGATCCTGTGGCCCCACTGAAAACTCCAGGCCTGAGGCCTCCTCTTCCACAAAGCTCCCCTTGGGCACTGCATCCAGAAGTAACTCTCCCACCTCTGAGAGACGACTCTCCCAGGGCACATCGTATTATGAGTCTATTGCATATGTTTGCATACATCTTGTCTACCTTGCTATATACCAAAATTGAAGCAAAACCCTGTTTAAAACTCTTCATATGCCACCAAGGCCTCACACAGCTCCCTGGACATATGCCGAGTAAATGTAATGGGCATCCTATTTTCCAACATAATTCAGATACTATAGTATACATACTATAAAAGAAGGAAATTGTTTAAGGTTCTTATTATTAAAATGTTTAAAAATCCAGGCATCTATTCTGGTTATATCAGACAAGGCAATGTTTTGTAAAACTCAAAAAGCAACAGAGTAATCAAGGAAAACAGATTCCATGACACACAAAGGAAGGAGATTCATCCAAAGCCACGGGTCTCTCCACTCCGTTCCGGTAAATATGATGTCTGAATGACTTTGACCGCAGCACTGTGAGCACACAAAGGTACACGAAGCAGAGGTAACTAACAGCAGAGAAAGAACAAGTGACCGTGAGAAGATGTGGGAGGTCAAAGGAGGGAAAGCCAGGTGCGGGCCAAGCAGAGCCAGAAGGTAGAACTGCGGGCAGCAGAGAAAGAAAGACATTCCACTGGAGAATGCCTCAGGCCAAGGGGCACCAGAGCCTCAGAGGAGGCCTCTCGAAATGCCCAGAGCACGGCCCATGCGAAGATGGGCACATTCCCCAGCTTCTATCACTGGGGATCAAGTTGCACGACTTTGAAACTGGATTTCAAAGCGTCCAGTCCCTTGAGCCACGAATTAACAGAAATCCAACCAGAGGCTGATCTGCACTTGGCCGTGGGGCACCAGGCCTCTGAAACCCAAACCTGTGAGCTAATGACAACTATCGGAGGAGGATGGGGCTGGGTTCATAAGGGACATGATTTCTTTATTACTGATTTTACACACTTATTTTTCCCCTAAGTGAAAAGTATTCAAGGTCCTTAACAAATTCACTAACCAAAGAAAGAAAAACAGGATACTTTAAGTACAAAAAGAACTCACCATCTCAGGAAATTCTGGGATTTTTTTTCAATTTTCTTTTTTCCAGAAAAAAATTTCAGTTTTTTAAATTTTTCATCCTCTGAGTTTTGAATAATACCAGCTTCTCTTGCAAAGTTTACAAAATTATTTTCATTAAAAATGAAAACAAATCTAGGGCCAAAGCTTATTTAATAATTCACAATGAGCCAATTGCCAGGCTAAGGATCCACCACAGGATACAGGATAGAAATGCCTGGGTCAGGGCTAAACCCATGAGGTCACCTCCCAGAGCTGCGGCTCAGGCCCGGCTCCCAGGTCAGCGAAACCAGGGACGGGACAGGAGACAAAGCATCAACCCTTTTGCTTTGTGACCAAGCCCAAGCCAAGTGCAAGCTGACGTGGTGAACTGAACGGAGAAAGGAGGGCTGTGGAAACAGCAGATGTGTTGTATCTACCCACAAGCCATCGGACGCAGAAACAAACACACAATCACAGAACTGGAGCCAGCCCAGGCCGCTACTTGCCTTTAAGTTTGTGATTGTTGTTTTGCTTTTCTCCATTTGAATAATGAATTTGGCTTCCAAGTCCTTTTCCCTGCAACACAAATAATTCAGCGTTGGTTAGGAGAGAAAAGACTGTTTTTACAATATTTGTTGTATTTACTTTTTACATATGGCAGTTTGTTTTTAAATGGCACGTGAAGCACAATCTCTGATACACCCCCGTCCTGAAACCTTACGAACGTAAACTTGAGGACGCACAAAACAGATGCCACCATCAAAAACTTAAGACTGAAAATACTGTGTTGGCGAACCCTGGAAGAACTTTTACCTGTGAGTCAAAAGGAGGCTATGTGAAATGACAGAAACCAGGGACATTGTGTGACTCGGAAAAAAGAGAAGCCCCACCCACCCGGTACAGAAGAAAGTCACCATATCCCTCCATCCAGGATGAGAACTAAGAAGAAACAGGAGTAGTGCTCACAACCAGGTGCTGCTTCTAGAAGCAGCCAGGGCCCTGTCCCCTCCCCCCACCTCCTTTCTATACCCATCCAGAAAATGTACTTCCTAGAAGACACCAGAACAGGAAGTTAAGAGAAATCCTAAAAAGTACAGTTCTCTGAAAGAAACGAGACTACACCCACACAATGGAGTGGGATGTCCCTGGCAAAGGAATGAGGAAGGTCTCTATGTACTGCTGTGGACGGAGGCCAGGGTTCGTTAAGTGGGAAATGTGAGGTGGAGAAAAGTATACACGGGATGATGCTACTTGTATTTAAAGATAAAAAGGATAGTGTATCTATTTTTCGAAAGGTTACCTATGGAGAAAGAAGATGAAGTGGAAGAGACAGGGAGAGAAGCTAGATTTCTAGAAAAACACCTTGATCTATATAGATCATCTTTAGAATGATGAAAATAAGTTACACAAAAATAAAACAAAATTATTTTTATTAAATAACCTAAAACACAAAAGTAAGTTGAAGTAAATGAACCTGTGTGCCGCATGGTGAGAAAAGACCTCATGTGCTAAGTCCTTAGGCAGGGGGAATCTAGCCTAAGGAGAAAAAGAACTACAGAGCAAAGATACTGCGGGTTCAGGAATCATATTTTTGGTGATAAGTGTAGTTATCCTGGGATTTCTGTTTGTGTATTGTGGGATAATACATGAGTAATTATGTTGCTGCCTCTGAGGACCAAGGATTTTGGTTGAAAGGAGATACAAACATTAGATTTGTTAAAAAGAAACTATAGGGGGCCTTCCCTGGTGGCGCAGTGGTTGAGAGTCCGCCGATGCAGAGGACGCGGGTTCGTGCCCCGGTCCGGGGGGATCCCACGTGCCGCGGAGCGGCTGGGCCCGTGAGCCATGGCCGCTGAGCCTGCACGTCCAGAGCCCGTTCTCCGTTCTCCGCAACGGAAGAGGCCACAGCGGTGAGAGGCCCGCATACCGCAAAAAAAAAAAAAAAAAAAAAAAAAAAAAAAAGAAAAGAAAAGAAACTATAGGGCCAAAATGCAGTCACTTGTGCTAAGCCCCACCAAGATTTAACACCTTACTTAATGTAGTTTCAGCCTCTCCCAGGAGTAAATCTTGAACCAATCAGCCTGGAATTTCCTGGTCTACACTAATATGGTAACTTGCCTGGTAAGACCCCCCTGCTGTCACCAAGGGAAGCTGACTTTGCCTGAAATAATCCACTTTTTTAACTTCCTTATCACACCCTCCTTCTGCCAGTAAAAGCCTTCTATTTTGCACAGCTCCTGGCAGGGCCTTTCAACTTTCTAGGTGGGATGCTGTCAGATTCATGAATCACTGAATAAAGCCAATTAGATCTTCAAATTCACTCAGCTGAATTTTTCTTTCACAGATTGATGAGGCTAGGTAAAACCTCTGTAGTCCTGAATCTAAGTGGGAAATGCTAACATGAACTTTATCTGAAATTGAAAAAAATAAGTACTCCCTAGCTTTGTCCTCTGAAAAGGCCTAGAATCTTATGGCCAAATTATAGTATCTAAATACCATTTTCCACTAAGGTAAGCCAGGGCTCATGGAGAGAGCCTCAATCCAAATATACAGGCAGACCTTGGACACGCTGCAGGTTGGGTCCAGACCACAGCAATAAAGCGAATATCACAACACAATGAGTCACACGAATTCTGTTGTTTCTCAGAGCGTATCAAAGTTATGTTTAAAATGTTCAATAGCATGATGTCTAAAAAAACAAGGTACGTACCTTCATTTAAAAATACTTTATTGCTAGAAACTGCTAACCATCATCTGAGCCTTCAGCAAGCAGTAATCTTTCTGCTGGTGGAGGGTCTTGCCTCAATGTTGATGGCTGCTGACTGCAGTGGCTACGGCAATTTCTTAATAGAAGACAACAGTGAAGTTGACCTTGCCAATTGACCCTTCCTTTCCTGAACAACTTCTCTGTAGCATGCAATGCTATTTGATAGTATTTAAACCACAGACTCAAATCGGAGTCAATCCTCTCAAACCCTGCTTTATGAACCAAGCTTATGTAATATTCTAAGTCCTTTGTTATCATTTCAACAATCGTCATAGCGTCCTCACCAGGAGCAGATTCCATCTCAAGGAACCACTTTCTTTGCTCATCCATAAGAAGCAACTCCTCATCCATTAAAGTTTTTTCATGAGATTGCAGCAATTCAGTCACATCTTCAGGCTCCATTTCTAGTTCCCTTGCTATTTCCACCACATCTGCAGTTACTTCCTTCACTGAAGTCTGGAACCCCTCAAAGTCATCCATGAGGGTTGGAATCAACTTCTTCCAAACACTTGCTAACGTTGGTATTTTGACTTCTTCCCATGAATAATGAACGTTCTTAATGGCATCTAGAATGTTGAACCCTTTCCAGCAGGTTTTCAAGTTACGTTGCCCAGATCCATCAGAGGAATCACTAGCTATAGCAACCATAGCCTTATGAAATATATTTCTTAAGGAATAAGACTTGAAAGTCAAAATTACTCCTTGATCCATGGGATGCAGAATGGATACTGTGTTAGCAGGCATGAAAACAACATTAATCTTGCTGTCCATCTCCATCAGAGCTCTTGGGTGACCAGGTGCATTGTCAATGAGCAGTAACATTTTGAAAGATTTTTTTTTGAGACGGTCTCAACAGTGGGCTTAAAATATTTAGTAAACTATGTTGTAAAGAGATGTGCTGTCATCCAGGTTTTGTTGTTCCATTTACAGAGCACAGGCAGAATAAACTGAGCATAATTCTTAAGGGTCCTAAGAATTTTGGAATGGTAAATGAGTATTGGCTTTAAGTTAAAGTCACCAACTGCATTAGCCCCTAATGGCAGTCCTAGGTGGCATCTTCTTCCAACAGAAGGCTGTTGCAGGCACAACACTGATTATCTGTTGTTTACTGTAGCCACCTTCGTAGATGATCTTAACTAGATCTTAACTAGATCTGGATAAGGCGCTGCAGCTTCTACGTCAGCACTTTGCTTCACTTTGCACTTGGATGTCACAGAGACAGCTTCTTTCCTTAAACCTCACGATCCAACCTCTGCTGGCTTCAAACTTTTCTTCTGCAGCTTCCTCACCTCTCTCAGCCTTCACAGAACTGAAGAGAGTTAGGGCCTTGCCCTGGATCAGGCTGTGGCGTAAGGGAATGTTGTGGCTGGTTTGATCTTCTATCCAAACCACTCAAACTTTCTCCATGTGAGCAATAAAGCTGTTTCGTTTTCTTACTCATGTGTTCACTGCTGTAGCACTTTCCATTTCCTTCAAGAACTTGTCCTTTGCCTTCACAACTTGGCTAACTGCTTGGCACAAGAGGCCTTGTTTTCAGCCTATCTCGGCTTTTGACATGCCTTCCCCACTAAGCTTAATCATGTCTAGCTTTTGGTTTAAAGTGAGAGACGTGCGACTCTTCCTTTCACTTGAACACTTAGAGGCCACTGTAGGATTAGTAAGTGGCTGACTTTCGATATTATTGTGTCTCGGGGAAGAAAACAGGCCCAGACACATCATTTCCCTACCCGGCTTGTTCAATAACAACAATAAACTACAGGGAATATAAAGGTGGAAGCAGAACGTATAGATTAAAAAAAGTCTAGCGATATATCAACCGACTGGATCTCAGTTCACATAGAAGAACATTTTTAGAAATAATAAGACATGTAGGGAAATGTTAACACTGACTAGATATGTGATGATACTAAGGGATTATTATTTTAGGTGTGATAATAGTATCATGATGATTTTAAAAAGGCCTTAACCTTTTAGAGACATACTGAAACATTTACAAAAGAAATGATGCCTGGGATTTATCTGAAAATAATCTGGGTGGGAGGCTGGGGGAGTAGAGGCAGGAGAGGGTAGCACCCTGGCCACCTCAGGATGAACAGAGACAGAACAAACACCAGCCAGAACAATGAAGCCCAAAGAGGATGTTGCAGTAAACACCACTCAAGTGCTACAGTGGATCCCCATGGCCTGGGTTAACTTTTCCAAGCCAGTTTGAGGAAGTACAGGGCTGGGCGAACAGAACACTGGCTTAGAGACAAATAAATGAAATCCCTCCTGCGTGCGTGGAGCCTCCAGTCCACAGCCCAGGTCTTGGGCGGCTCCACTGTGGACCCAAAAGTGAGAACTGCCTCAGGGACACCCCGTGTTCACGACGCTGGAAAACAAACAGTTGACTCAATCACCCCGCTCCACCGCACTCGACTTCCAAAGTGCGCTCCGCCCAGCGAGAGAGCCACACAGATTCGTTTTGTTAATGCCACAGATGCCACATCCTGGTCCCTCCCGTTGCCACCGGGGTCATTTCTCAGTCACTCATCAACCTACTGTGTCTAGATCTTTCACTTTAGAACCACCAGTATTATCAACAGATACCTGCTGGGAGCACAAAACCATCCGGGGATCTCAGAGGACCAGACGTGACCACGATGGGTGCTCACACCGCCTGCCGGTTCTTACTTACACAACACAAAGGAATGCAGGTCATACCATGCCCACCCCGCACCCACCCCTGTCGTGGGAAGCCAGAGGGTAAGGAATTCCAGGCTCGGAGCCTTACACCTTGGGAGCAGCAAAGTTTAAAGGGCCCTCCCCAGGATCATTTATCCCAACCTGTAGGTAACCAAGATAGTACCTGCCTAGTTTTAAATTAACATCCGCTCTATAAAAATACCAGGGAAGATACCGACTGAAAGGCCATTATGTAGCATTAGCGTCTTTTTTAACAGCCACTTCCGAAATCAAAACTGAAGATGCTCCAATAAAATTAAAAAACAAAAAAAAAAACAACTGGAAATGCTCGGTGGGTTTCAATGGGTCCACAACCTTGAAATGGCAGAGGCTGGGGTGTGGTGAGGAGGGGGAGGGGCAGCCTCACTTTTCTGAGGGACCACAGTTCCCTCAGCTTCTCAAAGAGCTCTGTGCCCCAAAATACGGGCACCCCAGCTCAGACCTGTTATTCAAAGTGCAGCCCAGGCACCAGCAGAGCCCAGAGCTCGAGGGATCACAGGCTCCCTGCGGACCCACCGAATGAAACCCACTATGACAGGAACCCAGAAGGACCCCGACAACCCCTGATGCTGGGAAGCACGGCCCGGACACTATCAGAACATGACGGAGTCATAACCAGTCTTACAGTTACTCTCACGAAACGAACTCCACCATACATGACCTAGTTCGTATGCTGGGAAAACGCACTTTGTACTTTGACCTTTAAGTCTTATTTATAAAATCACATGACAGAACTGGATATAACCCCAGTCAGCTGACACTGTCTCAACTCTTTGCTCCGAGTTGTATGGTGGCTTCTGACCAAGAGCAGTAAGTGCCTAACATCATCAGACCTAGGGAGTCATCTGAGTGTCGTGACACCCAGGCTCCCTCATCCCGAGCACCCGGCCAAGCTTCCAGCCCTTCCTGTACCCGGATGGTTTTCCAACATCAGTGTGGCGCTGCTGCCAACAGCTTAAAATCATTCTAAGTGACAATCACAGCCCATCAAGATTCAGACGGAAGCCATCTGTTCCGGAAAGGGAAGTTCACGAATAACAATTTCCTAGACTCCTTCCTTCTTAAGCATAAACACGAAAACTGTAAGAAAAAGATGGATATTTACTCTGAAAATAATCTCTAAGTATAGTGTTATAAATACAAGGAAGCTAGCTAGAGATTTGGCCATAGACAGCAAATCTCACTCTAGTTACTGAAAATACTTATGGAAAAGCCAATGTAATCTCCATAAAGCGGTTATGATGGCTGGAGTTATTAAACATTGAAACGAACCCTTTGGTGCATTCATCCCTGGTAGATTCCAGGAGGCCGTCAAGCTTCCAAGTATTTCAGAGATGGAAGAAAGGACAAAGGAGGCCCCAGGCTCCCTTTCCTTCCACACTCTGCCGACCTGTCCTGCTCGGGCCCCACGTCCACTGGAGACCGGCTTCTGCTCGTGGCCTTCTCTGTACCTCCAGGGCCTCTAACTATCATAGGTGACCTGACGGTCCACGTGACACTCCCTCTGGCAGCCTCACCTCCTGTCCCCCCCTCCCCACCCAATGGTCAGTTACCCAGTCCCATCCAATCTACCGCCGGGCTACCAACCTTGGCCACCTCTCCCACTGTCCCAGGTCGGCCACTACCACCCCTCTGGAGTCTCTTTGCCTCCAGCCTTGTCCCCTCTCATCCACCCTCCACTCTGCTGTCAGAGGGATTCTTTCCAAATACACATGGTACCGTGTGGCTCCCCGGCTTTACAGCGACTTCCACAGGCCACAGGGTGAAGACCGACTCCCAGCGGTACCCCAAATGCCTTCTGACAGACTCGACCTAACCATTCCACACTATCCATGCCACCCCTCCTCCGGCCAACGCTCACCCTGGCCTTCCTGAGCCTTCGTTGAGCCTCTGCCCCACCCCCTAGTCAGCTGACCAGCTCCTAGCTCACCCCCCAGACCGTGAACTTCTCAGGAGTAAGGACTAGGCCTACTCAGTTTACACCCCCAGGCCCAGGCACGGTGCCTGGCCTTGGAGGTGCTAACAAAACAGCTGTTGAATGTGATGGACCAACCGATGAAAGCGTTGAATGAATGCTCTCCCCACCAGCTGCCCTTCGCCAGGCGCATCCCCTCCTTAGGGCCACTTGCCCCGCTGACCCCCTCACCACCCTTGCTTCTGGCTTTCCCACCCAGGCCCTCGGGCGAGGCTTGTCCCAAGTCCGGTCTGACTCACCCACCCTGTAAACCTTCAGGAATGCCTACCCGGCTCATCCCACCCCCATGGGCTCCACCCCTGCTGGTGTCATCTCTCCAACTGGTCTAGAGGATCCCACTTCCTCTTCACCCCACAACCTGAGCCCTCCGGGCACAAAGGCAACGCCCGCAACCAGCGCTCGCTCGGTGCTTTGTCTTCCAGTCTTTCAGCTGAAAACTGTGCAACACCAGGCACTGAGAGGTCTCCCAGTCCCAGGTCAATTTCCTCTGACATTTACGAAACATGGGAAATAAATCTTGACATTTTTCTCATGCTGAGGAAAATAAATCATCCTAAAATATTATTTGAACACTGACTTGATAATAGAGCAAAATGAACTATGCCTCTGCCTGGCTACTTTGGTGAATTGGGTTTCTCAAGCGAAAAGTCAATTATGGTTCACTCATATAAATAAGTAATTTATTTAAAAGGTCTGGAAACTAGATCATAAGATGCTACAAATGAACCCGCTGGACTAAGTATGCTGAGTTATAGATCAATACTGAGGGGGGAGGAGGAGGGAAGGAGAAAGGAAAAGATGCAGAATATCCAGTCAGAGAAAGAGATGAATCATGTCAGCTCGCAGATATGAGAAGAGGAGAAAGCTTATTAGAAAGAAATAACCCTACGTTAATTCAAACATTCTGAATATGTTGTTAAATTAATCAGCAATTCAGACTGATTCCACTCACGCAGCTCATGGTGTCTGGTCACCCCATAATAAAACAGCTGGACTGGGTGACACTGAGATCCCCAAACTGGGCCACTAGCCCAGAAGATTATAATAAGAGTGGCTTATTCACCCTGAGTTCCAAAGTGAACCAGCATCCCCAAAGTCACCTGAAAAGTTACATACTATGAACCAATATTTAACTGCCTTCATTTTGGTGGCAGAACACCCAAGAGCAAAAATGTTAAACTCTATTTCTAAAAAGAATGCATGAACATAACCTTCCAAAATTGTGAGTCACTGTGTTATGATATCACTTATATGTGGAATCTAAAGACACGGTACAAATTAACTTATTTACAAAACAGAAATAGAGTCACAGATGTAGGAAACAAACTTATGTTTACCAAGGGGGAAAGGTGGGGATAAACTGGGAGACTGGGATTCATGTATACACACTACTATATAAAAAAATAGAGAATAAGGACCTACTGTATAGCACAGGGAACTCTTCTAAATACTCTGCAATAACCTATATAGGAAAAGAAGCTAAAAAATAGTGGATATATGTATACGTATAACTGATTCGCTTTGCTGTACACCTGAAACTAACACAACATTGTAAGTCAAGCGTACTCCAAAAAAATTTTTAATTGTGACTCACTATATTGTACACCTGTAACTTATATATTACTGTACATCAACTATACTTCAATTTAAAAATAAAATAGAAGTACAAATAATTAATATAATTAAATAAAAATAAAAAGAATGCATGACCTCCATGGGTACTACTACGGAAAGAAGTCCAGGGAACACCGTTAAGTGGGGGAAAGAATCAAGCATGCAGACGACGTCCAGTTTGCAGTCCAATAAGCAGATAAATAACATGGAGAGAAATGCACATCTCTGCTTCTAGATGCACAGAACATCCCTGGACATTTCCGAAATGATAAGTGGGAAGCTGTTCGCAGTGAAAGCTGGTCACCTCTGGAGAGTACGTAGGAGCAGGACCTCAGGGGATGAGAAAATGAACTTAAAACACTTCCCTGTGGAAACTATTTCAGCGTGGTTCGATATTACTTTGATTAAAATAAGTTAGTTAATTAGAAGGCAAAAAGCCCCTGACTTTAAGCGTTGGGTGGCTCCTTGGCGCTTTGGGGTGCGTCCAGGTCCTTAAAGGGCTGGCTCACCGCCCCTCCCCTCCTGACTGTCCGGCCACACAGAGGACAGCTCACCTTGGCCACAGCTCCCCCGCCGTCGCCATCCACCACCTAGATTTGCCTCTGCCTCTCCCCACCCTCTGCATGTCCACCAGGCTCAGTGGTGTCAACATTCAACCCCAGACCAGATGCCCCCTCTTCGGGTAGCGGTCCTGCTCTCCAAATGCTCGGTGAGCTGCTCAGTCCCTCCACCCCATCCAATGGCACTTCTCTTTTTCCCTTATTAGGGCTCCAGACAAACTACAGGGAACCCAATTAAATGTGAATCTCAGATAAACGAGTAATGTTTTAGTATAACTGTATCCCAAATATTGCCTGAGACCTACTCAGACTTTACTTCGGCTTGCTAACTTGCCACCACTGTGCCCCGGGTGCACTCAGTGGGCTCTCCCACTTCGATGCTCGTGTACTCGCCTCCCTCCCCCAAGCCCAGAGTGAACAGCCTCAGCCCCCAGTGCAGTAGCGGATGCTCCGTAAAGAGGGGCAGCCTCGCCCGTGTCAAAGTGTGAAATCAAACTCAGGGCGGGCCACTCTCCTGCAACCCTCTCTCTCCGGGCTGCTCCTCAGCCTTTCTGGCCGGTCCTAAACACTCAAAGATCTTGCTGACCTAGCTGCTGTCCATAAAAATCACAAAAGCATCAGCTCGACTCCTGAGAAAAGCCCAAGGGTTTTTCTCCTGAAAGAAATCCAGGAGTGGCTTTTTCAGGCCATCAACCTGACTGCATCTCGGAACACACCTCGCCACACAGTGCTCAGCTGGAGGTCAGCAGCACCATGACCTACATCCCAGCCAGGAGTCTGCGCAGCCCTCCTCCACTCCCCGGGGGCTGCTCCGCAGCCGAGCCAAGGGCAGCAGTGCCGTCACAGCCTCAGATGCCATGCCGGGAGCATCTCGGGCCAAGTGAAAGCCTCCGCTGACCCCTGCCACCGCGGGACGGGGCCGTCAGGCTGTGCCTTTTATGATCTTCCCTGGCCTCCAGAGGGTGGAATAAACCTAAAAACTGAGGCAAACAGGCAACTGTTCCGGGCTGGGATCCCGGAGGAACAGACGATCGGGGGGCAGCCTGGCATGCAGGGTGTTCATTAGGGTGTGCCCTTAGGGTCAGGCCCTGGGAAAGGAGGAGAGGGCAGCAGGACAGGGCAGAGGGAGCAGCGGGCTGTGACCAGATACAGGGGCAGCCCTGGCTGACCCCACAGACTGTTCTGGAGCTACGGTGGCCCCTTCACACCCCCGCATTGTGCAGCCAGGGACCAGGACCACAGGCTGCCTGGGAAAGGGGCTAGAGCCCCTGAGGGGCTGACACTGAAGGCCGTGCAGACAGCACTCCAGAGGCCGGGCAAGAAGCCCTTCAGCAAAGGATGCTCTGGGCATCAAGCACGGGGTCCACCACCCCAAGTCCCCTTAAATCGATGCTGCAGGGTGCTGACGGGCAGCAGCTTCAACCATCCCCAACTCCCCAGCAGGGAGCGAGGAGCTGGGGCTCCCAGGCCAGAAAGAAGGCAGACACCTGCTTTCCGTTTTCCGCTGAAGGAAGGACAGCCCAACAATCAGAAGTGTCCCAATACAAACTGAGATGCGCAGAATCATCACCGAGGACGTTTAGCCCGAGGCCGACTGATCCCTACCCAGGACGCCGCAGGGGGAGATTTATGTATTCGTTCAGTCCACGAATATTAGTGAGACCGTCAAACGCCAAACAGCACTCTCTCTGCACAGGGATAAAGCAGTAAAGAACACAGACAGAGTATTGTCTGGAGTCTTCATTTTAGTGGGGGGGTTAGAAAAAAATAAATACAATACCATTTTAGATACTGGTAAGTGCTGGGAAGAAATGAAAGGGTGTCATGGGCTAGGACTGGGGTCAGAGGCGGGGGGAGGCAAGTCGTCGCAGAAGACCTCTCCAAGGGGGTGGCGTGTGAGCCAAGGGCCAACTGGAGCGAGGCAAAGACCTGGGAAGGGCATGACAGGTGCAGAGGCCCCGGGGTGGGAGCCAGCCAGAGGCCTGGGGGTAGAGCAAGAAGGCCAGCGGGCCTGCAGGAGAGCGAGCAGGGAAGCAAGACGAGATCAGAAATGGGGCAAGGGCCAAATGATGCCAGGCCTCGCAGGAACTGAGAGGCGACAGGAAGCCACAGACACGGGAGGTCGTGTGCACGGGGGTGGCAAAATGCTTCTATATTTTTAAATGATCCCTCCAGCTGCTGCTCAGACTCTGGAGCGGGGAGAGTAGGGCAAGGAGACCAGTCAGGAGGCTAATACAGGCCACATGGAAGATGCTGGACCGGGGATGAGAGCAGAGACGCATCCAAAAGACAGCTCGGCCAGATCTGGGTCCCCAAGCCCTGCCGAGCAACAGAATAATGTGAAGAGCCCAACCCAGACCTCCCAAAAGAGAATCTCCAGGACGGGGACCAGGCATCTGTATTTAACCTCCTAGGAGACGCTGATGACCACGCCGGTGTGGGAGCTGCTACCCTCGTCGCCCGGTGATGCCCTCCTCAACTCTGAGAAGCTGGGATTCTAAAGAGCGTGGAAGCCTAACTGCCTTTCAGCTCCTTCTGAGACGCGCTTTGCTCAGTGGTCTCGTCCCTTCCTCTGAATCCCCAGTTCCAGAACAAAACTCCAGCGCAGGGCTGTGCCTTCTGCTGGGTCCAGCTGGGGCCTCTCTTCTGAAGTCTACAACACCGAGAGAGAGAGCAGGTAGCAAAAGAGCATGAAAACTTCTGATTCAATTTGCAGTGAAAAAGAAAGAAGGGGGCTTCCCTGGTGGCTCAGTGGTTGAGAGTCCGCCTGCCGATGCAGGGGACGCGGGTTCGTGCCCCGGTCCAGGAAGATCCCACATGCCGCGGAGTGGCTGGGCCCGTGAGCCATGGCCGCTGAGCCTGCGCGTCCGGAGCCTGTGCTCCGCAGCGGGAGGGGCCGCAGCAGTGAGAGTCCCACGTACCGCAAAAAAAAAAAAAAGAAACAAGGGAAGGGAAGGGAAAATAATATGTGCATACACCAAGTAACTATTTTTCCAATTCCCCTAAAGAAGGCACGTAACTAGTAGCATTCTAGAAGCACAGGAGCAAAGTTAATTCATGGCATATAATGAATGCCTTACTCCGGGCACTGCACTTAATTCTGTCATGGAACCCTGGTCCCAGTTAGGAAAAGCTGGAAGATAGCTCAAGAATTTCATACATTACAAAACTCAAGCCCCAAACCATGAAGGACTAAATTTTGCTTGAGACTGAAGATGACAATGACACTTTCACAGGGAATTTTGGACACGCTGCAGGGGGAGCACCTGGGGCCCAGATGCTGAAGGCGAGAGGAGGCTCAGGGAAATGGCAGTGACAAGAAGTGGGCTCAGGAGACCCCACCACCTGGTCTCAGCCAGAGAGAAACCGAGGCCCTGGAGGTTAAGTGACCGGCTCAAAGTTGCTCCTATAGTCAGCGCTGGGAAAGGCTGGAGGAATTAAGCCACAGAGAACCGCCGAGGCCACACTAGCACCCCTAACCTGATTTCAGCTATGTCCTCCTGAAGGTAGGAGCACGGGATCCCAGTGGGCTAGGTCAGCACATTTAAGGGGTTCACGGGAAGATTAGTCTAAACAGGTCCAAGTCACCAACTGCACCAGGCGCCGGATGGGGGAGCGCAAGAAGCCCATCCAGCCTCAGCTCCACACGCACGTGTCACCCAAGCTCCCTGCCACATTCCAAACTAGCCCTTCTGCCAGGACACGCAAAGATCCCCCCGCTGGTCCCTCTGCCTGGAAGGTACTTTTCTCCTCCATCTCACTTACCCTTCAAAACACTTATAGATGTCTCCTCCTCCAGGAGGCCTTCCCAGAACAAGCCCCAGCCACCATCTTCTGTGTGATGGCCCATCACTCACCACATCTGCTGTGTGACAGCCCACAACACACCGCGCCTGAGGTGCGACAGCCCATCAGTCACCACAGCAGTTTCCACTTTCTACCCATTTACTGCTGGGCCACTACATTGTCTTCCCCACCAGCATGGATGTTTCCTGAGGGCAGAGATAATGCCCTGCTTTTGATACATCCCACAGTATGTAGACTGTCTTTATGTACAGCAAGCACCTGGATGAATGAATGAATGAACAAACGAACGAATGAGTAAGCAAATGAAAGAATGAACTGAAAACAAGACCGTTTTCTTAAACTCAAGCACTAAAGTGACGGAAATGTTTCCAAGTTTACTACACGTTTTCAATTTTTAAATGCAGATGAGTTTTGCCCCATAAATAGTGGTTTGCTTGGCAGATGTTAACTCCAAAGGCAGACACGAAGCTCACTCTCCCCGCAGACCCACAGCTGTGACTGACTCCAAGACCAAGGCACAGGGACCTTCTGTCTCTTTTGAGTCACAGGAAAGAGGAAAAACAAGGATGTGCATGTAGCCAAACTTCTTCAATGTGCTTCTCCAAACACACAAGCAACATATTCATAAACAAAAAGTGGACGTTTCAAAGAGGTGGCGTAATAGAACATTGAGAACATAAGAACATCTATTAATACTTCTTTTGTTCTCCTGTGTTCAGACATTAAATCAACTATCGAATGCCCAAAGACATCCTAGTTTAGTGCTGCAGCCCCATGAAATACAAAGTTCTCTCTGCTCTTTACCCACACCATCACTACGATGCTCCTTCCAGATTTATCTCTATTTTAGAAAAATGTTCTCAGTGGCAGCTTTTGAAAAAAAAAAAAAATACTGTAACTGGCCTGTAAAGAGAAGACTGATTCCTTTTACAACATCACCAGCTAAGTATACCAGATAGAAAGGTGTGCTATGAAATACTAAGTTGCAGGACTTTTTCTCTAGAAGACTTCACTTGGAGTCAGAGTGGAATAAGATGCAGTCTTGGTCTCGAGTAGCATTTCCACCAAGCCCTGCATCTGGTGTTGCCCAGCAGAGTGGGTGAATCATTGTGGGGGGAGAATTAGGCTTCGGGGAGCTGGGTGCAAACCCTGGCTCTTAGTAGCTCTGTGACTTTCACACTTCATTTAACTTTGCTGAGCCTTTGTTTCCTCCTCACCTGTAAAAGTACTGAGCTTCCCTCACATATAATTTTTTGCTGGAAGATGTGACAGAGGAAAGCAGGCCCCACGAGGCCAGGCACCAGCAGACCACCGATGTGCTCTGTCATTTCTAGCACAAATCCAAGACCCATCCATTTATTCAACAAACGTTCACTGTGCCTCTCCTGCCCTCTGGGAACTTACATTCTGGTGGGACGATTCATTTTAACAAAACCTTTGCATTCCTTTCCCAAAAGAGATGGAAATGGAGGAAATCCAGAAAATATATTTTGCCAAATTTTCTAGCCAGATCTCACAAAAATGAGGGGCCACCATATAGCTGATCTTCGTAAATTTTATTTATAAAATGCTTATCTTCATTAACACAATCCAGAGGCCACAGTTCATAAAAAAGACAAGAGTATCGGAAACACCAAAATTCTTTCACTTATTTTTAAATGTCTGTGCATTACGTCTAGTTATTCTGACTTAATACACACTGTCTGACCTGAAGACGTGACACACGCTGTCCTTCCCGCACCGTGACCAGCAGCTCCCTCCCTGTCCCCTTTGGCAAGCGTGCAATGCTCATTCATACATTAAATTAATGGGAGCAACAGCGGCCAGGGGCAGGACTAGGTCAATGGACAAACACACACATCTCCCCTTTACGAGGCTCTCTGGGGATGCAGATATATGATCACAGTTCTTGCCCTTCAACGGCCCACAATCACCCGCTGTGGGTGAGAGCAAACAGAATATAAAAGCAAAGCCTGCTTGGAGGTGGGGTGAGTGGCAGGGAGGCCGGACCAAGGAGACGGGGCTTCAGTTGGCATCGTAAGTGAAACAAAGTCGGCCCAGAAAAGATGCCCAATCATTACCTCAACAACACCCACGTTTTTATACTGGGAGAGAGGAGGAAGGGCCCCAGAAAGTTTCACCTGCAAAACATCAGGCCATCAACAGAAGAGCAGGCTGACCTTACCGAGGGCGTCCAGTCCCTGGAGCACATGTAGTCAATCACCTCCCGGCAAGGCCTCCCGCCCCAGGGCTCTCGAGCCGCTGATGCCCAGCTGCACCCCATATTCATTAAATCTGACTCTCCGGAGTGGTAAGCCTCAGCTCGAAACGGAGGCCCGTGTCCCAACCTTCTACTGAATGTTTCAAAGGGACAAGCTGGGGCTCACCCATACTCAGATATCACCACCAAAGCCTGAAAAGGAAAACAAACCATAACCTGGACCTGTGAGAAACCAGGTGAGAGAGAGGGAAACAGACCAAGCAGGCCACCAAAACCCCAGGCAAAGGAGAAAACGCCCCCTGCGCGGGCAGGCAGCGTGCTCAGAGCTGCAGCTGAGGTTCGGGTCTGAAGAGCCGGGCTGAGGTTCTGGATCTGTAACCGACCAACCCTTTGAGGACCACTAGGCCTGTCCACCCATCCCCAAACCCGCCTCTGAGGGGGTGTCAGGTTCAGAGGGCAGACCCCACGTCCGTGGCGGACAACTAAGCCTCGCAGGCAGAGATGCTGTCCTTACTCAGTGCCCCGGGCAGAGCCCACAGAAGCTCCCTGCCGAGCCGCATCTCCCAGGGGCACATGTCCCCTCTTTTCTGATCTACGTGGCAACCAGGAGAGGACCAGCATCTCTAAGCACTCAGTGAAATTCACAGATGCTTGTGGCGCAACAGTGGGATGAGCAAAGGACACTCAAAGATGACACCTCCCCAAAACAAAAACGGACAACACTGACACTGTAGGGAGGTGGGAGGGGGAAATGTGTAAAGTGAACAACAGTCTTAAACGAAACAAGGAAAGGAGGAAGATTTTTAAACCTCCATTATAAACCAGAAGTTTTACAATGGCATCCCAGGGTGAGGGCTGGTACATGCCATGTTCTAAAACACCTACCGGGGGAGGGATAAATTAGGAGTCTGGGATTAACAGACACACACTACCATACATAAAATAGGTAAACAACAAGGACTTACTGTACAGCACAGGGAACTATATTTGGTATCGTGTAATAACCTATAATGGAAAGAATCTGAAAAAGAATATATATCTATAATATATAAATGAATCACTTTGCTGTACACCTGAAACTAACACAACATTGTAAATCAACTATACCTCATAAAAAATTATAAAAATAAATAAAACATCTTTAATTCATTGTATTTTTTACATCAGAAGGTTTTACATACAAATCTGGGTTTCCGACTTCTCTGGAAGCATCTACAGGAGAGCAGGGCCTGCTCCCTGCTCCTCGCCTGGCTCCCCAAACCTGGGAGCCGAGACACCCTCAGCCCCCCACCTCCCCACCCCCCCCCAGGAAACCCAGAGACTTCACAGAAGGGACTGTGCCTCTAACAGCAAAATCCTTTTTGTAAATTACGAACTGGCGGCAAATTTAAAGGATCTGATCGTGGTTTCTCAAACTTCATGCACTTTCTGCTGGATTTCATTACCTCCCCCAACCGATGGTGCCTGGACAGGGGACAGAACCATGGAAATGCTGGCAGAGGCCTCGAAACTAATCAAGCTGACTTTTAACAACATGTGGTCTCACTCAGCCAGGAGCAAATAGGTTTGATTTGTTCAGGTATTGAGGGTTTATTACAGAAACCACCAGCGAGGGGCTTTCTCTCTCATGTCCTTCTATCTTTTCAGTGTGGGCTGCACCCTCCTTAACTCTCACAGCTCCCTGACAGTATCTTCACCCCTGCTTGCACTCAAGACACCTTTGGAAGAATGAAGCCGCCCTTCCCCGGAGCTGTAATGCGCGTGTAGCATTCTAACGTTCTTAATTCGAGAATTCATCCCAGATGCCTTGAAATTGAATACTCTACCACAATTTACAGGCAGAAATAAGAGCAATCACCTCATCAAGCCAGAAGGGCCTGAGGTAAGAAAGCCCTCTGATACCCCCAGGCTTTTTGCAATAAAACAGAGACAGAGCGAAACAGGTCTGGCCTCATCTCTGTGGCTGGCTGAGCACGGAGTCCACGCACAATAAAGCAGGCCCCTCCTACGACAGCCACACAGGGCGAAGGAGGTCTCAGGTTGCACCTGGCCAAGACCTACACCTCTAGTTTGGACGTCATTTCAAAGGCAGAGGGGAGGAGGGGGCGAAAGCCAGCCCCTCCGTAAGGAGTCTCACTGATAACGGGATGACATCAGAGAGCAGTTCTGCTTCTGTTTCACTGGAGGCCTCAGCTCTCAAGTGTCGCCTTCCTGTTCTTTGATGATTAATCGAGCTTTTCCATTTGGCCTCCACTCTGCTGCACACCTCCATGCTGCCTCTGAGCCCCTCACGTTCCGTGGCTCTGCTGTTGGCATTTTCAAAGCTTGACAAACCCGCTTCGGCATCTGAAATAGGAGGCTCTCCAACAGGAGTGCAGAGACCTGGCCCCCGGCTTGCCACAGTCACACAGGGAAGGGACTTGAGAACAGTTGTGTCTGCCTCTGAGATTAAATGAGTGGATAAAATCACATCACGCTGAAGTCACACAGAGAAAGCAAAGTGCTGGTCTCGTTCTAGCAAATGCAACATTAACATACAGCTACAAGGAACTGCTCTCGGCCCTCACGTGAGGCCTCTGGGCCTCCACGTGCTGTTCCCTCCACGTGCTGTTCCCTCCACCCGCTACACCTGTCCTCCGCCGCCAATGCCCATTGCAGCCCCAACTGAGCCGTCTCTCCCTCCGAGGGCCTTCCCCCAACACCCCAAGTCTCAGTGAGACCCCAACATGGGCTTCCACATGCACCACAGGACCTGGTCCCACACAGGCAAGGTCTGTGCCAGGCTGGTGGCCCACCATATCCCCAATATGCAGCCCAGCGGCTTTTCATGGTGTGGGGGGCTCTGCAAGATCAAAACTATTTTCATAATGGCACCAGGACATTATTATTTGCCTTTTCACTCTCACTCACGACTGCCCAGTGAAGTTTTCCAGAGACTACAAGGTGTGTGACGACGGGTCACTCTGATGGCTGAGGGACTGTGTGCTTGTGTATTCTTCTGTTCTAAAAAGAGTCTGTTTTAATTTCTAATGTGGTAACGATATCAATATAACCCACAAAAGCTCTTTGGGGTCCTCAATAATTTTTAAGGGATCCCCAAAACTTTGAGAACTGCTGGTCTAGCACAAGGCCTGGCATACACCCAGCAGAGTTTAAATACTTTATGAATTAATCAATCAATCAATGATGGGGAGATGAAACCTCTGTCAATATACTGATGTCTACTTTGTAGTCTGGTATGGACAAAGGATGGAAAAAAGAGGTGCCCAGGGGTCAGTTCACTCTTTCCTGGTTAAGAAAGGAAAGAAACAGATTCCCCAGCTGTTTGGCTGGGTGGTAGGTGGATGGCTAGGTAAGGAGATGAGTGAGTGGATAGATGGGGGGAGCGGGGTGGATGTATGGGTGGAAGGATGGATAGGTGGATGGATGGGTGGGTGTGTGGATAGGTAGATGGATGGATGGGTGGGTGGGTGGATAGGTGGATGGGTGGATGGCAGGTGACAGAGCAGGTGGGCGGGAAAGTGGGTCCACTCCAACTGCAATGCACTAGTTCCCACCCCTCTACGTTCAGTCACACCTGATGGGCCCCCAGATCAGCCTGGCAGCTGTTGGTCTCAACTCTCTGGCTTTCTAACACAAAAATCTCATCATGTTACACCCATTTGTAAAATGGTTCCCTTTATCTACAGAATCAGCTTTAAGTTAAATCATTTTAGAGCAGTAGAAAGGAAGAAACAATAATAACGTCCAGACAGCACAACCTCCAGAATCTGGACCTCTCACCTCTCTGCCCCCTGTGCTCACCAGCCAGCTGAAATGTCAGCAGTGTCTCAACACTGCAGCTCCCCAATCTCACTCCACAGTTTAGGGCCTCTGGACACTTTCTGCTTAAAATGCCATTGCCCGCCTTGTCTGCCTGGCCAACTCACTGTAGAGTCCTGCCCTCAAGACACAGAATCCTCCAGGATACTCCACTGTGCCCTGAACACCCATCGTCACCCACACAACAGGGGGCATTCTCTTTGTGGCTACTGCTCCCACTAGATCATGAGCTACTGGAAAGCAGGCATCATGCCCTTGCTCCTCTCTGACCAAAGAAAAAAGCCCAATAAAAGCTCAATGGCCAGACAGATGCCAAGGTCACCAGGAAAACACCTGCTCTTCACCATGCGAAGCCTAGGCAGACCTCAAAGCTCCATTTCTGCCATAATGTCTACCTGTAGACTTGAGCTCACGTTGATTTTCCTTTCTCCAAACACATACTGTACTTTATTATCTACACAGAGAACCTAATACTTGGTGACGAGTGGACAAAGTCCACTCATTGCTGAGTTATGTAAGATTCTGCTCCATCGTCACAACATTCATGGGAAATCCGAAGAGGTACAACAAAAAATTATAAGTTACCACTGACTGTGCCTACTCTGTACAAGCACTTCACAGCCATTAATTCCTTAAGCCATTAAAATAACCTTACAAATAAGGTAATATTGTACCCATTATACAGATGAGGAAAGAAGAGACCAGAAGACTAAAGTAGCCTTTAGAAAACCATGTAGGTAGTTCGTGGCAATGCCAGGATGCAACCCTGGGACCACCTGATTTACCTACCCTTCAACACCCATGCCTCTCTCGCGCCTTCACTGAGCACTGTGTGAAAGTTTGGGATCATGGGGCAGTGAAAGCTCTGTCTTGCTAATTTAATCCAGCCACAGTCCAAAGGCATGCCCTCCAAGGAAAAGCTCACACACACAAAAAAGCAGTTTCTCTTACACAGACAGCACTTACTGTCTGCTGAATGAGGGTATGAATGAATAAGAAATGGCAAATCAATAACTAAAAGCACGGTCCAAAGGCTAAAGAAAGATGGTAGAGAAAATAAATGGGATTTATCCAGGACTGATTATCAACAGCTGTCTCTCAAAAGTCAGAGTAGAATAAAAGGAAGAGGGGAAAAGATGGTAAAAGCAGAAACAACCACAAGATCCTCTGACTTTTTAAAATCAAAAGAGAGAGGAATTCCAGCCAAGCTCAAATTAGAGACAATCAAATCAGCTTCAGAGCACTTATGTTCCAGGAAAGAAAGAATAAATTCCTTCCACTGGTCCTTTAATTCATTTATTACTCATCAGAAAGAACAGAAAATCTGAAACCTGTTTGTTAGTAGAATGTACAGGCTAAGTTAACATTTAGGTTATAGGAAATAAGGTTCTCTTGGGGAAAAGCCCCATCAAGGATTAAAGGTCCCCACCTGTCCTTTGCATTGACATGTGGAACAATTAATCCAACCAAGGTGTTAACAGCTCAAACAACCAAGGACACCAGGAGGCAAAATTCCTCAATCCTTTGAGTGGACAGAGGTACTGGGGTGGTGGGTGGGGCAGTTACCTATTCTCATCCTTAATATATCAGTATAGTCAAAGTTGACCCTAAGAACAAGAAAAGCTAAATTAAAAAGGAGATATTTTACAAGACAAATAAATGCCTTGTGTCATCTTGGACTGAATCTTGGACCAGAGAAAAAGACACTATTGGGCAACTTGGGAAATCTGGATGAATCAGATCAGTGGATAATACTGTATCAATGTTACTCGCCTGGTGTTTCATTAGACTACAGCTGTATAAGGTGAAAGCTACACGAGAACTCTGCACTATTTCTGCAACTTGCTGTACATATTTCAAAATGAAAATTTTTTTAAAAAGAAGAAAAACATCTCAATTGGATCATCATATATGAGCACCGGCCCAGGACTCCTGACATTTTTCTCACAGTTAGTTGCCCTTCTAACTGATCAAGCAGAGATAGCTCCTATAAAAACACTAACTTTACGAAAAGAAAGCCAACAGACCAAAACCCAATATTTTTAAAAGCTTTATCTCTGCAACTTGTTTCACTTCCGAGCTAGCCTCCATCACCTGGAATCAGTTTTTCTGGAAAGCTCCCTGGGGAACTTGAAGTCCCACTTAGAGAGAACTCACAAAGTGGTTTACCTGTGCCCCAAGCTGAGTCACTGTGATGGCTCAGACTCTGTTTAATAAATCCTGAAAATAAGAATCAGTAGGTGCACTCAGGCAAGAGACCACGACACCATGAAGCCACGAGAGCTTAAGAAAGCAAGCTCCTGATACCGGGTATCCCATGGTGGACTCAGAATCCTAGACTCTTTGAAGTTGAAAATTCTCATTCTAAGCTTTATTTATCCTCCTGGGATCATAAGCCCCACCTTTCAGCCCCAGCTTCCAAGAGGAAAGAGGACTGACTTTCTAACAGCATCCTAATTTCAATGTTCCCTCATGTGGAAAAATCACATTTTACCAAGTTCTGCTCTGAATAACAGATTCACTACACTAGTGTTTTCAAACTGCCGATCATAAATTCAGTTTAGTGGATAATTTTTTTAATGAAATAGTAGAGAGCAGAAACATCAGCATGCATTGGGCTGATAAAGGTCTTACTGCAGATGTTTTAATGCATAGTTCTGTACAATCGTCACCAACCTTCCAAAGTACAAATGTCCTTCATTTTAAATGTGATTAATCCTTTTTCACTAAGTCAGAGGGGGAAAAAATGTTTTAAATGAATCTTATATTCACAGTAACTTTTATTAGAAAATCTGAAATGTGTTCCCACGGGCAAAAAATAAATACTGTTGCAAACTGAAGTCAAAAAGTTTTCCTGCAAAGTATTTCCCTCAGATATGTATTAATTACAAAGAGGAAAAAATATAACAATACAGCGGAGAAACCCAGCAGACACCACCTTGACCAAGGGACTGACGTGGACATCACCAGTAACGAGACATACTGGCATCATGACCCCCCCATGATAGGAAATGAAGGACACTTCTGTGGCTTTCTTGCCAAAACTGCATAACTTCAGTTTAATCATGACAAACCGTGGGAGAAACCCAAACTGAGGGACATTCTACAAAATAACTGACCGGCACTCTTCTGAGACTTAGAAACTGTCACTGACCAGAAACTGTCACTGACCAGAAGAGATTAAGAAGACATGGCAACTATATCCAATGTGGGATCCTGCACCAGCTCCTGGGACAGAAGAAGGACGTTCTCAGGAAAACCATGTCCAGTTACCAGGGCTGCACCACGCAGATGCCTTGGTCCTGACAACTGCACCGTGGTTACATAAGACGCTGATGTTAGGGGAAGCTGAGTGAAGCATATATGGGAACTTTACTGTATAATTATTTCAAGTTAAAAAAAAAAATCCTTCTCTAAAGGAACAAGTGTGTTCTGTCCCATAAACTATACATCATTGAAACACAGTGTTTAACCTCCAATTCTCTAACCTTAAGAGATAAACATAACACGTATTTGATGTGTAATTTGTGTATAATTAACTTAACACACAGGGAAAGCCTGAAGCTGTCCTTTCCCCAGGCTCTGCCTCAGCTCTCGTCTACCTCCCCAGCCTAATACTCAACAGCAGGATCATCAAAATTCCCTTCTGCTCACGGGAGCAATGCGAGGCATCCCACGGATGCTGGGCTTCGGATCCCGGATTCCCTATAAGCATCCACATACTGAAAGACCGGGGAGGAGATGACAGCTGTTAATGCAACAAATATGTTCTGAGTATATCTCTGCCAGGCACAGTTCTAGGCCCTAGGGAAACAGACAAACCCAACAAGGTTACCAGCTCTCACGGAGTTTATGTGCAAGAAGCAGAGAGACAAGAAACAAGAAAACAAAAACCGTTTCACACGCATACACATGCCCATGGACATGTGCACACAAACTCAATAATGGTAAATGCTGTGAAGCCAGGAGACCAATGCAATGTGATAAAGGCTTCGCAGAAGAAGCGACATTTGAGCGGGGACCTGATCTTTCTCTGATCCCCAGTTTCTTCATCTATAAAATGGAGCTAAAAATATTCACCCCTGTGGGATTGTTGTCAAGAATTAAATTAGATAATGATGGCATAAGACTTAACAGAATTCCTAATAAGTGAGTGAGTGGCTAGAAATAGTCACTGGGGACAAAAATTACTTTTGGGGCTTCCCTGGTGGCGCAGTGGTTGAGAGTCCGCCTGCCAATACAGGGGACACGGGTTCGTGCCCCGATCCGGGAAGATCCCACATGCCACGGAGCGGCTGGGCGCGTGAGCCATGGCCGCTGAGCCTGCGCGTCCGGAGCCTGTGCTCCGCAAGGGGAGAGGCCACAACAGTCAGAAGCCTGAGTACCGCAAAAAAAAAAAAAAAAAAAAAAAAAATTACTTGTCAACACCATTACGGTGAAAGCACTTTCTCAGTTGACTTTAAATTCTACACATCCCACTGAAATTGCTCCAAGTGTCTATGAGTAGATTGCTGGTCACAGAAACAGTTATTTTCCCTCCACTGGGCAGCAACAATGAATAATGAATATACTTGGAAATGGACAGAGCAGGAAACACACATGCTCAGCCCAGAGTGGATGAGAGTGAAGGAAAGCTCCCGGCAGTCGTGCCTGATGCGAGTCACTGGGCCGAACCCAAGGGAACAATGACAACCTTCCCAGGAAGGACTTCTCCATCACGGAAATCAGCCAGAGGCTTCGCCCTGGGGATGGGCCTGGGCGTGGTGGGGCACTGTCACATCTCCCCTAGGCCGTGTAAGTCTAGCTGTAATGTATTTCGTTTCATAAAACAGGCCTCAGCAAGACCGCATCGCAATTCCAGGACCCACAAAAATAGAAAAAGCTATTGAAATAATTTAGGAAGTTGATCATGAAATGAGAATGTGTAGGCTAAATCAGCTCAGACCAGAGTGCTATCTACGTACTGCACAACTGGACATTTCTAAATAACCTCTCTCTCTCTCTCTCTCTCACACACACACACACACACACACACACACACACACACACACACACTTCTCTGCCAGGCCCAGGTTTGCGATGCCCAGGTGAGGGCTGGGGTCTGAGCGCCTCACACAATCAGTAAAGGAGATTAGATTTTATTACAGGAGCCAAACTGTGCAGGTGAACAGGGGTGAGCTCTCTCCTTCCTTTAATTCCTCCGTTAACCAGAG
>NW_020173938.1:1057173-1145779 GCF_003031525.2 Neophocaena asiaeorientalis asiaeorientalis | reverse complement strand
ACCCCTCAACTAAAACAGTTCCCTCCAGAGACAGGAGCCAATCACCTCCTCAGCCAGCTGAGCTCGGACCTCGACCTGCAGCACCTCCGATGCTGGTGACCCCCTCTCCTCTCCCTTGATGACCAGGACGTTCACTCTCCTGCTTTTCTCCCTTCCTGTCTCCATTGCCTGGCCCTCCACTCCTGTCCGCTTAAGTGTAGTTGTCAGTAACAGGTGATTATAAAAAGTAATAGCAGCTCTGATTTGTTGAAAGGATATTACATGCCTGGAAGTATGCTAAACACTCTCTCTATATACACCCTTCCATCTAATCCCCTCAACAACTCAGGCACTATCATTGTATAGCTGCAGCTCTCACATGCTGTGGCTTCCGTAGCCTTTTACAACTCTTAAACATAACTGAAGAGCTTTTATTAATGTTGATATACCCATTTATAGTTACCATATTAGAAATGAAAACTGAGAAATGTTTGACACAATGCACTGCACACAGACTCACGACATCATCACACATCATGTAGCTTCTCGAAAACTCCACAGTACCCTCGTGAGAGATGAGAGTAAAAACAGCAAATATCTTACTATGGGTGTGAAAACAGTTCTGACTTTGTAAACCCCCTAAAATAGGCTCAGTGAGTCCCTGTTTACAAAAGAAGAAACTGAGCCCAGGAGTAAAACCAACCTGCCCAGGTCACTCGGCCAGCTACCGACAGCTCAGTCTTAACCCACGTCATGCAGTTCTGCTATCCCACGCCTTCTTTCTTTACCATGGTCCTCCTCAGAGACAACGTTCACTGCCACCACAGCCGCTACCACCTTCAAGCGACCCACCTCCAAATATGCACTTGCAGAGCTGATAACTCACCTGAGTTCCTACTGCCTGCAGCCCCCACCAGCATCCTGAACCAACTCAACTGACCACCATGGCCCTCCACCCCGACAGGCTCATCCCACATCCTGACCTTGGCAAAGGTCATTCATCCACTTAATAGGGCCCCAAGCCTCTCAGTCATCTGACTCTTTGCCTCTCTATGTCCTACTGATTGGTCTTCAGAATGTCTCTTGCAAACGTAAAAGACAGGATATAAGATAGTTATACGTTATGCTGCTACACAAACAGGAAAAAAAGACTGGATTTAAATGCACCAGAACTTTAGGAGGGGTCATCTCTGGATCCGTGGAATTATGAGCGATTTTCAATTTGATTTCTTTGGTACACTTTTCAGCACACGTTTTTTACAAGCATACATTATTTTCACAATCAGAAAATACCGTGAAGGTTTTTTCAGGGTTTTGTTTGTAAGTTTCATCCTTTGACTCGTCCTTTCCTGTTACTTACATCGCCAGCCTGGTCCAGAATCCCATCCCTACCGGTCATACTCCAGTTCTCTGAATGGTCTGCCGGCACTGGCCTCTGCCCGCTCTAAAGGACATCTGAGGTCTCAGGGTCTTGCACCCCAGAATATGGCAGGAAAGTCAGTGGGATAATAGCGCATAAAAGGCACTTAGCACAGCACTTAGGAAACAGTCAATAAATGTTCACTGTTGCTGGAATGCTGGTATTATTTCCCTACACTGCTATATTTCTGAAAAGCCATCAGCAGCTCCCAGTGCCTAATAATAGTAGCCAATATTTATAGAGCCCTTACTCTGGGGCCCAATACTGTTAGCAAGGGTTACTTCATTCAGTCATCATCTCAGCCCCACAAGGGGGGTCCTGTGAAGATCTCCGTCTTACGGGTGAAGAAACTGAAGCACAGAACACCAGAGTAAAGTGCCAAGACCCAGAGCTAGGAAGGTGCAGAGCCGGGATTCAAACCCAGGTCAGGCTGACTGTCCAGTAGAACTTTCCACGAGGATGGACATGATCTATCTGCCTTGTTCAATATGTAGCTACTGAGCATTTGAAATGTGACTTGTGCAACTAAGTAACTACATTTTACATTTTATTGAACAGTTAATTTAAGTAGCTGCATGCAGCCAAGGGCCAGCGCAGGACTGGAGTATAAAAGCCCAAACTCCCAAGCTTAACAAAGAAATGTCCTCACAACACCCTGCCCACCGACCTCTCAACTAATCCTTACACAAAGCTCCAGTTAGTCTAAGATCCCGGGTAACTGTACTCGGTGCCACCTGCCAGCCATCCCCACCCTCCTCTTATCTGAGTCTTCTGTACAATGGAGGGGCTTTAGAAATGAGAGTAAGAGAGACTTCAGCTCCAACCTGGACTCCACCGCGACCTAGCTGTGTGACCTCAGGTCTCTGAGCCCCTCATCTGCAGAATGCAGCCACTGTGCTAACTTCCAAAGATCACCAGCCAAGCACTTCACAGACGCTCTCTAAATGGTAGCTGGTTACACCCCTTCTTCGGGGCTCAATTCAAACCCCACCCTCTCATCCAAGGGACCCTGGGAAGCCCCGGAGACCTCTTCCTCCAGCTTCCAGAATCCCCTCACAGATTCTGTGTTATTTGCGTGTGTGGTGTGCCTGTGTCTCTCCTCTGCCACCAGTCCAGCCGTCCCCTGAGGCCGAGGGCTTCTGTCATCAGCGAGCCCGGGGACAACAAGTCACCAAGCAAAGGGCTCTGGAGGGAAGTGGAGCTGGCTCAGCCGCACTTTATTATCTGAGGGGTCTCAGTTTCCTGTCTGTAAAATGGGGGTGAAAAGACCTCCATCAGTGAGCTGGTGTGAGGGGGAAAGGAAGTTGCCAAGGTGAAGAAATGAGCACGGTGCCTGGTGCATAGGACCATCTCGACAGACACCTCCCACCCTTAACACGAGAGACTGGCGTCATCACAGACCCAAGAGGCTACCACTGAGCTATTTTCCCCAACACTCCTGCTCTTAAAATGGGAAAACTTCAGCAGAGTCTAAAGACATCAACTACAGTCAAACTACCACTGGCGTTTTTTTCTTTTGTTTTTAACTTGATTGACATGACAGCAAATTCTACCTGAGAGGCTGATCGGGAAGAGAAGCTGAGAACCCTCACAAATAGAAGGCCTGGGGCGGACCTGCCTTATAAGACGAGAAAGTACATTATAACGCTAACATCTGGCCTGTTGCCAGCACTCAGCAAATTTTTTTCTTTTTGGTAAAACATCTTTTAAATATGTGTTATGGAATAAAGGTACCATCATTAAATTCTAAAAGTAACAGTAGTAATAACAGCCAATCTTGGGGCTTCCCTGGTGGCGCAGTGGTTAAGAATCCACCTGCCAATGCAGGGGACACGGGTCCGATCCCTGGTCCGGGAAGATCCCACATGCCGCAGAGCGGCTAGGCCTGTGAGCCATGGCCACTGGGCCTGCACGTCCAGAGCCTGTGCTCCACAACGGGAGAGGCCACAACGGTGAGAGGCCCGCGTACCGCAAAAAAAAAAAAAGAAAACAGCAATAAGGTAGTGTTGAGGTTCAGGATGGGCCACCCCAAAATGCACCTCCACGGCGTATTAATTGTTTTAAATTAAAGTTTCTTAAGAAACGGCCAATCCAACAGGGTCACTCTCACCCTCCTTTCTGTTTCCCTGAGAGCGGGAGAATCAATCTCCCATGTGAAGGGCACACTCCCTGCATCTGGAGGTAGAAGGACAGCCTTACAGTCAAAAATAGGGAATTCGGAGCCTTGTTATTTCTTTAATTTACTACCCCAAGCCCAAACTCTGTTTAGGCTCTTCAATAATGGGGCACACAAAACCTAAGTTTCTCTGTCCTGTCAATTCCTTACAAATTTGGTTCTTTTTCTCCTGTTAAATCTTGGGTCAATTTTATTATTAGTCTAGCCACAAGAACTCAAGAGAGAAGCAGAGGGAGAAATTTCCTCCTCTCGGACAGTAGTAAAAACAAATTCATCACATGTTGTCCTTAATCAAGCACTGGGTGTTTCTTGCAAGGAGGACTGGTGACCGCAACAGGCTCCTCCTCAGAGTCAGTATTTCACCACACTGCCCCATCCTTCAACAGCCTGGCTGCAACGGCCAACCTCACCTCCCTATCACTCCAGGCCTTTCCTTCGGGCTGGTTGCTTCCTCTTCGCCTTCAGCGCCTGTACTCTTATTTACAATAGCCAAGACATGGAAACAACATAACTGTCCATTGACAGATGAATGGATAAAGAAGACATGACATATACACGTGTGTATATATATATATATATATATATATATGAATATATGAATATTATTCAGCAATGAAAAAGGAAATCCTGCCATTTGCAACAGCAAGGATGAATCTTAAGGGTATTATGCTAAGTGAAAGAAGTCAGAGAAAGAGAAATACTGTATAGATCGCCCTTATATGTTGAATCTTAAAGAAAAGAAGCAACAAAAAACAAAATAAACAAAAAAATAACGTAGAAAAAGAAATCAGATGTCTGGTTACCCAAGGCAGGGGGTAGGGAATGGGAGAATTGGGTGAAGGGGGCCAAAAGGTACAAACTTCCAGCTATAAAATAAATAAGTCATCATGTACAGCGCAATGACTATAGTTAACACTGTTGGATAGTATACTTGAAAGCTGTTAAGAAAGTAAATCCTAAGAGTTCTCATCACAGGGGAAAAAAACATTTTTTTCTTTTCCTTTTTTTTTGGAAAACTACATGAGATGATGGATGTTAACTAACCTTATTGTGGTAATCATTTCACAACATATACAAGTCAAGTCCTTCTGCTCTACACCTGACACACAGAGCAATGCGTCAATTACATCTCAATCAAACTGGGGGAAAATATTTTTAACAACTTCCTTCAATCCTCCCAGACAACCAGCTGAAAATTCTTTCTCCAGTGTCAGTGACTTTTTAGATAACTTTTTTAAATTACATACACAAGTTTTCAATTATTAATTATAACATCACCAATGAGCAAAGTAAAAACTCAAACAGTAAAAGGAAAAAACAAAAAAAAGAAGCCATCTATCTTCACCTGACAGACTCTTCATCAGCTCTCCTCCCCAGAGTTACCACCGTCAGGCTTCTTACGAATCACTCTATACAGGTATGGCCGTGTGTGTGCCTCTACGTATATACTTTTCAACACACACATTCACACAACTCTACTGTAGTAAGTGTGTATGTGGGTATCTTGCTTTTCTCACTTAATCCCCTATCTTGGAACTCTTAAGATCAACACATTCTTTTTTAAGTACTACAAAGTATTCTGCCAAATGAATAGGCAATCATTTAACAGATCCTCCATCACTGTACATTTAGATCATTTATGATTTTTTTGTTGCTGTTCCAATGATGATGCAGAAACATCCTTACACATACTTCTTCGTAGGTAGGAATTTAATCCATAAAATAAAATCTTAGAAATGAAATTCCTCAACCAAAGAGTTTTATAAACCTCTAATCTTGACAGCTACTGTCAAATTTCCCAGCATGGAAGTCTCAGAGGTCTTGATCCTTTATGACTCCATCACCAACACTCAATGTTCAGTTAATATTCACCAATCTCACTAGTAAAAAATGGTTTCTTATGGCCATTATAACTTGGAAGTCTTTCCTTATGAGTCAGGCCAAGTACTTTTGGTTGGCCAATTGTATATGTCTTTCTATTTCACTCCAACTTCCAGATCACTGTCTCCCCATGAAACTGCTCTTTGGAAGGCTACCAATGCTCTTGTCTCCAAGAGCAAGGACCTCATCTTACTGGCATCCTCAGAGCACCATCTTGGCAACATCTGACAATAACCACCACCACCTCCTTCGGGAGACCCTTCTCCTTTCCTGCCATGACCATTTGCTGTGCTGGTTCTCCTCCATGAGTTGCAAGCCAATCTTCTCCCTGGAATCCTAAAGAGAAGCATATCCCAGTGTCCAATCCCTGAATCCCTTTTCTTCTCACTGTAAACACTGTTTTTTTAAAATCTACTGAATATCTGTGCTTTATACATAAAAGTAAGATTTTCTCCTGCTGAGAAATTCCTCCTCACTATAACATTCTTAAACTGTCATCCATGTGCAAAAGATTTCCAAATGTCAATCCTCAGATCACCTGAGACCCATGTTTCTTACAGTCTACTGAACACCAGCAAAGAGATGGATGCCCTTCCCACACTTCGGACAGTGAACAGGGTCAACACCTCGGACAGCACTCATCCTGTGCTAGATGCTGTCCTTGTACTTGACACTTACCGCATCTCCTATAACTTTCAAACGCAAGAGAGAATGCACCCACCTGACCGTCCACCTTCCCCAAACCTCTTCTACCTCCTTGAGCATCAAACCTCAGTTAATGACTCTGTGTTCTTCCCCTTTCCCCTCCTTCTCACCCAATGAACTGCCAAATCCTGTCAATTCTGCCAGCAGACTGTCTCCGTGGATCTTTCCAGGCTTCCCATCTCCACCTATGGCCAGACTACTCCTTCCTTACCTCTTGCCCTAATCCTGATGCCACCACAAGAGTTCTCTGCTGAGAGCACAGACATCATCACATCCATCTACCTGGCCAAAGCACGTGGCTTTTGGACACGTTTCCCGCCTTCTCTCCACATACCTGGGCTTCGGGCCTACACTGTCAAGGCATGCACCGGTAGCATCCCTCCCAACCCACCCAGGGTTTTATGAGAGTCCCACTAGTCTGTAGTCCCTCCCTCACCAGAGAGACACTCAACAGACCTCATTTACCTTGTCCCACAGACAGCACCCAGCACAATGCCCGTGCATTTGGTAGGCGGCACTTAATAATTGTTTTCTAAAGCTACTCAATACAATCTCGTAGCATGTGCTCCAAAACTTCTTTATTTCAAAGAAGGAAAGGAACGTCGATATACATGTAAATCCAAAATAAAGAACAATCTTTCAAAAACATCTCAATGACTCTGGGGTCCATTTGTCTTGTAGGACTGAATATACATAGAAACCTACGTATTTTCTTAGGACTTACAAAAAAGTCAAACTCCTTCCCTAAAAAGCTTTAGAGATAACTTAAAAATCACAAAAGCACTGGTCTCCAATAGTTATAAACCAGAATAATGATTCCCTATCTGCCAACAGAAAAACAGATTCAGATGAGTCAAAGAAGGCTCCGGCAATCTCTTGATTTTATGATCTTCTGATGACCTCCAAAGTTGATACAAAGAAAATAGCAAAGGCCATATGGTAAGTCAAATGTCCAACTTGACTGAGAAGCCAATAAAAACAAATGGCCTTGTGTGAACTGCTCCTATCAATTGGGAAGGACACATCCCATTTAGATCTACTTCATTCTTTAAAGTTCTTTAAACCAATTTAAAAAGCTAACTTTTGTAAAGCCTCTTTGTAAACTGATTATAAAGTAGTCACCGAAAAGCAAACTATTCCTCAGTGAACGCAAAGTCAAATCATTCTGAAAAAAATTACTTCGTAGAAACATACAAGATTAAATTCTAAATGTGTTTATAATTCCCCCCCCAGCTGTTAACAACAGCATATTTCAAACACGTGTACTTAAGTGTCCTTAATTTTTTTTTCCAGGAAACAAACGTTTTTAAAGTTTTGCCATCCACTCTTTAACCTTAAGAACTGCTAAACTACTGATTAGAAGTTAGGGTTCAAGCTCAGGGAACTGAAATCACTTCTTCTTAAGAGTTGAAAAAAGTAACACTGATAACAGAGAACTTCTGAGTTGGCATAATTGGGGGGACTTCGCCTAACAGCTCTGGTGCCCTCAAGACCACGCTCATGGATTTACACCCTCGTGAAACTGTTCCCTTGATGTTTTTTTGAAGAGAGAAGAAGCAAACTTCTTCAAATTAATGGGACCTGGAAGAGTTAACAGGAATCTCCTCCGTGGCCTCGTGAACTCTCTACCCCCCAGGGCCCCTCCAGGGCAGTGTGAAAGGAACAGCAAAGCGTCAAGTGGTCCAGGCCCCCAGAGGCCACAGCCAGGGCCCAGTGGGCCGGAGACCGGCTCTTGACACGTAAGTCCAGGCTGGCCTTGGAGGGGAGCTGGAGACCAACTTCCTCCGGGTGAGGACGCCTCAGGGGGCCGCCTGCGCCCCGCCCTCCTACTCACCTGCGATTCATGGGCCGGACCCTCACGGCCACCTTGACCGATGCCATTGCTCATCGCGGCCCGGACCACGCGGGTTCCCACCTGCCCAGCGTCCCGCGTCTGCCGGCGGCTCCCGACACTTGGCCCGCGGCTCCCGCCCACTTCCCCCTCTGCCCCCGCCCCTCCGCTCCCGGCCGGACCCGGCGGCCCGCGTCGGCCCCACCTGCCCTGCCACTGAGCATGCCCAGAGCCGCTCCTGCCCGCGTGATCCGCGCCCCGGGCTTTGGCGGCGCCCGGGAGGCGCGGAGGGGCGGGGCCGGGTTGCCTAGGCGGGGCCTGGAGCACGGAGGGGCGGGGACAGGATGCCCGAGCGCCGCCGCCTGAGGTCGACAAATCTAGGCAGATCAAGTGGACTGGGAACGGGGATGGAGTCATTTCAGGGAAGCTTAAAACGCAACCTCATTCCTTTAAAAACTGGGGAGGAGGAGGAAAACGAGGAGTTCACAGTAATTTAGGGCCAGCGCAAGGACTCCAATCCTGGGGTCAGATCACCAAAAACAGTTTTTCGGCCCTTAACAAGGACCTGGCTTTACCCCACTGTACAGGTGTTAGCTCATGCGATTTACGGAGCAAGAAACTGAAGCACAGAGATTATCACAGCTTGATAGTGGGCAGCTCCTCAGGTCCTCTCTGCTACTCTAAGGCTGTCCGAGCGCGTGTGCTCTGGAACCCTAAATTCAGGGATACAGAGAAATGAAAATAAAAAGGGTACTGGAGGTTTTAAATGTGGGCGAGAATGGCTATATTGGCTGAAATCAGATCTTAATTGGACCTTTTCCACACTTACGTTACAGTTTAGTAGTTTTAAACTTAAAGGAGTTTGGGATGGGGACGACCCTCTCCTCCGGGCCTAGGGTTTCTGGGAGAAGCGAGGTCCGACCCCGTTTCTTGTCGGGAGGCCCCGTCCCCGCCGCCCTCTGCCGGGAAATGCATATTCATTCATTCAGTCCGTCAAGCATGAATGCATTCGGGCATTCTTTCACACACACTCAGTGGCCCACCTGTTAACTGCGGGCCACATTAACCAAGGCATCAGCTCTGCCTTCCTCCTGCTGCCCCAATCTGGGCCGCTTAGCCCACCCACCCCAACCCCAGTACCCCACGCTTCCTGCCTCGGTTCCCACAGCTGCCCCCCACCTCGGGTGGGGGCAGGAAGGCCCACTGAAGGCAGTGCCCATACTCAAGATCCACTGCGCCCCCATGTTCCTAACGGGGCCACAAAGGGATGCTCTGCCCTCACCCTCTCCCCGCCGGTATTTCACGCCCACAAGGGCAACCAGGAGCTGCTGGCAGCGTCCCTAGTTCTAAGGAAGGCGGCCCGACTGGGTCGGAAGGGCTACTCCCCCAGCAAGCCAAGCTATAATGGAGGCCGCAAGAAGTGGAGGTTGGACTTCTGGGTTTGAGCCTCAGCTCCAACACTAGCTTTGGGAGGCGTCCAGTCTGCATTACTGGGCATCTCTGAGGCTTTTGCTTTATCTACAAAACAGGAACAACTCCTTGGAGTTGGTTCATGCTTTAAGTGAAATGATGTCTGCAAACATGTAACCCACTCAGACAAGGAATCGTCGCATCAGCTTCCCTAGAACCCCGAGGCTGAGCCGGAAATCAGCAACCACGTGTTCCTAGAGCCGGGAGAACCCCGGCTTCTCCCCCTTGGGGGGCGCGGAGCTGGGTGCGGATTTGACCACCGGGCTACGGGGAAATCAGGAGCGCCGGATTCCGGAGCGGCCCGGGCATGCGCGGTAGCGGCGGGAGGGTTAAAGACGCCGTTAAGGAGCTTGCGCGGCGCCCCGGCTGCCCGGGCAGGGGCGGGCCCCGCCTTATATGGGAGCTGCGCCGGGACAAACTCCGCGGGCGCCCTTCCCGGAGGGCGTGGCCCGACATCTCGGTGAGCCACCGTCACCCCTGTTCACGACCACCCTATCCGGGTCGGGGGCCTCAGCGCACAGAACGTGAGAGGGCCCCAGAGCCGGCAAAGCCAGCCCAATTCTTAAAGACAGCAAATTACACAAACTTTGTAGGAAGAGTTCTAGTTTTACTCATTAAAGCGATTTTCTGTGTCTGGGGCTTTATTGGTTGGTAGTTTGGAATGTTTCAGCATTCATTCATTCATTCATTTTTCCAACATCCTATACTTGCCTATGAGCCCTCTGTCCCTTCGTGACTTTGCCATTTGACAAAACAGACCATCGCAGTCCTGCAGACACTTTAGTCCCACCTACCACTCCTGGAGCTTTTGAATATGATGCAGTAAGTCTGCAACTCACGCCGGGCAGGACGGAACAGAGACTTGGCCAGAGAATATTCTTAACCGAGAGTGAAAGAAGTCTCTGAAAGGGCAGATTAATTACAAGGTAGAGAGTTGGCTAGTCTTCTCAAACGTTAATGTGCATGCTTCCAAGTACTTTGCAAACGTTAACGCTTATACAAATCACCTGGGGAATCTTGTGAACTTGCAGATTCTGATTGGGCAGTTCTGGGGTGAAACCTGAGATGCTGCATTTCCAACAAACTCCCGGGATTGTGGTTGCAGCCGGCTGCGACCCACACGTAGGGGAGCGAGGGGTTAGTGATCTCAAAAGAGTGTGGAAGCTTTGAAATACTGATAGTGGAAAACACTCACGTGTCTCCATCTGGGATCCCAGGGGTCAGTGGAAAAATTCAGGGGTCCACATCAGTTGTGTATCCCGGCCTAACAGCCCCAAATTTAGCGGCTTAAAAGAAAAACCACTTATTATTTCTCACGGTTCTGTGAGGTTCAGTTAACCTGGGCTAACGGGTCTAGGGGCTGGAGGTTGGACTCAATTGGGATTACTGGGAAGCCTGTGCTTCGTCCTCTTTCTCATCCTCAAAAAGGTTAGACCGGGTTTCTTAGTTGGGTAAAGAAGCCTTCCAGGAGGGCACACCCAGTGGCTCTGTTGAAGCTCAGTTTGCTGATTTCCCATTGGTCAAAGGCAGCAAGCCCCACATGGGTGTGGCAGGCGGCACCCACCAGGAAGGAGCAGGTATTCATGGGAGCCACTAAAGTTACAAATCTGACAGAAGATCCATGAACTTGGATGAGAGGGAAAAAAAATTACATCTCTAACATAAAATATATTAACTTTAGTAATACCAGAGATTTTGACACCTCTAGAAATTAAAGATATTTTCCTGTTAAATTATAATTGTTGCAGCTTTCTAAAATTGTTAAAAATCATTACTTTGAAATTATGGTAGACGTTAGACTGACACTAAATCTTGTAATTTAATATAACCATGTGTTACTCTATCACAAATTTATTTTTCTTATATCTTGCTCACTGTATTTCATTATAATTGATTTTCCTTCCCAACCCATGTATTTTATTTTTTGCATTTAATAATGTTATTCTGAAAATGTTGCTTTCACCTGCCAACCAAAAGGGTCCAGGGCACAAGAGCATTTAAGAACCTACAATTTGGACATTCATTTGGGTGAATGAAAGGCATTTCTATTTTCCAAAAAAAGATTGAATGGTGATGGAAGGAAGAAAAGATTCTGAGACCTAGGTTAAAACCCAAATAGTATTAAATGAGAATGGAGTATTAATCCCATCACCATTAAGGCCTGTGTGTGTGTGTGTTTGTGTGTGTGTGTGTGGGTGTGGGTGTGTGTGTTGGTTTAAATTTGTTTGCTTGTTTTGATATAGCTTATTTGGGTCTTATCTGGGGCTTATTTATTGTTGAATTTTTTTTCCTGATGTTTAGCAATCTCATTACTGCCAAATAGTTGTGAGTGATTTAAACTCCCTGAGACTTAGCTCCTTCATTTCAAAGTGAGAAAGCACTGAAATAGAATGTTCACTCCGCCTCAAAATATTTGAATCATCTTGAAATACCATTATCAGGAAAAAAATACCATATTCCTATCAGCTATATGTACAGTTATATATTTTTCCTCCAGCCCCTAAGGAATAAAGTTGATTTACACTCTCACAAGTACGACTTTTTAAAAACCTTGATAAACAGCAGACTGGCACACTTAAATTGGAACAAAGAATATACTGACATCTCAAAAACCCATCTGTTTTCCTACGTGCAAGTACTGACCTCAAGCATTATATCACACAGTACACTTATTATCATCACGTGGGAGTACCTTATGTCATAGGACTTAAGTTGAATTTCAGAGGTATGAAGTGAGCCAATAAACTAAGTATTCTGGTTTTCAAACAAATGCATAATCACATCAGAGACAGAAATCATAGACATCCGATCCAAGCACAAAACAATTTTCACGTTCTAAGTCATAAAATTTTAAAGTAAATTTAGGATCTCCTAAAATACTAAATATTAAAAACAAAGGTAACTTGAAAAAGTGTACTTTGGAGCCCGAGAGAGAAACCTGAACTCCAAAGTAACAATAAAGATAATCATGAAAGTCATACATAGTAATTTGCCGCAAAGCTATAGGCAGGTAACTATGAGTGGCGGCTTTCTTTTACAGCAGAAGTGAATGAAGAAATCACAGCAGATTCAATTTAATAGAAGCTATCACCCTAAATCACAGTCATTTTATATACCAAAAGACAGAAGACGGATTGTTTTCGATTGCTTTTAACTAGACCTATGGTCACAAAGAGTTCAGAATAGATGGACTTTATCGAGTCTGTGGAAGCATTTCAACTTCTTCAGAATGAGAAACCACATTTAGTTGGAGGGATGGGGAAAAGTTTCACAGATGAATTAGTTGTGGAGACAAGCCTTGCAGGAGGGATGGCATTTGAACCTCAAGATGGATGAGGAGCTGACTTTTGAGGCAAAGAAATGCCTTGAACAAGTATTCAGAGATGGGAAATCAAGGGTCCTGCCGCAGGAATAGTGAGGAAGCCTCTTTACCTAAAGCCGTGTTGGAGGTTTAAAGATAGTGATACATTCTCTCCACCTGTTCTTGTACTTGGCACTTTGCAGTGACCTTCCATCAGGGATGGAGGCTGTTTCTCCACCTGTTTAATATGGCCAGCCTTGTTACTTGCTTTGTCCCATCGAATGCAGCAGAATTAACTTTGTTACTTCCAACCTAGGCTTCAAAAGGCCTTACGTGCTTTCACTCTCACTGCAGGGATCTTGCTGCTGTCATATGGAAGCAAGCTCAGGCTAGCCTGCTGAATGATGGCATGACCAGTCAAACCCAGTGCCACAGCCAATAGCCAACCAACCACCAGACACGGGAGTGGGGCCACCTTGCACCAGCCACCCCCTGCCAATTCGAGAGCTGATCACAGCCTTATGAGAGCAGCCCAGAACGACAGAGCCTGTCCAGACCAGAAGAACCACCAAGCTGACCTGTAGGCAGAAGGGGATCAGAATATGCCACCCCGAAATATGCCACTGTGGCATGAGAATTATTGCACTCTGAAGGCAATTAAAAAGACACCAACACAGAAAGAGCTCTTTGCCCTTCGCCATAAATTTCCCTTTGTGAATGTGCTCTCCTCTCCCCCATACCAAGAGAAGAATAACCCTTATTACTAGAGACAGAAAGTCAGCAAACCCTCACTAAACAAATCTTTATCTTCCATTCCTTTCCCCCATATATTTATCTTCCCACAATTTATAACCACTAGAAGACCAGAACCCTTTTCTTTTGTGTAATGACCTCTCCACGATGTATCGCACTTTGTTAAAATAATAAGCTCCCAGCCCTGACCGCTTTCGGGAGTTTTCATTCCTTTTCTGTGATGCCCTCCGTGTGCATACAATATAAACCCTTTCTTCTGTTCATTTTTATTTTGTCAGTTTAATTTGCACACCCCAGGTTATCAGCTTAAGAGGGTAGAGGAAAAGGGTCTGTTTCCTTGCTGACAAGATTCATTAGCACTAAACCAACGGTTGTTGGTTAAGCCATTTGGTTTAGGGTATGTGTGTGTAATCGCTTGCATCCAAATACATCCTATCTTATCTAATGAGAAAGGTTTTGGATGGATAGGACCATTCAGGAGCCTTGTTAATCATGTAGAAATATGAGGGACATAAAAATTACCTCTGAGCTGGGGCCCTAATCAAGGGCCTTTGGAGTTGTTTGAAGCTGAAAGTCTTTAGGTTCATTTCTTACATTACACATGAGGAGATCAAGGCTCAGACAGGCAACATGACTGCGGACACCACTTTCCCCATTGCCCACTCCCTCAGGAACTTAGGTCAATGAAGCCGATTCATGGAAGAACAGATGCGCTCTGAACACATTGTCGGCATTCCCACCGCCATACTGTGCACCCAGCAGAAATGCCATCTCCTCTCCTCCTCTCCTGGGTCCACTTCTCCCTTTGAATTTTACCGTCCCCAGTCTTCCCCCACTGCACCATCTCAGGGCAATTGCTCCCTCTTCCAAATGCTTTATAACACGGTCAGCACCACTCACTTGTTACTCACTGGAGAAATTTCAACCTTGGTTTTCTGTGTCGCTCTTCCAATCCAATTATAAATCCTTGAAGGGTAAAGAGCAGATCTTATAGTTGTCTGTAATTCCAGTAGTGCCAGATTATCATATGTTAACATTGACACTTAGCAAAACCAATAAACTCATTACACTGTTCTGTTTCTGTAGATGGCCAGTATATAAATATGAATTTCTATGTGATGATTCTTTGGCCCATTTTTGTCCTTTTCTGTTCCTCTAACCGGGTCATAACATAAAGGTTATGCCGTCTGTTACTGTCAAGCTTAATTAAACCCATTATGATTCATTAACCCCTGTGCTTGCTTTGTAATTAACATTGATTAACACAAACAAGTACAAAATAGGCCATCAGCACTTTCCAAAAGTGCTGATGACAATTATATTGGTAATTCAATATAGTCTAGAAGATGATGGGATAGTGATATGCACTCCCTTCACATAAGGAGACAAATATGCTACCACGCAGATCTAGCCTAGAAACAAAACAGTTTGTTCATTGGATTCACCTGATTAAACCTTCACCCTGTGAACCCACCTATGACGGTTGAAACCTTGGGTAGAACTGCTGAACGCACAGATCCAAGTAACTTACTTCATTGCATCACTGGACCAAAAGAGGGAAGCGTTTCAAAGCCAACAGAAGGATGGCGGAGTGACCAGTCACGGCAAAGCAGCCCCAAGGTTCATGACAGACAATTTGAGGCCAAGATCACATAAGCCCTGGATAAGTCCAGGGCTTGATAGAAGCAGGTTGAAGTTTCACAGCAATAAGCGTCCAGCGACCTTGCATCCCAAAAGCTCTGAGTGACTAATTACTTGAAAATAAACTATCTGCCTATCCAGAATATAAAACACAAACAAAACAAAACAAACAAACAAAAAAAAACACCCTGCATTCTAATATATCTAAGACTGTGTTTAAGCTCCCTTTCTCTCTGATCTCAGAGGTCAGGGATGTATTCTTGGCATCCAGGTTAAGAGGAAGCCACCACGCTTACCCGTGACTCTAGTCAACAGCCAGTGGTGCTGGGCAGAGTTGAACTTTTGCATATTTGCAGGAATAAAGTTAGGTTGTTTAGGAGCTGCAGCAGTTTTTGTTCTGTACAAAATAAGTAACTGGGACTCTGCCCCACTGCCCTCCAGGGAAGGATTATCAGAACTGAAACCATCCAAATCAATGGGCCCTGTGCAGATGACTTCATAAGGGGGCCATGGAGTTCTTACAGCTTTCTGTTACTGCTGTGGAAATCATTCAAACCCTAAAAGGGGTGTTAGTTCAAAATAAGGTGTTTCAAAGTCGTTACTGAAAGAGTTGTAATGTTCATGAATATCCCTGAGACACCGTGACTTCTGTATACATGTACGGCTCATCGAGAAAAAAACTTGCCTGATGAAAAAACATGGAGAATTTGCCGAAGTTCATATAGCTTCTAAATATGGAAACTGGAGTCTGAACCCAAATGTGTGTGTCCTCAGAGCTGGGCTTTCTCTTTTTCTACCCCTCCTCCCCAGCAGAGGATGTGTTGGAGAAAGTGCTAGAAATGGAAAAGCAGCTGTCAGAAGCAGAATTCAATAGAGAGAAAAGCCACAAACACACATTGATACAAAGGGTCAGCCTTAAGCAAGACAGTGACATTGGTGACATTTGTCCTGGTGTCCACAACCTTCCTGCCTGCTATTATCAGACATCATATTTGGGGTGTTATATCCATGCCAACAGGGTTGTAGAGAGTCATTTAATCCCCCCCATCCCTCTCTCTTTCTCTCCTAACTATGTTAAAAAGAGAGAGAGAGACTACAGACCCAAAATGGAGTCACTTGTGCTAAGCCCCATGTCACCGAACCGAGATTTAAAATCTAACTTAAGGGACTTCCCTGGTGGTCCAGTGGGTAAGACTCCATGCTCCCAATGCAGGGGGCTCAGGTTCGATCCCTAGTCAGGGAACTAGATCCCACATGCCGCAACTAAGAAGCCCGCATGCCGCAACTAAGAAGCCTGCGTGCCCCAACTAAAGATCCCGCGTGCTGCAACGAAGATCCAGCGTGCCGTAACTAAGACCCTTTGCAGCCTAAATAAATAAATAAATATTAAAAAAAAAATAAAACCTAACTTAATCACAGTCTCAGCCTCCCCCAGGAATGGAATCTTAAACCAATCCATGTGGAATTACTGGTCAGCACTGGTGAGGTAAACTGCTTGATAGACCCCTGAGGCCCCCTAAAATAAGGTGACCTTGCCACAAACAATCAGCTCTTTGCTAGTGTAACTTCCTTGTCATGACCCCTTTTGCCTAGAAAGCCTTCCATTTTGTACAGCTCTCTGGAGCTCCATCCTTTCCTCTAGAAGGGATGCTGCCCGATTCATGATTTGTTGAATAAAGCCTATAAGATCTTTATAATTTACTTGGTTAATTTTGTTTTTTAACAACTATGACACTTTTTTCTTCTTCATTCATTTTTTAAAATAAGATATAAAATACATTCAGTGGGGTACGTAAAGTATACAAATCTTAAGTGTACAGCTCAATGAATTGTTTCATACATGTACATCCATGTAACCCCCATGCAGATGAGAGTCAGAACACTTGATGGCATCCCAGAAATCCCTGTCAAGCTACAGGCTTTTTATCTGAAAGTCAGGTTTAGTGAGGTATCATTCTCATACAGTAGTATTTTCCCCTTTTTGTAGGCGGTTCTATGAGTCTTGAAAATGCATATTGTTTTGTGGCTACCAATAAAATCAAGACATAGAACTGTACCATCACTCTCCCCCCACCAAAAAAAAAAAATTTCCCCTCTGCACCTTTGTAGCAAATTCCTCCCTCCTTCTCCAACCCCTGGCAACCACTAATCTGTATTCTGTCCCTAGAGTTTATCTTTTCTAGAATGTCTTATAAATGGATCATACAGCATGAGTCTGACTTCTTTCACTGAGCATAATACATTTGAGATTCATCCATATAGTTGAGTGTATCATTAGTTCCTCCCTTTTTATTCCTGAGTAGTACTTAATTATACCACATTCCATATAGCCATTCATCAGTTAAAGGACACTTGGGTTGTTTCCAGTTTTTTGACAATTATGAATAAAGTCACTATAAACGTTCACATACAGGGTTTTGTGTGAATCTAAGTTTTCATTTCTTTCGGGTAAACACCCAGGAAATGTATTTCTTGGTCTATGCTAAGTACGTGTTGAACTTTATTACATTTTTTTTTTCCGGACTGGGGCACGAACCCGTGTCCCCTGCATCGTCAGGCAGGCTCTCAACCACTGCGCCACCAGAGAAGCCCCTTATTACTTTTTTAAGCCGAAAGTTTTCCAGAGAGCTGGTACCATTTTGCATTCCCACCAGCAATATAGGAGACTTTTAATTGCTCCATTTTCCCATCAGCACTTGGCATCACCAATTTTTTTTAAGTCACTTTACTAGGTATGCAGCACAGATTTTTGAAGTTGAGCAAACACGTTCACAGACTTTATTGCTGTCTTCACAGAAGACTTAAAATCAATCTAAAACATCTAACTATATATATATATATATATATATAGGAGCTACTTGGCTGCATGCTAATCAGGCAGTTCATATTAATGATCCTGACTGGAATTACCTGTACTCAATCAGTCCAGTTTTGATTAGTTTGTTTATACCTCAAGCAGCATCCATGGCAATTCCCTTAGCACACTTGCTAAGGGCAAGAGTCCTGTATCTTACTTGCCACTGCTCTGCAGGTGATGCCTAAATGTTAGGGCTCCTCACTTCCTTTGGCATCTTTAAAACACTTTACAACCTAGCTCTAATTGCCTTGTTTATATGTGTTTTCTGTACCCAGAAAATGAAACATCCCTCCAGCTCCTACTTTCAAGAATATATCTATCAAAAACACCCTAAGATGGAGGAAGGAAGAAAAAAAAAACATACTTCATTGCAGCAGTCACACTCAGGAGATTGCTAGAGAATTCAATCACTTTCCTGCTCTGCCTTCAATATGCACAGACCATACGTTGTTATTTTCTAGAAGTAACCGAGGATGATTCTTCCGACCTGGGCAGAAATCACACGTAGTCAGAACGTGGTCCTCTCAGATCTGTCACACAAATTCCTCCCTGGCCTGTTGCTTCTCTCTGGATCTCACTGCTAATACCTTATTCATTTGCATCCGTCCACCCCATCTGCTGGTTCTAATGCTGTGCTGTCAGCAATTAGCCTGTGATGCATGTGTTACCTCCTACACATTACGTATGTCCCTCCCCTCCCTCTGCCCCAGCGATTTCCATCTCTCTGCCTCATCCCCAAACAGGAACAAACAGACATCCTCAGCTGCATCTTCTCATTTTTTCTAAATCATATTACTTATTGTAAATAGATAATACATACACAAAGGATAAATTCAAAATGTACACAAGGGGCATAGAGCTACAAGTCTCTTGCTCCCTGGTTCCCCAGTTTCCTTGCTCAAAGGCAACTACTGTTACCAGTGTCTTGTGCCCTTCCAGAAAGAGCTAATCTACACATCGACAACATACAGTCTAGCGATTTTTATTCTTTGCAGAAATGGTAACAATTCATAACACTTTTTGCACTTTGCTTTTTTCACATAAAACATGTATCTTGTAAAACATTTCACCTCAGCATACCTGCATATACTTCTGTGTGTACCTCAGTGGATTTGCCTCATTCTTTAAAAGAGTTGTTTAATGTTCAATGTTGTGTATGTTCCATAATTTATTTTACCAAAGTCTTTTATTAAATATCTAAAATAATGACTTAGTGGCTTAAACAAGATAGAAGTGTGTATCATGAAAAAAGATGAGCAGAGTTAGGTGGCTCAGGGCTGGTGTTGGTAACCACAATCTCAGAGACTGAAGGTCCTTCTATCTGGTTGTTCCTCTCTTCCTAGCTCATGGTTTTCTACTTGTGTTTGAAGGTGGCTGCTTGAGCTCCAGCCTTCACGACTGCATTCCAGCCTGAAGACCAACATGCTCCCTGTCAAGAAGGACACTTCCCAGCTCACAAAGTCCTTTCACTTACATCTCAGTTTCCAAAACCTGTCACAAAGCTACATCTAGCTGGAAGGGAGGATGGGAAATGTCATCACAACCCAGGGAGTCGGTGGAAAATTTGGGGTTCTATTAAGAAAGAAGGAGAGGGGAATGGATATCGAGTTACAACAATCAGTTTCTGTCCCAGAATTGTTGCCACTCTTCTCACTCATACATTTGCTGCCGAAGTATGTATCTTTGTGAACATTCTATTTCACACTATGCAGGAGGATCTGTAGAATTTCTAGGTCGCACGGTGTGTGCATTTTTATTTTCATGGATATTACCAATTGCCATCCATTGGCAAAGGAACAATGCACACCCGTACCGACACTTTGCGATAGGGCCTGTTCCCCCACATCCTCAACAATTCCAAGTCTGCTCACATTTTTTTTATTTTTTGATCTTTACCAGGATGATATCTAAAATACAGTACTCCTAATGGTCTTAATTGGACTTAATAGCACTTTCTCTTATTTTTAGTGAAGCTGAGTACTTTTTCGAATGTCCAGGCATCATTTGTACTTCCCTTAACTCAACTGTTTCCATTGTTTGCCCACTTATTTATTGGATCATTTCCTTGTTACTCCATAGAAATTCTTCATAAGTTGTGGAAATTACATTTTTCAGTAGTATACATGATGAATATTGTTTCATAGTTTTGACTTTATTGTTTTTATTTTCATGACTTTTTTTTTTTTTTAACCAGAAGTAAGCCTTTATTTCCTTGTTTCACAAGTAAAGCTTAGCTGAGTTGGTTGCTTTCTGGTGATTAGTCAGAGGGATCAAATTCCATATCCTCCTTCCAATCTGACTCTTCCTTTGCTACACACTTGGCTGGGGCTGGCACAGCAGCCACAAATAGAGATGCATCAACCCAAAGGCCTTGACTTTCACAGCAAGTGGTAAGGTATAATCAGCTTCCACAGACCAAGCCAGGACTGCTTGGACCTGCTGATGACAGAATGTGTTACCGATGCAATAGGCGGGCAATCAGTCTGCTGACATATGCTGGCGACACTGCGGACACCCTCCAGGAAGCAAGAACACAGTTTCCTCTGTGCTGTCAAGGACCTGGGGGCTGTTGATGATAGATCATGAGCCTAAGAGAGAAGGGCTGATGTTCAGCATGTTCGTCAGTGTGGTTTCACGGCTTCTCCCTTTGTTTCCAATCTTCATAATTAGCTGCACATCATTTCAATGGTGATTCTTTTTTAACATTGTCAAACTGATCCGTTTTTAAAAATGCTTTTGAGTTCTGGGACATTCTTAGGAAGGCACTTTCCATACCAAAATCATAAAATAAACTCTTCTATGGTTTTCTTTTTCATACTAATAATAATTACAAAGAGACTCCAACTTGATTTATTTTAACATGACTCTGGTTATCCTGACCCCCGACCCATCCATCTTCCCCCACTGATTTGATAGCTTGTCTACATCTCAAAGGAAGATAGCAGTTCTTCTTCACTTAAAATGGATACATCTTAATTCCACTTTCTGTTTTATATATCCTGTACTGTCATTGATATTATTCACTACATTTCAGAGTTACACTTGGCAGTTGTATCCAGTCTGCAATGAGAAGAGTCAAGCACTCAGATTCATCTGCTCACAGCCTAGATTCCGAACCATACCATGCGAAGCGGTAGACTGTTGATGGGGAAGGAATTCAGGCTTTAGAGGTTTTTATAGGCTGACTTGTGTCCACCCCAAATTCATTTGTTGAAGCCCTAATGCCCAGTACCTCAGAATGTAACTGTATTTGGAGAGAGGGCCTTGAAAGAGGTAATTAAGTTAAATGAGGTCACATGGGTGAGCCCTGATCCTACATGACGGGTGTCCCTATAAGAAAAGGAAATCGGGACACAGACAAACCCAGAGGGAAGACCACATGATGACACTGGGCAGAGACGGGCGTCTACAAGCCAAAGAGAAAGGCATCAGAAAAAACCAACACTGTCGACACCTTGACCTCAGACTTTCAGCCTCCAGAACTGTGAGAAAATAAATGTCTGTTGTTTAAGTCACCCAGTCTGTGGTACTTTGTAATGGCAGCCCTAGGGAACTCACACAGAGGTACACAGAGCTGGCTGAATCAATTAGGAGTCTTCGGCAGCAAGTCATAGACGTTTATCAGAGCTACGGTCTTAGGTCGTGTTCCCTGGGCTCTGCGATAGGGATCTGCATTCAGCAGGTGGACTGAGAGTGGTCACAGGTGTCACACCTGTGAGGGAGTGAAGGCAGCAGGGAGAAGAAGTTGAACCGTAATTGCAGCAGAAGCCTCAGTTGATCCGATGGGGAGCTCTGGACCTGAGATGGCCTTGAGGGTTGTCCAGATTGAAGCAAGGGGGCTGGGTCTTTGTACTCCTGCAGGCTGCCCCCTGGACAAGGTCCCCAACCAGGTGAGGGGGCTCTTTGTGGCCGAGGGCAAGTGCTGGGAGGGCCTCAGCTGTGAGTCATCAGGGCCAGCGCTGCTGTGGCCCAGGGGAAGGGATCTGACGGTGCACTCCTGCATCCTCCTACCTCTGCAGAAGGGAACTTCACAGCTCGGAGGGGCAGCCTGAAGGAGTAGCCCTCAGGAAGGACTGGCCCGGAGTGGCCTGGAGAGTTCGCAATGCAGGAACAAATGGAATAGTTTCTCCCGGCAGCAACCGCTGGGATGAATCGGCCCCAACCATCGCTGTGCCATTCCTTTCAGGATTCAGATTCATAGGAGACAGAGTCTACTTAACGACTTTGATCACCTACTTGCCAGTTGGGCAGAGAAGGGCGTGGCCCCTTGACTGACAGTCACCGGAAGTCTTCACAACATGGGGGAAGGCTGTTTCCAAAAAAAGGACAATTGCAGTGTCATCACCAGAAGAAAGGAGACAGATACTGAGCAGGTGAAAACGTGTGTGCATTGGGCCCAGGCCATCTGATTTGGAATCGCAGTCTTGGGTGTCCTTGGGCAAGTAATTTGAACTCACAAAACTTTAAGTGCTTCGTCTGTAAAGTAGGAATAATATTACCTACCTCACAGGATGTTTCAATCTTAAGAGATCTCTCTCTCTCTCTCTGTGTATGTATATATATGCAAGTGTCTACATGAACAAATTACACATACATACATATATACACACTAATATATTCATGGTGCCTATGTAATAACAGCCACAATTTATTTGAGTGTCTACAGTTCCTAGGATCTTATCAAGTACAGTTGACCCTTGAACAACATGGGAATTAGGGGCACCCACACTCCACCCAGTGGAAAATCCATGTATAATTTATAGTCTGCCCTCCGTATATGCAGTCCCTTGTATCTGCAGTTCCACATCCCTGGTTTCAGCCACTCTCAGGTCATGTAGTACTGTAGTATCTACTATTTTAAAAATCCACATTTTAATTGGATCCACAAAAACCCACGCTGTTCAGGGGTCATCTGTATTTTCTATCATTTCATCTGTTTTCATTTTGCTTCCCTACCTCTTCTTTGAGAACAAGAAGGGCATCTTGTCTTTTTGAAAGTACTAATCCTCAAACTCTAGATTTGGAAAACCCCTTAGAGATGCTGCCTCCTTTTTGCAGAGGACTGTGGAGTTGCAAAGTTTTACAACGTTATATTCCTCATACTGGGTGTGGGGTGTGCCTGATTTTGCATTTTAAAAATAAATAGAAAATAGGAGTGTAAAGAGAAAACCCAAAGTGGAGTTTACCTGATAGGTCATCTGCTCACGGGGGGATGTACAAACAGAGCCTTCCCGGGGGTTCTCAATACCAGGTGGTCCAAGGCAGAGACATGATGAGAGCAGGGTAGCCTGGTGTCAGGACATGGGAGGCTACCTAACAAAGGTCAGATACCAATAAAGTTCCAAAGATGCGCACCCAGTCCTGTGCTTTCTTTGCTGATTCTAGAGAGCGACACCTATCATAGGACCAGGCAGAACTTGAGCGGAGAGGGGGCTGGTGAGGAGAGGGCAGGGCGAGGTGGGAAGAGACTGGCATTTTCTCCCAAACATCTATTGTCAAAAAGAAATCTAATTCCAGCAACAGGGTGTCAACTTCACTCCCACACACAGCCACATAGGGATAGCTTCTGCGGATGCTTCTCAGCTTGCAAATGTTTCCCCTCTGAGGTCACACAAATGACTGATACATCCATTTCCATGAAATAAATGCCGTCCTGGAGGTCTTCTTATCACTGTCAGAGGTGATGAATGGCATCGATGGAGCGGGGTGATGACATCGCAGCGTGATTGAAAGGGTTTGGGATGGGGTTTCCTATTTGGTTCAGACAAAATAAAACCATTATCTGTGCTTCATCTTTTTTGAAGAGATTGTTTCCTGAGCTCTCCTGTGCTTAAAGCCTGTTGCAGCACTCAGGAACAGTATTAGCCTGTCACAATTATAGATCAGTTCATCACCACAGGCAGTCTCCAACCTCCTTGAACTCTTTCTAGGGGAAATGACTTTCCTGGGTCTCCCTTATCCCTGGGTATTTTGTCTTTTGAAAAAGTTGGTGCTGTAGTCATCCATGAGCTGCCGAGAGCACACACTCAGGGGCCCTAGGGAATTTGCAGGTGGCCACTTATGAGAGACCAGGACCCCCGTTAGCTTGTGGGTCAGCAGAAATGAGACCCTCAGACACATGGACACGGTAGGGACAAGTGTTTGCCTAAAGAGGTTAAGGAGATACTTGATGCTGAAGAACTTAGGGTTCCCTGGTGTATTTCTTATCCATCACTAAGGCATGCCCAGATCAGTAGACTCAGGTGGCCAGGCCACAGTGAGGACGTCAGGAGAACTGTCAGTATCCTCACTCTTACACTTGCTAGCCTAGGCTACCCCCTGCTAACCTAGGAAGACACATCCTTAACACCCTGGCCCTTGACCCTGCTTTACTCAACAACAGCCTGTCACCAGACCCACTACACAGTTTTCAGCTATCAGGCTCTTTGCTGCAAAAAGTCTTTCCATCCCAGGGGCTTTTTCCAAGCACAGGCTTCAGTCTTGCCCTACACACATAAAATGTATACCCTGAAACTTTCAAAACATTGTTGAAAAGAAATTAAAAAGATGTAAATAAATGAAAAGATATCTCATTCATGGATAAAAAGACATATTGTGGTAAAGATGGTAATACTCCCCAAATGGATCTACAGATTCCCTATCAAAATCCCACCTGGTTTTCTTGCAGAAATGGCCAAGCTGATGTTAGAATTAATATGAAAATTCAAAGGATCCAGAACAGACAAGACAATCTTGAAAAAGAAAAACAAAAGATAGAAGACTCACACTTCCCATTTTAAAAAACTTACTACAAAATTGCAATAATTAAGTCAGGGTAGTACCAGTTAAGGATAGACATACAGATCAGTGGAACAGAACTGAGAATCCAGAAATAAATGGTTAATTGATTTTTGATAAGGGCGCCAAAACAATTTAGTTGGGGAAAGAATAGTCTCTTCAACAATGGTGCTGGGACTACAGCATTTCCACATGCAAAAGAATGAAGTTGGACTCCTTTCTTATACCATTAACTCAAAGTAGATCTTAGACCTAAATGTGGAGCTAAAAATTGTATAATTCTTAGAAGAAAACATAGGAATAAACCTTGTGACCTTGAGTTAGGCAATAGTTTTTTTAGAGATGATACCAGAAGCACAAGTGCCAAAGGGCAAAATAGATAAATTGAATCTTATTAACATTAAAAACATTTGTGCTTCAAAGGAAACCATTAAGAAAGTGAAAAGACCACCCACAGCAGTATAAAAAATATTTTGAAATACTTGCACATCACATGTCTGTTAAGGGAATCAGACAACAAATTTGTCAGTGAAAAGAACCCAATCTAAAAATGGGCAAGGTTCTGAATAGTAATTTCTTTAAAGAAGATATACAATAGTCCAAGAAGTACATGAAACATACTCAGCATTATTAATCATTAGGGGAATACAAATCAAAACCACAATGAGATCCCACTTCACATCCACTAGGATAGTTACAATCAAAAAAACTCACTGGGACTTCCCTCGTGGCACAGTGGTTGGGAATCCGCCTGCCAATGCAGGGGACCCAGGTTCGATCCCTGGGCCAGGAGGATCCCACATGCCACAGAGCAACTAACCCCATGTGCCACAAATAGTGAGCCTGCGCTCTAGAGCCCAAAAGCCACAACTATTGAAGCCTGTGCTCCCTAGAGCCCGTGCGCCACAACTACTGAGCCCACACACTGCAACTACTGAAGCGTGTGTACTCTAGGGCCCGCAAGCCTCAATTACTGAGCCTGCATGATGTAACTACTGAAGCCCACGTTCCTAGAGCCCGTGCTTCACAACAAGAGAAGCCACCGCAGTGAGAATCCCGCACACTGCAACAAAGAATAGCCCCTGCTCGCCACAACTCGAGAAAAGCCCACAGACAGCAACGGATTTCCAATGCAGCAAAATATTTCCAACGCAGCCAAAGAAAAATAAAAGGACTCACAATAACAAGTGTCGGCGTGAAAAAAGACGCGAAAAAATTGAAACTCTTTGCAAGTGAGAATGTGAATTTGTCTAGCCACTTTGGAAAACCGTTTAGCAGTTCCTCAAAATGTCACACAGAGTGTTACCATATGATTCAGCAATTCCATTCCTAGGAATAAATTCAAGAGATCTGAAAACAAATGTCCATAAAAACACTTATACACAAATATCCATAGCAATGTTATTCAAAAGAGCCAATATGTGGAAGCAACCCAAATGTTCATAACTGATGCAAAGGTAAACAAAGTGTAATCTATCCATACAATGGAATATTACTCAGCAATAAAAAGAAATAAGGTATGAATACATGGTACAGCATAGATGAAACTACTACACTAAGGAAAAGAAGACAGTCAAAAAAGATCATGTAGGCATCCATTTTTAAGAATTGTGTTAAATAGACAAATCTATAGGGACAGAAAGTCGGGGGCTTGGGGAAAGGGAGAATGTGGGAGTGGCTTCTCATGGGTATATTTCTTTTAGGGGTGATGAAAACATTCTAAAATTAATAGTGAATTTTGCACAGTTCTGTGAATATATTAAGAACCATTGAATTGAATTCATAAAATATGAATTTTATGTCAATAAATTTACTTTAAAAAAACAAAATCCGGACTTCCCTGGTGGCACAGTGGTTAAGAATCCACCTGCCAAGGCAGGGGACACAGGTTCGAGCCCTGGTCCAGGAAGATCCCACATACTGTGGAGCAACTAAGCCCGTGCACCACAACTACTGAGCCCACGAGCCACAACTACTGAAGCCCGCGCGCCTAGAGCACCGTGCTCTGCAACGAGAGAAGCCACCGCAATGAGAAGCCCACACACCACAACGAAGAGTAGCCCCCGCTCGCCGCAACTAGAGAAAGCCCACACGTAGCAACAAAGACCCAATGCAGCCAAAAATTAATTAATTAATTTAAAAATCCAAGCTTTATTTGTTTTGATTTTGTCTTTAACATCACTGTATGCATCTCTATACTGAAAGTCAGCACTGGAGAGGAAAAGAGAACAAAATTAGAGCTTTTATAGGGAAGAATACCTAACACCTTGCTTTAAATGATCAATCACTTGGGGGCAAAGTGACACACAAAATAAATATGTAAATAAGCATTTTTCTCCTTCCATTCCATAACATGAACACATTGCTATGGAAACAAAAAATTCCAATAATGTTTGGCTAAAATATACAGTTATATTTAATAGTACCAGGAAAAATTTCGGAGTGCTGTGACGGGACACATATTGAAAGGCCCTTCAAATTACCTTTCTAGATTTGATAGTAATACTATACTATTCACCTTGAAGAAAGTGAGGACATAGTATACCAGAAGGAAAATAAGTAAAGGGGCTCTTCTATGTGTGACTTTGAGAAGGATTTGTCCCCTGGTTGGGGATATACAGAGCAGAAACCCATCATGAGACTATTGCAAGTACACCTAGAAAGAGTAGATCCGTTATCCATGGCAGACCTTGGTCCTCTTCACCAAGATAAAAGAAGTCTCACTTCCATTTCCTTGTTGTGCCTCACATTTCACATGAACTGGCTCAAGTCCAAATATTTATCAGTATCGTTCATTTACATGAGCCATTTCCACCAGTAAATGTCCTACAATTATCTCAGGGGAGTGCCATATTTATCAGGCTAACGTAGAGAGTAACTATACAACACATTCTATAATCAACGTACTGGCCTTTATAAAAGAACTTCCTTTCCAGTGGTGATGTGTTTGTTCAACCTGATCTAAATTAAATAAATAAGCACTTCAGGAGGCAGAACTGTGTATTTTTTTTTCACGTTTCTCCTAACCCCACGGGACCTAGAAAGAGGTCCATTAATCTATGTGTACTTAATAAGTTGGAAAGAAATGGTACAGGGTGGAGTGGAACAATAGACTACCAAAACCAAACAAATGAAATGATGGACGATATCTAAGAGACACACCAACCATGCTTCTTGGGATGCTCACCCCCTGGCAGCTCCAGGAACCTTTGTTTACATGACAAGTATTTGTTTACAGAAGTTCAACATGGTAGGTAGGCGACATTATTTGTGGAATAAAAAAGTCCCAAATGAGGGACTTCCCTGGCAATCCAGTAGTTAAGACTCTGCGCTTCCACCGTGAGGGGCGTGGATTCAATCCCTGGTCAGGGAACTAAGATCCCACATGCCACGGGGTGCAGCCAAAAAAAAGAAACACAAAAAGTCCCAAATGATATGACTCAGAATTGTTTACAAAATCAATTGTCAGATTTATTTTCCTCAGCCTGAGGAATTTCTAATTTTAATGTCTGGCATCTTGTTATCTGTCTGAGAAGCCTCTGGGTTAATCACACATTTGGGCAGAGCTGAACTATTCAGCCTACCTACTTTTGTGCTTTTGTGACCCTAGCAAGCTGCCTGGAAAAAAAGATATGGAAGTATCCCAGAGTATCCAGTAGACACAAGTAAAATAAACGAAATGAAAAATGCCTACATTTTAAAAATAATTTAAAAACTGTCTGCTAATCAGAGAAAAAGGCCCCATGTCCTTTTACAATCCAAGGTTGGCCCACTGTGCATATAACCAATATGAAAATACATAGATCATTGTCTGACTAGTTCGATCATTATATGGACAACCAAGTCAGATAATTTAAGTCAAAGCAAAACAGAAAATTTAAAAATGTCTTTTCTGGGAAGCAACCGAGCTTGGATGGACCCTGGATGTATGGCATAGTCAATTCTCAATATGACTATGACTATATAATTTCCTAGAGATTTTGGTTACCCAGAAAGGCCCATGTGCTTCAACACTGCAGTGACACGAAGGTTCCTTCCTTGTACACTGACCCATGGGCAGAGTGGAGAGATGTAGGAGGAAAAACAAAATCATGCCTTTTCTGGTCCCAAAGCAATGCCAAGATGGCACCAAAGACATAATGACACAGGGGGAAGGTTTAATTCAGCCAGGTTAACTGGCTGGGGAAGATGGGCAATTCATCACTCCAATTTTACTCAAAACAAGTCAAGAATTACCATTCAATACTGATTTAATTCATTCTTCACTGAATACAAAAGCATTGAGAGAATTGTTTGAGTCATGACCTCTGATCTCATTTTCTAGCTTGTTTGCTGGGGGGAGACAAGTAAACAATTTCCACGCTTTGGGATAAGTGCTAAGGTAACGAGATATAGAAATCAGATGCTTCCAACCCATCTGTGAGCTTCACGCCCACCTGCCACAGGGAAACTTGCTTTGTCTGGAGGAAAGAAAAGCATTTAATTCCTATCACGCTAAGGAGTGGCAGATGGGATGGATGGTCAGTCCATCTTGCTGAGAGCGCCTGAGGTGCACTGGAAACGAAAAACACATGCTAGGCTTCTGATTTGTCAAATGTTTGCCAGAGTGTTGTGTTTTTTGGTGGCAAGAATATACATTTCCAGGGAGTGGGTGGGGGAGATTCAATGTATCATATACCACCCTTCAGAGATTCAATTTTCCATTTCAGCAAATACTATTCACACAGGTGAAAAAAGTTCAGGTTTATTCCCTAAGTCCTACTGCTAACGAGGGCTGAGAGTGAGGGTCTCAGACTCAGTAACTGCAGGAAAGTGGTAAAACCAACACTGAAACCTGGCTCTTAAGCCCTGGGGGAGGGCAAGGGGGCCCTCGGAGGCTCCAGGGAACACAGAGGTGGGAGCAGCTAAGTGTGCTTCTGGGGCCAGGTCCGTGAGCACCTGTCAATCACCCTCTATATTCACTTGAGATAAGTGGAGAGGGGAACATTCAGATCACGGGAGAGCTTTAGAGGATGAGCACCTCAGCCTCACAGAGAGAGACGTGGTCTGCTTTGTCATGTTCCACACTTCCGGTTCTTTTATTTCTCAAGATATAATTGACATATAACATTGTATTCATTTTAGTCGTACAACATAATGATTGATATACCTATTGTGAAAGGATCACCACAATAAGTTTAGTTAATATCCACCACTATATATAGTTACATTATTTTTCTTATAAGATCTACTCTCTTAGGAACTTTTGATTATATGATACAGGACACACTACTGTTAACTATAGTCACCATGCTGTACATTACATCCCCAGGACTTATTAATTTTGTAACTGGAAACATACCTTTTGACCACCTTCATCCACTTCACCTCCCCTCCCCCACCCCTTAACCTCTAGCAACCACCAATCTGTTCTCTGTATCTATGAGCCTGTGTTTTGTGTGTTTTTGTTTGTTTTGTTTAGATTCCACATATAAGTGAGATCATGTGGTATTTTCCTTTCTCTGTCTGATTTATTTCACTTAGCATAACACCATCAAGGTCCATTCCATGTTGCACAAATGGCAGGATTTCCTTCTTTTTCATGACAGAATTATGTATCTCTCACATGTTTCCATGTCTTGGCCTTTGTAAATAACGCTGCAATGAATGTGGGCGGTAGGGTGCAGATATCTTTTGGAGATACTGATTTTGTTTTCTCCAGGTTCTTTTTTAAAACACAACTTCTTTTAAAGTCTTTTAGATTTATACTATAATTATGCAAGATTTCAACATTGGGGCGGGGGAAGAGGGGTGAATGGTACATGGGAACTCCCCTTACATTTCTTTGCAAATTCCTCTGAATCTATAATTATTTGAAAATAAAAATGTTTTTAAAAGTCTGTTGTTGCATTAGGCATAAAGTAAAATAAGAAAAAGAATAGAATATCTCTGCATTTAAAACATAGGTCCTGGATGCATATTAGTCAGAGATGTGTTTTACCATAAGTAATGTTTTTCATACAACTGTCATATAACATCACTTCCTCATCATACAGTCATCCATTTACTTACTAAATTCCTTCACTCTCTGAAGTTGAGCACCTGTTGTATGCCAGGGCATTGCTGTAGGTGCTGGGCATAGAATTCAGAGTGAAAATAATATTTGTCCTCATAATTCTTAGAGTTTAAAAGGGAAGGCGGCCATTCTTTTTTTTTTTATACAGCAGGTTCCTATTAGTCATCAATTTTATCCACATCAGTGTATACATGTCAATCCCAATCGCCCAATTCATCCCACCACCACCACCACCACCCCCTGCCGCATTCCCCCCTTGGTGTCCATACGTTTGTTCTCTACATCTGTGTCTCAATTTCTGCCCTGCAAACCGGTTCATCTGTACCATTTTTCTAGGTTCCACATATATGTGTTAATATACGATATTTGTTTTACTCTTTCTGACTCACTTCACTCTGTATGACAGTCTCTAGATCCATCCACGTCTCAACAAATGACCCAATTTCATTCCTTTTTATGGCTGAGTAATATTCCATTGAATATATGTACCACATCTTCTTTATCCATTCATCTGTCGATGGACATCTAGGTTGCTTCCATGACCTGGCTATTGTAAATAGTGCTGCAGTGAACATTGGGGTGCATGTGTCTTTTTGAATTATAGTTTTCTCTGGATATATGCCCAGTAGTGGGATTACTGGATCATACGGTAATTCTATTTTTAGTTTTTTAAGGAACCTCCATACTGTTCTCCATAGTGGCTGTATCAATTTACATTCCCACCAACGGTGCAAGGGTGTTCCCTTTTCTCCACACCCTCTCCACCATTTTTTGTTTATAGATTTTCTGATGAAGTCCATTCTAACTGGTGTGAGGTGATACCTCACTGTAGTTTTGATTTGCATTTCTCTAATAATTAGTGATGTTGTGCCTCTTCGCCATCTGCATGTCTTCTTTGGAGAAATGTCTGTTTAGGTCTTCTGCCCATTTTTGGATTGGGTTGTTTGTTTTTTCAATATTGAGCTGCATGAGCTGTTTATATATTTTGGAGATTAATCCTTTGTCCATTGATTCGTTTGCAAATATTTTCTCCCATTCGGAGGGTTGTCTTTTCGTCTTGTTTATGGTTTCCTTTGCTATGCAAAAGCTTTGAAGTTTCATTAGGTCCCATTTGTTTATTTTTGTTTTCATTTTCATTACTCTAGGAGGTGGATCAAAAAAGATCTTGCTGTGATTTATGTCAAAGAGCGTTCTTCCTATGTTTTCCTCTAAGAGTTTTACAGTGTCTGGTCTTACATTCAGACCTCTAATCAATTTTGAGTTTATTTTTGTGTGTGGTGTTAGGGAGTGTTCTAATTTCATTCTTTTACATGTAGCTGTCCAGTTTTCCCAGCAGCACTTATTCTCTTTTCTCCATTGTATAGCCTTGCCTCCTTTGTCATAGATTAGTTGACCATAGGTGCGTGAGTTTACCTCTGGGCTTTCTATCCTATTCCATTGATCTATATCTCTGTTTTTGTGCCAGTACCATATTGTCTTCATTACGGTAGCTTTGTAGTATAGTCTGAAGTCAAGGAGTCTGATTCCTCCTTCTCCATTGTTTTCCCTCAAGACTGCTTTGGATATTCGGGGTCTTTTGTGTCTCCATACAAATTTTAAGATTTTTTGTTCTAGTTCCGTAAAAAATGCCATTGTTAACTTGATAGGGATTGCATTAAATCTGTAGATTGCTTTGGGTAGTATACTCATTTTCACAATATTGATTCTTCCAATCCAAGAACATGATATATCTCTCCATCTGTTTGTATCACCTTTAATTTCTTTCATCAGTGTCTTATAGTTTTCTGCATACAGGTCTTTTGTTTCCCTATGTAGGTTTTCCCCTAGGTATTTTATTCTTTTTGTTGCAATGGTAAATGAGATGGTTTCCTTAATTTCTCTTTCAGATTTTTCATCATTAGTGTATAGGAATGCAAGAGATTTCTGTGCAGTAATTTTGTATCCTGCAACTTTACCCAATTCATTGATTAGCTCTAGTAGTTTTCTGGTGGCATCTTTAGGATTCTCTATGTATAGAATCATGTCATCTGCAAACAGTGACAGTCTTACTTCTTCTTTTCCAATTTGGATTCCTTTCATTTCTTTTTCTTCTCTAATTGCCATGGCTAGGACTTCCAAAACTATGTTGAATAATAGTGGTGAGAGTGGACATCCTTGTCTTGTTCCTGATCTTAGAGGAACTGGTTTCATTTTTTCACTACTAAGAATGATGTTTGCTGTGGGTTTGTCGTATATGGCCTTTATTATATTTAGGTAGGTTCCCTCTGTGCCCACTTTCTGGAGAGTTTTTATCATAAATGGGTGTTGAATTTTATCAAATGCTTTTTCTGCATCTATTGAGATGATCATATGGTTTTTGTTCTTCAATTTGTTAATATGGTGTATCACATGGATTGATTTGCGTATATTAAAGAATCTTTGCATCGCTCGGATAAATTTCACTTGATCATGGTGTATGATCCTTTTAATGTGTTGTTGGATACTGTTTGCTAGTATTTTGTTGAGGATTTTTGCATCTATATTCATCAGTGATATTGGTCTGTAATTTTCTTTTTTTGTAGTGTCTTTGCCTGGTTTTGGTATCAGGGTTATGATGGCCTCATAGAATGAGTTTGGGAGTGTTCCTTCCTCCACAGTCATTTGGAAGAGTTTGAGAAGGATGGGTGTTAGCTCTTTTCTAAATGTTTGATAGAATTCACCTGTGAAGCCATCTAGTCCTGGACTTTTGTTTGTTGCAAGACTTTTTTCTTTTTTTTTTTACGGTACGCGGACCTCTCACTGTTGTGGCCTCTCCCACTGTGGAGCACAGGCTCCGGATGCGCAGGCTCAGCAGCCATGGCTCACGGGCCCAACTGCTCCATGGCATGTGGGCTCCTCCAGGACCGGGGCATGAACACGTGTCTCCCACATCGGCAGGCGGACTCTCAACCACTGTGCCACCAGGGAAGACCTGTTGCAAGATTTTTAATCACAGTTTCAATTTTGTTACTTGTGATTGGTCTGTTCATATTTTCTATCTCTTCCTGGTTCAGTTTTGGAAGGTTATACCTTCCTAAGTATTTGTCTATTTCTTCCAGGTTGTCCATTTTATTGGCATAGAGTTGCTTGTAGTGTCTTAGGATGCTTTCTGTTTCTGCGTTGTCTGTTGTAACTTCTCCTTTTTCATTTCTAATCTTATTGATGTGAATCCTCTCCCTCTTTTCCTTGATGAGTCTGGCTAATGGTTTATCAATTTTGTTTATCTTCTCAATGAACCAGCTTTTGCTTTTATTGGTCTTTGCTATTGTTTTCTTTGTTTCTAGTTCATTTATCTCTGCTCTGATCTTTATGATTTCTTTCCTTCTGCTACCTTTGGGCTGTGTTTGTTCTTCTTTCTCTAGTTCCTTTAGGTGTAAGGTTAGATTGTTTATTTGAGATTTTTCTTGTTTCTTGAGGTAGACTTGTATAGCTATATACTTCCCTCTTAGAACTGCTTTTGTTGCATCCCATAGGTTTTGGATCGTCGTGTTTTCCTTGTCATTTGTCTCAGGTAGTTTTTGATTTCCTCTTTGATTTCTTCAGCAATCTCCTGGTTATTTAGTAATGTATTGTTTAGACTCCATGTGTTTGTGTTTTTTACATTTTTTCCCCTGTAATTCATTTCTAATCTCATAGCATTGTGGTCAGAAAAGATGCTTGATATGATTTCAGTCTTCTTAAATTTACTGAGGCTTGGTTTGTGACCCAAGATGTGATCTATCCTGGAGAATGTTCAGTGTGCACTTGAGAAGAAAGTGTAATCTTCTGGTTTGGGATGGAATATTCTATAAATATCAATTAAATCTATCTGATCTGTTGTATCACTTAAACCTTGTGTTTCCTTATTTATTTTTATTTTTGGATGATATGTCCATTGGTGTAAGTGAGGTGTTAAAGTTCCCCACTATAATTGTGTTACTGTCAATTTCCTCTTTTATAGCTGTTAGCAGTTGTGTTGTCTGTTGTAACTTCTCCTTTTTCATTTCTAATCTTATTGATGTGAATCCTCTCCCTCTTTTCCTTGATGAGTCTGGCTAATGGTTTATCAATTTTGTTTATCTTCTCAATGAACCAGCTTTTGCTTTTATTGGTCTTTGCTATTGTTTTCTTTGTTTCTAGTTCATTTATCTCTGCTCTGATCTTTATGATTTCTTTCCTTCTGCTACCTTTGGGCTGTGTTTGTTCTTCTTTCTCTAGTTCCTTTAGGTGTAAGGTTAGATTGTTTATTTGAGATTTTTCTTGTTTCTTGAGGTAGACTTGTATAGCTATATACTTCCCTCTTAGAACTGCTTTTGTTGCATCCCATAGGTTTTGGATCGTCGTGTTTTCCTTGTCATTTGTCTCAGGTAGTTTTTGATTTCCTCTTTGATTTCTTCAGCAATCTCCTGGTTATTTAGTAATGTATTGTTTAGACTCCATGTGTTTGTGTTTTTTACATTTTTTCCCCTGTAATTCATTTCTAATCTCATAGCATTGTGGTCAGAAAAGATGCTTGATATGATTTCAGTCTTCTTAAATTTACTGAGGCTTGGTTTGTGACCCAAGATGTGATCTATCCTGGAGAATGTTCAGTGTGCACTTGAGAAGAAAGTGTAATCTTCTGGTTTTGGATGGAATATTCTATAAATATCAATTAAATCTATCTGATCTGTTGTATCACTTAAACCTTGTGTTTCCTTATTTATTTTTATTTTTGGATGATATGTCCATTGGTGTAAGTGAGGTGTTAAAGTTCCCCACTATTATTGTGTTACTGTCAATTTCCTCTTTTATAGCTGTTAGCAGTTGCCTTATATATTGACGTGCTCCTATGTTGGGTGCATATATATTTATAATTGTTATATCGTCTTCTTGGATTGATCCCTTGACCATTACGTAGTGTCCTTCCTTGTCTCTTGTAACATTCTTTATTTTAAGGTCTATTTTATCTGATATGAGTATTGCTACTCCAGCTTTCTTTTGATTTCCATTTGCATGGAAGATCTTTTTCCATCCCTTCACTTTCAGTCTGTATGTGTCCCTAGGTCTGAAGTGGGTCTCTTGTAGACAGCATATATATGGATCTTGTTTTTGTATCCATTCAGCAAGCCTGTGTCTTTTGGTTGGAGCATTTAATCTGTTCACGTTTAAGGTAATTATCAATATGTATGTTCCTATGACCATTTTCTTAATTGTTTTGGGTTTGTTTTTGTAAGTTCTTTTCTCCTCTTGTGTGTCCCACTTAGAGAAGTTCCTTTAGCTTTTGTTGTAGAGCTGGTTTGGTGGTGCTGAATTCTCTTAGCTTTTGCTTGTCTGTAAAAATTTTGATTTCTCCATCGAATCTGAATGAGATCCTTTCTGGGTAGAGTAATCTTGGGTATAGGTTCTTCCCTTTCATCGCTTTAAGTATATCATGCCACTTCCTTCTGGCTTGTAGAGTTTATGCTGAGAAATCAGCTGTTAACCTTTTGGGAGTATGTGATTTGTCGTTTTTCCCTTGCTGCTTTTAATAATTTTTCTTTGTCTTTAATTTTTGCCAGTTTGATTACTATGTGTCTCAGCATGTTTCTCCTTGGGTTTATCCCGTATGGGGCTCTCTGCACTTCCTGGAATTGGGTGGCTATTTCCTTTCCCATATTAGGGAAGTTTTCGACTATAATCTCTTCAAATATTTTCTCTGGTCCTTTCTCTCTCTCTTCTTCTTCTGGGACCCCTATTATGCCAATGTTGGTATGTTTAATGTTGTCCCAGAGGTCTCTTAGGCTGTCTCCATTTCTTTCCATTCCTTTTACTTTATTCTGTTCCACAGCAGTGAATTCCACCACTCTGTATTCCAGGTCACTTCTCCGTTCTTCTGCCTCCGTTATTCTGCTATTGATTCCTTCTAGTGTAGTTTTCATTTCAGTTATTGTATTGTTCATCTCTGTTTGTTTGTTCTTTAATTCTTCTAGGTCTTTGTTAAACATTTCTTGCATCTTCTCCATCTTTGCCTGCATTCTTTTTCCTATGTCCTGGATCATTTTCACTATCATTATCCTGAATTCTTTTTCTGGAAGGTTGCCTATCTCCACTTCAGTTAGTTGTTTTTCTGGGGTTTTATCTTGTTCCTTCATCTGGTACATAGCCCTCTGCCCTTTCATCTTGTCTGTCTTTCTGTGAAGCAAGACGCCAGTTTTTTAAATCTCAGAAGAAATGCATAGCTGTCATTAAGACAAATACACTGAAGGTGAAGCACATGGCAGAATAACAGAAGCTTACTCTGGAATTCTCATAAGGATTAAGTGATACCATACGTGAAATACTTTTAATTCCATTAGCTTCTTCACAATTGTTACTGGTCATTAATGTTTGGTGCAGACATTGAAATCAGTTTTCTTTTAAATTTGGTCCTTCTCAAAGTGCCCCAATCACTTGCAGTTTTAGTGGTCTCGTCTGTCTCTTTGGTTAGACATCCTTTCCCTATTCCACTGCCATAGGAATTGTATAAGCTACCTGCCCACCCAGCCAGGCACATACACACAGCCCTCCACCATACACAGCCTGAAACATACAGTACACAGAAGTGTAGCCTATCACAGGCCTCTGGAAAACTGGCCTTTGATTCTCCAAGCAGCTGGCTTCCCTCACAGAATATTTCTGGGCAATCTGAAGCCGGCTTCTTTAAAGGGCCTGCTAGCAAGGCACTGGAGAGGATCCAAGCGCTTTTGAGGAATCGCCAAGTTCAATTTTCAAAGAGCGGTGCCTCTGCTGACACCGTTATGTACTCCCAAAGGAAACACTTGACCTATTTGCCTGCCATGGAAATCCCTTGGGATCTTCAGTGTGGCCAGAGCCATTCACATGTGAAGCATGGAAAAGATTCTCAACCCCTGAGCTGAAAGACATGGGCGAATAGGTGGGTGTTCATGCAGGGACCCAGATTTTGAGGAATGAGGGGACAAGAAATGTCAGTGGGGAAATACACTTCTCCAAGGTGACTCTGGGAGTCACACTGTCATCAGACAAGAACCACAAGATTGAAGCATCTTGGCATTAAACAAAATATTTCTGAGATGCAGTCACTTACTTCATGTTGGGGCTGGGGAGGTTGAAGATGAATCTGAGATCCATGCCATGAATGGTGATGAGAGAACAAGAGAGAAACAGGAAATGGGGGCGGGGGTGATGAGTTTAGTCCTACTGAACTTGAAGGGCTGGACACCATTGGGTAGAGGCGCTCAGAAGACACCTGGCATTTCACAGCTTCAGCCTCAACAAGGGACTGAGGTGAGAGAGTGTCCGAACAGCAGAGGCTGTTGAAGTTGTGGAAGCAGTCATGCTCGCTCAGGGAGAGCCAGGGGCCAGGTGGTGCCAATAAGATCCCGACCCCACTGCTCTTGCGAGACCACCTCGTGTGGTACTGTCACCACCTTCTTGCTCCCTGCCTCTCCATACAGACCTGCACACCTCTGCCTTCCAAAGGATCCATTTCTCTATTGTGTTTGTTGAAAGAAGACAAAAGCAGACAGGCAGAGACAGAAGCTCCATGGTTGACTTAGGACAAGGTACTGAACTCACCTGGCCTCCATCCCTCATCTGGAAATGGGGATAATGGGAGTTCCTGTCTCAGGGTGTTGTTGGGAATATTCAAGCTTTTAACACAGTATCTGTTAGTGCTCAACAAATGTCAGCTCTTATTAATAGTTCGACAGGAGCAGGAGACAGACTATGCACAATATCATATCAAAGTAGCAGTTCAGTTTACGTTGTTAACAATAAAATTCATGATACCCCTAAACTTAAAACATATGTTAGACATTTGTGTGTATTGATATGTGTATGTAAGCATACAAGTGTCTGAACACACACATGCACATGCCCCTGTATCCGTATATACATATGCCTTCTTCAGGACACATTACTGTACCTGTTTTTCTTGTTGCAGTTACATTTTTGCATTTCTGTGTGTGACTTTCCACTAGATTGTAAACATCACGAGGGCATGGACTTATACAGCAGCATGGACCCATTGCCTGGCACTGACAATGGCACACAATAAGAGATCAATGACGATTTCATGGCTGAATCGATGGTGGATAGAGAGGTTGGTAATGAGCGGAGAGCAGCACCCCCAACATTAGCTACAGTAGAAGCCTTCCCTAGGCAAATACTATTCTAGCATCGAATAACCTGAGAAAAGTGGGCTGGGTTACTTATCTAATTCCCTAATAGACTTTTTAAATTGAGTTTTGTTTTTTAAGGCTTGAAAAACAAAATGAGTCATGAATTAATCAAAGTGGATTTCTGGATCATGAATATGTGCTGTAACAACTGAAAAACCATATTTCTCCCCAGCCTTGCTCCTTTCCAATTAATGTGTGCACCAACTCCTTGAAGCGGGTGTTACAAACTCAACCAACTTAACAAGCAAGCATTTACTGAGCACCAATTATCTGTATGATATTGCACTAGCACTGCACAAAAAAGACACAAAGTATGACCCCAAAGGAGCTAGAATGTTATAAAGCTATATATTTTGAAAATTAGCATTTACACTTTCTAACAGTTTTTGAATTCTTCCTACCTTTCAAACACTGTTCTAAGCACTTTTCAGGAATGATCTCTTTCTAACTTCATGATGACTCTTTGAAGCAAGCTTAAATTGTTACCATTTTATATTGAAGAAGTTGAGGCACAGAGAGACTAAGTTACCAGCTCAAGATCACACAGCTATTTAGGGAGCCATCCCTTGGGAGCCCATGCTATTTACAACCACAATTTATTTTCTCTCAGCAGAGCAGCTAAAGGTGACAGTGGGATGTATTTTCTTTAGAAATTAGGTATACATAGTTTGGTTTCTCTTTTTTAAGTTTTCTTTTGGGCAGTGTACCCAAGATATTAAAATAATCTCCTGTTTGTTTTTAAAAAGCAAAACAACTTACTGTGTTGTTTCAGAAAATTGGAATGCAGAAAGCAACATTAGTCTAAAACATTAGTTTTTCATTGTTTCTGATTATATCAATGATTATCAGATGTAAATTGATCCCTTTAAATGTATATGGGTTTTATTCTCCAGCACATGGGATGACCACATCCCATTGTGTCATTCTAAAACTCATTGGACACCTCCATCTTCAAGGGACACTGGCAAACATACTTTTTAAAAAAAAAAACAAACAACTCTGAGTTAACTGTCTAAAAATAGAGGGGTTCTGTTACTAAGAAGGTAAAAATAAAATCGAATTAGACAAATAGCAAGATCTGAATCCTCGTTTACGGTGATGGCTTTAAAACATGTCTACAGACATTCACAGAGAGATAGACAAAATGAAAAGGCAGAGGACTATGTACCAGATGAAGGAACAAGATAAAACCCCAGAAAAACAACTAACTGAAGTGGAGATACACAACCTTCCAGAAAAAGAATTCAGAAAAATGATAGTGAAGATGATCCAGGACTTAGGAAAAAGAATGGAGGCAAAGATGGAGAAGATGCAAGAAATGTTTAACAAAGACCTAGAAGAATTAAAGAACAAACAAACAGAGATGAACAATACAATAACTGAAATGAAAACTACACTAGAAGGAATCAATAGCAGAATAACTGAGGCAGAAGAACGGAGAAGTGACCTGGAAGACAGAATGGTGTAATTCACTGCTGTGGAACAGAATAAAGAAAAAAAAAATGAAAATAACCTGAGAGACCTCTGGGAAAACATTAAACATACCAACATTCACAAAGTAGGGGTCACAGAAGGAGAACAGAGAGAGATAGGACCTAAGACAATATTTGGAGAGATTATAGTCGAAAACTTCCCTAACATGGGATGGAAACACAAGAGGAGAAAAGGACTTACAAAAACAAACCCAAAACAATTAAGAAAATGGTCATAGGAACATACATATTGATAATTACCTTAAATGTGAATGGATTAAATGTTCCAACCAAAAGACACAGGCTGGCTGAATGGATACAAAAACAGACTCATATATATGCTGTCTACAAGAGACCCACTTCAGACCTGGGGACATATACAGACTGAAAGTGAGGGGATGGAAAAAGATCTTCCATGCAAATGGAACTTAAAGGAAAGCTGGAGTTGTAATACTCATATCAGATAAAATAGACTTTAAAATAAAGAATGTTACAAGAGACAAGGAAGAACACTACATAATGATCAAGGGATCAATCTAAGAAGAAGATATAACAATTATAAATATATATGCACCCAACATAGGTGCACCTCAATACATAAGGCAAATGCTAACAGCTATAAACGAGGAAATCGACAGTGACACAATAATAGTGGGGGACTTTAACATCTCATTACACCAATGGACAGGTCCAGACAGAAAATTAATAAGGTATTCCTATACACTAACAATGAAAAGTCAGAAAGAGAAACTAAGGAAACAATCCCATCCACCATTGTAACAAAAAGAATAAAATACCTAGGAAAAATCCTACCTGAGGAGGTAAAAGACCTGTACTCAGAAAATGATAAGACACTGATGAAAGAAATTACAGATGACACAAACAGATGGAGAGGTATACCATGTTCTTGGATTGGAAGAATCAATACTGTGAAAATGACTCGACTACCCAAAGCAATCTACAGATTCAATGCAATCCGTATCAAATTACCAATGGCATTTTTTACAGAACTAAAACAAAAAATCTTAAAATTTGTATGGAGACACAAAAGATCCCAAATATCCAAAGCAGTCTTGAGGGAAAAAAACAGAGCAGGAGGAATCAGACTCCCTTACTTCAGACTATACTACAAAGCTACAGTAATGAAGACAATATGGTACTGGCACAAAAACAGAAACATAGATCAATGGAACAGAATAGAAAGCACAGAGATAAACCCATGAACCTATGGTCAACTAATCTATGACAAAGGAGGCAAGGATATACAATGGAGAAAAGACAGTCTCTTCAATAAGTGGTGCTGGGAAAACTGGACAGCTACATGCAAAAGAATGATATTCGAACACTCCCTAGCACTATACACAAAAATAAACTCAAAATGGATTAAAGATCTAAATGTAAGACGGAACACAATATAACTGTTAGGGGGAAACATAGGAAGAATACTCTTTGATATAAATCACAGCAAGATCTTTTTTGACCCACCTTCTAGAGTAATGGAAATAAAAACAAAAATAAACAAACGGGACTTAATGAAACTCCAAATCTTTTGCACAGCAAAGGATACTATAAACAAGACAAAAAGACAACCCTCAGAATGGGAGAAACTATTTGCAAATGATTCAATGGACAAAGGATTAATCTCCAAAATATATAAACAGCTCATGCAGCTCAATATTTAAAAAAAAAAAAACCCAATCCCAAAATGGGCAGAAGATCTAAACAGACATCTCTCCAAAGAAGACATACTGCTGGCCAAGAGGCACAGGAAAAGCTGCTCAACATCACTAATTATTAGAGAAATGCAAATCAAAACTACAGTGAGGTATCACCTCACACCAATTAGAATGGCCATCATCTGAAAATCTACAAACAACAAATGCTGGAGAGGGTGTGGAGAAAAGGGAAACCCTCTTGCACTGTTGGTTGGAATGTAAATTGATACAACCACTATGGAGAACAGTATGGAGGTTCCTTAAAAAACTAAAAATAGAATTACCATATGACCCAGCAATCTCACTACTGGGCATATACCCAGGGAAAACCATAATTCAAAAAGACACATGCACCCCAATGTTCATTGCAGCACTATTTACAATAGCCAGGTCATGGAAGCAACCTAGATGTCCATCGACAGATGAATGGATAAATAAGACGTGGTACATATATACAATGGAATATTACTCAGCCGTGAAAAGGAACGAAATTGGGTCATTTGTTGAGACGTGGATGGATCTAGAGACTGTCATACAGAATGAAGTAAGTCAGAAAGAGAAACAAAATATCATAAATTAATGCATATATGTGGAATCTAGAAAAATGATACAGATGCACCAGTTTGCAAGGCAGAAATAGAGATACAGACATAGAGAACAAATGTATGGACACAAAAATGAGGAAAGCCTGGGGTGGGGGAGGGTGGTAGTGGTGTTGGGATGAATTGGGAGATTGGGATTGACCTATATACACTAATGTGTATAAAATAGATAACTAATAAGAACCTGCTGTATAAAAAATAAATAAATAAAATAAAATAAATAAAACATGTCTCCAAATTCTCGTATGTTCCTCTCATTGAGAGGTGGCGTCTATGTCTCATGCCTTGAACCTGGGTTGGCCTTAGTGACTGACTTATAAACCAATAGAATGCAGAGGAAGCGGTACTGTAAGATTTGCAAGCCTAGGTCACAAGAGGCCTTACCATGTGCTCCTGCTTCTTGTGGAGCACTCACTCTCATGGCACTCCTTCTGTAAGCTCCCTCTTGGGACCCAGCCTCCATACTGTGAGGAACTCAAGCCACCTTGAAAGGTGACCTGCAGGTTGTCAGTTTCAGCAAAGCCTCCTCTTTGAATCACCCCAGTCCAGGAGCCAGTCTCTCGATGACTCCAGTCCCAGACCATGAGGTCACCTACCCCCTTAGCGTCCTTCAAGATGTTAGTAGCAGAGATAATCTATTTCCACTGTTCCCTGCCTGGATTCCCAACCCATAGAACCTGTGAATTTAATACAATGGCTCTTTTAAGTCACTGGGGTTTGGGGTGGTTTGTTATGAAGCAAAACTATCTAGAACACCTCCCTTCTTCCGGAAGGAGATAATTGCTCCTAAATGTTTCTATCACTGTCTAGTCATACATCTATACTTTCTATAACTTCTGTTACCTAGGACACAGTCATCCTCACTAAATGTTTATTGAATGAATGAGCTATATACAGTGCTTACATTTTTTTCTAGTTGTTTTTTAATGTTTCATCTTCTCTGCTAGACTGTGAAAGCTAAGGTAGGGACCATCTCTAAGGGCACATAGTAGGTTCTTAATAAAACTCTGTGGGATTGAATTTGCAATGGCTAACTTTGAGGTTCTGTTTGAGAAGACACGGGGAACAATATGACTGCCTTCTATAACATTGACCACAAAGATTTATGTTTTATTTTTAGAGAAAAGCAATACAGGGAAAAATCAAATCAGGGCAAAGGGATATAAATTACAGTCCAATAATGTACACAGCCTGGGCTCGTAGCCCAGACATCTTCTGAGCCTGATCAAGTCTCTACCTGGCCACACACACACTTGGAGGTGTCTGGCCCTGACGAGGAATGAGGCAGGTGTTACATGGCCTGGGCTCACTTTCTGACACTCCTTCCACCTTCAAGTCAATGAGTGCCCCCAATTAATACAGCTTAGATGCTGGGTGTACTCCACACGCCCAAGGCTGTGGCTTGGTGCATGGTGATTATAGAAGTCGGCTAGGACACAATGACATCGTCCATGTCCCCTAACTGTCCAGTGCTATTGGGCATGCCATTTTAAATGCCTGAAATTCCCCAGCCTATTTGTCAGCATGGATATGCTAGGTTATCCTGCAGTAATAAACATCCCCCAAATCTCAGACATTTAACCCAATAAAGTTTATTTCTCCCTCCCCTACAGGTTCTGTCATGGGTGAGTAGACCCACCTTGACATAGGTTTTCAACTGGTGAGGCAAGACAAAGAATGTGGCAAATCACACACTGGTTCTTAAAGTTTTCACCAGCAGGAACACATGCCACCTCCACTTACATTTTATTGGCCCAAGAGGGTCATGTGGCCACACCTGATTAAACAAGGAGGGAGGAGTTCAACTTTCCACGTGCTGAGAAAACAGGAAGTCGGAACACCGTAAATCTTACAAATAATCGTTTGAGGTGTGTGTGTGCCTCTACCGCTACTGAAATGCAAATACTCTTGGGACGCGGACGCCACGTTGCCTAACAGCAGCCATTAATAACCTCATGTGGTTATTATAGCATATTTTTCTTGAGAATATGTCCTGACGTGAACAGGAAAATATTCGTGGAGACTAAAAAACGACAGTGACTTAGATCACAGAAACATGACAAAGGATTATCAGAGAACTCTCACCAGAAGGCTGCTGAGAGGTAAACAGAGAAGGGAAACTTCACGTTAGGAGGAAGGAGACAATAGCTTCTGAAATTACCTAGTCCTGATTCTGCCCCTAAGTAGCTAGATGTTCTAGGACATACCCTGCTAGTTCTCAGGTCTGGGCTCCCAACCCATATTCTAAGGTTACTGGAGCCAGAGGCCATCCTGCCAATTCGTGAGATAGTCAGACTCTTGCAGACAGGGAAACTCAGAAACACAGAGCAAGCAGAGCCCTAGACTGGATGCCTGCAAAGAGAAAGCCGATGTATATTTTAGAGGCAAGGAGTCCTCCCCTTCCCAGAGCCCCCAGCCTCCCACTCCCCACAAGGCCCTCAGCCCAACAGGATTTACACTAGAGCCCTTTCACCTGGCAGGTCAGGTCTCTAAACATTTCCACTGCCGACTTCTGAAAGAACAAATCTTCATTCTCGGTCGGGAGGGAACAGAGCCAGCTATACTTCACGCCAGAGCTGCTCCTGAAAATACGAGCTTATTAACCTCTGAATAGGTGAAGGAAAGAATAAAGGACACCTGGGACAAAACTCAGGCAAGAGAGATTCCAAGGGTAGGTCTTGTTAGTGATATAACCTCTTCCTTCGGGAATCTGATGAGGAGCTGTCGGCAGCAGAGGCCTCGGCAGCAGAAACCGCCCTGCTGATCAGGATCTGAAGGTCTCGGTTTGAAAGCATATTCTCTGCAGGGACTTGATGTATTTTTATTATTTTTTTTTTTTAATTTTTTTTGCGGTACGCGGGCCTCCCACTGTTGTGTCCTCTCCCGTTGCGGAGCACAGGCTCCGGACCCGCAGGCTCAGCGGCCATGGCTCACGGGCCCAGCCACCCCGCGGCATGTGGGATCCTCCCGAACCGGGGCATGAACCCCGTGTCCCCTGCATCGGCAGGCGGACTCTCAACCACTGCGCCACCAGGGAAGCCCCCCTTGATGTATTTTTAAAAAGATAGGCAGGAATTATTTATTCCTCCCAGCATATGATTTCTCATTCTTCTTTCAGCAGAACTGGGGAATGGATTGCTCTGGGATTTGAAAGCTTCCTGAGTGTTCGAGAGGGTGGCAGTTAGAATGACAGTAATGACTTAGGTCTCCTCTGAGGGTGGTCCCTTCATTACTGGGACAGGCAGGGCTCTGGTTCCGTCATTCACACCCTGCCACGCCACCCACTGCTCCGCTTCCCATTTTGTCCATCACAACTCCCCCTGCAAGCTGGCCTCTCTCCAGGAGAGCCTTTCGGCCTCACGGGCCACCACCCAAATGGGGCCCAGGCTGGAGCAAACCCTACAGAGTGCCATCCCTCTCCTTCCCTGCTGACACACACGCACACACACACACACAAATGCACACGTACATGTACACACATGTGCACAGGTGGACGGTCAAGAGACCTTGCACCTAAGTGAACATTGTAAGCAATCCGAGAAGTGAATAATGACTCTTACGGAGAGAGGTGGGGCGTGGGGAGAGCTGGCCCCGCCCATATAAATTTGGGTAGGGGTAAGGAGCCAAGGTAGCTGGTCAATTAGATGCACCAGGACTGCAGAGCAAAGGAAGGGACTGAGTTTCACAGTCTACTCATTCACATCTTGCCACATCTTCCTAACAGACAGTCGGAGAGTGACCAGCTAGTACTACACACAGCGATACAGAAGAATCTCATAGATGGAATCTTGAGCAAAAGACAGAAAACACAAATGAGAACCGAATACTCTTTCTTAATGTAAAAAAAAAAAAAAAAAGGCGGGGGTTGGGTGGGGGCTGAAAAGAGACAGGAGGGCTTCTGGAGGCTGGTCACGTCCTGTTTCTTGTTCTGTGTGCTGCTTAAGTGAGGGTAGCACATTTGTGAAAATTCATCACTTGTCTGCATGAAACCACAACCAAAAGCTGATCCTGTCCCTCCCCTGCTTCAAGGAATTTCCTGGCTGGCCATGGTGGATATGACAGATTCTAAGTACCCAGCTCACTCCATTGACACTTCTCCATGAAGCTTTCCTTGATTTCCGTCACCCTTCATCACTCGGTTATAACAGGGACTCCATCACATGGCTACATGTCTGATCTTTGGGTGTGTTTCCAATTAAATCCTGAGTATCTCTAGGGCAGCAACTGGGTCTTACTCATCCTTTGGGTCTGGGTGCCCAGCACAGGACTTGGCATATAGTAGACACTCTATAGATAATGTTTGATAAACACATGGATAAACAAATGAATGAAAGTCTTCAGAGTCCCTTAGAGCCCGGCTTGTCTTGGTCTTACTGCCAGCACGGGGCCACAGGCATGGGGTGGGGATGGGGGGTTAGAAGTCAGCTTCCTATGATCATGGCTCCCTCTCCTTGACGCACCACCCACACCGTTGGGCTCACCCCAATCTGGCCTCTCGCCCCACCACCGCACTGAAAGATCTCTAGCTTCGGTCAACAACAACCTTCTAAACGTCAAATCCAATGGACTTTTTTCCAGCTTCATTGTGGGGAATCTCTCTGAGGCATCCAGGGTTGTCGAACGTGTCCTCCTCTTCCGAAAACATCATTCTCTACCAGCCTCTCTGGCAATGCTCTCTCGGGTCTCCTCCTACCTCTCTGACAGTCCCTTCTCAGGCTCCTCTCCTGGCCCCTCGATCTTCACTCCCAAGCACACAGACCTAAGGCCATCTCCCACCCCTACACTCACACACCCAGCTCCACTTGTCCCTGTCTCTCAGCTCTGGGATGCTGAGGTCCCACATTCTACTGGAGAGCTCTTCCTGGGTGCCCCAGACACCCAAGATCCAATACCTGACACTGAACTTATCTTTTTCTCTCCTAAACCTATTCCTCTTCTTCTGTGAAGACCCTGTTTTGGGAGAATGGTGTCACCAGCCACCTCTACCCAAGCCGTAAACCTGGGGGTGATGTTCCCTGCCCTTCACCTTTCCTAACAAATCAGCTCTGAGTCCTAACATCTCACCTACCTGTCACCTCTTCTTTACCCTCATTATTATGGCTTTCGTTCTGGTCCTTGCCCAGAATTTTGCAATAAACTTGTAATTATCTCCATTTCTAGCCTTCATTCTGTGCCAGCAGGATCTTCCTGAAATGCAAATCAGATCACATCACTTCCCCGCTTCAAATCCCTGTAGAGCCCCTCTACCTACAGATTTATACCAAAGTCCTTAGCGTGGACTGCAAAGGCCTTCCGAGATCTGGCCTGGCCTGTGATTTCTGCTTCTCTGCTTCTCTGCTTCAAATCCCTGTAGAGCCCCTCTACCTACAGACTTATACCAAAGTCCTTAGCGTGGACTGCAAAGGCCTTCCGAGATCTGGCCTGGCCTGTGATTTCCTCTCTAGCCTTACCTGGCACCACTCTCCACTTCCTCCTCAGCATCTGAGAACATACTGCTTCTTTTAACAACCCAGAATGATTGGTGCCTCTGCCCCTTTGGTTTTGCTCTGAGTACTCTAGGTCTGGTTAGAACACCACCCTATAAGCCACTCGACCCGAGTGTCTCCCTGCTGAACCTCTACCAACCCCATCTTTCCAGGTTCGACTCAGGGTCACCTCCCGGAAGATGCTCTTCTCAAGCCTCCACTGCCTTGGCAGACCTGGCCATGCTTCCTCCGCCCCGCATTCCCCCTGCATATCTCTCCCACAGCATGAACAATACAGACTGCTGTCGCCGAGTTCCACGTCTACCTTCCCTTCTAAACCTTGGTGGCCGTGATGATGTATTTGTGCCTTTGTGTTGCAGTGACCAGCAGAGGGTCTGACACAGGCACTTAGTTAGTAAAATGCCTTGGGGATGTTCTTACTGAATGATTTACTCACAACTTTCTCTCTCTAGTTCACACAGAGGGAGAGAGAAACAGTACAGAAAGGCATACCCAGATCTAAATAAACGGGAAAACCTCAAATACAGCATTATGACCTCTGCAAAGGAGAACTGCTATTTTAACCTGCCTCTTGATAACAGCCCCTCAGCTTTCCTTTGGGGAACAGACTTCTGGAAATATGAAACTCGAATGAATCTTACAAGGACAGAAAATAGTTCCTTCTGTCCAGAATCTCAACACCATCCCGGTTCCTGTCCTCTCTGAGACATGGCAGGTCAGATCTTCTTCCTATTTTGTAGGCATCCATATCCCTCTAATAAGTTGCACTGCTCTCTTCACGGCGCAGAAGATGGTGTCTCTTGCTTGCGCTTAAAGAACATTTACAGCTTTAACAATGCAGGGGCTTGTTTTCTGTTCCTATTCCTGCTCCAACTGCTGCTTTCCCAGAGGTCCTACCTCATCTCAGGTGATTTACCTGTTGGCTGCCTTTTCCTGTCAACACCTGCTTCTCAACTCTTCTTGCCGGCCCTGCTTCTACTACCTACCTGGCTGTGATTTGAATGGGGGAGTTGTTTGAAAAGCAGAGGCTCCTATTCCTTAAAGATAAAGACAGTCTTTACTACTTCTTCCAGGCAGGGGTGCTGCCTGATTTGGCGGGAGTGAGTAGGAAGGGAAGACTTGTGTCGGGGTTGGAAGTAGGGAAAGGATGGAGTGAGGCGAGGGCGGGAGAGTCACAAAAGTGAATAAAGTGGTCAGAGCAGGAAAACGTTTAAACTACCATCTGGAGCCAAGGTTGAGTATTGTGGATTTTGCTTGAGGACGCCCCGACCAGCTGCTTTTATTTCACCAGAGGTGGGAAGATTGACCAGTGGGTATTGGTCCTGATGGAAAAGGAGCACCCTAGCCTCTGAATATTTATTTTCCAAATCCCATCTGTAGAGCAGTTGTGGGGAACTCATAATGTATTTTCTCATTGAAACGATGTAACAAAAGTTGGCCGTAAGAGTCCAAGTTAGGCTGGGCTGCTCCGTGTGTGTGTGTGTGTGTGTGTGTGTGTGTGTGTGTGTGTGTGTGTGTGTGTAGTCATCGACTCTTTTGATTGTCCCTGACGCTTGCTGAGCTCTGGAATCAGATGCAGGTAGTGGAAAGATACGAGGGGCATGGAGTGTGACCCAGGCACCTGCTCATGGGCAGCTCCTGTGGTAAGGAGAATGGCGTTGTGAGTAGAGTCAGAAAGTCAAGGGCACAGGGCTGGATGCTCTGAGGGTCAGAGGGTGCTTCTGCCTGCTTCTGGTACCGACACCCCCTTTTTCTTGGGGCACCACCCTTCCCCCAACCTCAGCCCACGTGTAGTAGGCGGAGCTGGCTCCACCCCCATTCAGCATACTGGCTGAGCATGTGACCCTGGAGTGGCCAATAAGGGCAGACCCTGGCCTGAGGGCATGGCACGTGAACCAATCAGAGCCCATGAAGGGCTCAATTCCAGGACTTTTGTTAGAATTATTAAAGAAAGGAAACTCTTTCAGCTGGAGTTGCCTGGAGCCTCCATCTGGTCTGAAGAGGAGAGCTTCCACGGAGATGGAGCCCACCCTGGGGCAAGCTGGGCTTAGAGGTGAAAAGAAGGGGGCTGGACCCTGATGACACCATTTGAGCCCCTGCAGTTGTCACCTCCTCTGAAATGTACAATTGTGCTATTTTAGCCTGAATGGCCTTTCTTCTCCAAACCTTCCCAACACAGCTGACACAAGCACACAGGCACCCCTTTCTCCCTCTCCTGAATGCCAGTGACACTTACTGCCTGGAGATTCCAACTTAAAATGGTCACTTAGGCACCTTAAGCTCAATCAGATGCCACCAGAAGGCAAAAATGAGCAAAACGCAGTCACTGTCCTTAGCCCATAGCCTGGTAAAAGGGAGAGAACAAATAGAACTGGTTGATGAAGAAACTGAAGCACAGAGAGGTAGAGAAATGTGCCCAAGGACACACAGCTAGTAAAAGCTGGAGTTTGTATTCAAACCCAGGAGCTCTGATTCCAGAGCCTGGCATCCGTGACTACTCCCCATACTGTCTTTCTCTGAACTGTGAAAGAATTATTATAGGCATTTTCCTCATTGGATTTCCTCTTTGAGACAGTTGTGAGTTGGGAAACCTTTGCCCAGTGGCACACAGAGACCCGGGGTGAGGATGGGTCTGGAAGGACTTTCCCTGGCCTGAGGCTCTGAGGTGATTCCTGGAGACCATTATTTGTTCTGCTGGTCCACACAACACAAGCTAAATGGATCTGGAGACGTTCAGCTCCTGCTTTGCCGTTACCAAGTTCAGCTGACAGTCAAGTGGAAGGAGTGATCTTTGTGAGCTGCGCTCCAGCCCCTCCCCTGCCCCAGCATGGTTCCCCAAGGAACTGGTAGAAGACTTACCCATTGACTGTAGTTCGGCTGCCACCGCGGAAGCAGTTACAGCTGTCACTCCAGATCCGTGGATTTCACATCCATGGATTCAAACAACCACGGATTGAAAATATTTGGGGGGAAAATTCCAGAAAGTTCCAAACAACAAAACTTGAATTTGCCCATGTGCTGGCGACTATTCACATAGTGTTTATTTACATTGTAGTAGGTATTATAAGTAATCGAAAGATGATTTAAAATATAGGGGAGGATGTGTATAGGTTATATACAAATACTATACCATTTTCTATAAGGAACCTGGGGATCGTGGATTTTGGTATCTGCAGGGGTCCTGGAACCAATGCCCGATGGATAGCAAGGGACGACCGTACCTAAAATTCCATTTCTTCTCTAACATTTTCAATAAACGCACTCCGGCAATGTCCTTGTCCTGCCTTCCCTGAAGTGTGTCACCTTCAGACTTAATACAGCAGAGACTGTAGATGTTAGCGGGGTGGTGAAGAGAGGAAAACCTCTCAGGAAGTCCCAAGCTGGCAGAAGCCTTGGGACAAGTGCCCTCTTAAGACTTCATTACCGAGGCCGAGGGGAAAGCGGCCTATTCTGAATTATGCCTGCTTCAAAGCTGGCCCATTTCTCTATTGCCTCGACCTCAATAAAAAAAGAAAGATTGAAACAACATCTTTTGAAGAAGGCCACTAAATCATCTCAGCCTCGTGCAGGCTAAAGCAGCCAATTCCCTGATCTCTCTATAGAAGCTGTTTCTCCACTGCCTCAACAAGTTCTACTGTCTAGACCCTTGCTACTCAAAGTGTGGTCCGCGACCAGCAACAGTAGTGTCCTCTGAAAGCGTGTTAGAAACACAGACTCTCCACCCTCATCCCAGATCTACTGAATCGAAATCTGCACTTTGCAGGAATCTCAGGGATGTTTCTCTTTAAGTTTGAGAAACATGGGTCCAGCCTAGTGAGTCTCAAACTTTAGTAGGCGTTAGAAGCCCCAAGAGGACTCGTTAAAACCCAGCTTTCTGGGCACATGGTAGGTGCCCCATGCCTGTTAGTGGAGCGACTGATTCCAGGCTGGGATTGCAGGGATGAATTCTCTTGGAAACCAGCTAAATCCCTCATGTTAAACATCCCTGCCGTATGCGTCAAACACAGCTGTCCACTTTCATTTCCCTCTGCCCACACTGTTCTGGCATCTCCTCCAACGATCTGCCCATTGCCCCTGTCCCAGCTGACCCTTTCATGAAACCTCAGGAGCACCACCCGGGTAAACGGAGCATCACCCCCGAATGTCCTCTGCACCTCTGGCCTTACCAAGCCCTCCCAGCTCTGCCCCACGTTGGCCATCCCCCGAATGCTCCCGCATTATTGCTTCTCCCTCTTGTGTGACTCTTATACTTCAGGGCTGCTTGGATGTGGATGTGGCCTCCTGCTTCCTCTCAGACCCCTTCATCTTCCTGGGATCCCTTTCCATCCTCTGAGGCTTTCCTTCCACCTTCTATTCCATCTACCTTCTTTCTCCTGGACGACAGTATCAGTAATCTTCACCCAACCCTACCCTACCCATCCATCCTCCACCAGAGTAGCACAAACACCCATGCTAAAGTGCAAACGGACAGCTCCACTATCCCAAGAATAAAACTCTAGCTCCTTACCTTGGCTAGAGTTCTAAGATCTGAAGCCCAGGCCCCATCTCCTGCATCTCTGCCCTTTCTCTATGCTCCAGCCATTCTAAATGGCCTCTGCCCAGAACCATTCACACTCTCTTCCTCCCTTTGTCTCCCTAAATCCCCGCTTACTTTTCATGACTCAACCCAAGTGTTGTGTCCTCTAGAAAATCCTCTCTGATCCCCTGGTTCTTGTGCATTGTCCTTGATATACGTACCCAGAGAACCGGGTATCTCTGCTCTACCCTGCTGATAGCGCTGTTTCCTAATTGCCTTTTAGGTGTCTGTTCTCTATCCATACGCAGGGCAGGGCTTGGAACTCATTCTGCTTGTACTACTTAGGATTCTGTTAAGCTGCAAGTTACAGAAACTACCCAAACAGTGCTTTAAACAGACTAGGAGGTTTGTTTCTCTCTTATACCAAGAACTCTGGAGGTCCATTTTTGTGATTTGATGCTGCTGCCAGTGACTGATTCTTTCAAGATTTTTGCTCCAACGTCTTTAATATAGTCTTTGCCCCTCATGTTCATTTCACAGTCCTAAGGTGGCTGTTCCCCTCGAGCATCCCATCTACTTTCCAGAGATGGGGGAAGATGAAGAACAAAGAAGCCTGCGGGTCGAGCCAGCCCCGTCCTAGCTGCAAGGAGGGCTGGGACACGTGGTTTGTAACCAGACGTGCTGCTGCCCTGAACAAAATCATCATTTTCTTAACAGGAGAATGGACAGCAAGAGGCCGCTGTTGGTGTCTGCCGTATCCTAGAATCCTCAGAACTTAGCAGAACCAGCCAAGAGTAGAGCTCAGTAAATCGTGGTTGAATGAATGAATGAGCTGTAATAAATACACACAGCCAGATCATTGGGGACCTAGAAGAAAGGCATCAGAATCGGACAGGTGATGCTGGTGGTGGTAGGGATTAAATTATCCCTGCTTTGACCGGGAGGGAGACCTCTCACGCTCTCTCCAGGGACTTCCCTCCAGTTTTATGCTCTCAGGTCTCCAAGTCCTTCCCTAGGCCCTGGGTGCTCACATGGTGCCCTTCATGGGGCAGCCCTGGGGCTCGATGGAATCTTAGACCAGGATGATTTTCCCAAAGTGCTCTGGGCTCTGAGGTACTCCTTCTCCAGGCTGAAACTATTTCTCCTGTGGGAAAATCTGAAAATGTGGGAAATGTGCAAAAAAGCAAAGACTTCTGCAAAGCAATCAACATTTTGAGGTAGAGTCTTCTAAACTTTTTCTGTATATAAATTTCATAAAACAAATTTGGAGTATACACTACATACTGTTTTGTAATTTCTCGATCTACTTTATCGTAAACATCTTTCCATGCTAATTAACAAGTCCTCGCTGTAATTTTAAGTGTTGCCACCTTGGATTCCATTGTAATGTCTTGTTTATGCTTGAACTTCACTTTCCACCCACAGCTCCACGGATCACCCCTCAGGGCTTAAATCCAATATGTCAGCTTGCAGTCCTGTGAGGAGCAGATGCCAGGATGGAATGAAAAGGCTGAGAAGTTTCCTGGGGGAAATGCCTGCATTAGGAGTAGGAGTAGGCGAAGAGAGGCTTCAGAGCAGATACAGGCCTGAGTCCTGTGAAAGGAGGGAGGGAAGCGGAGGGGGTTGGGGTAGGGTGAGTCTCAGACTGCATTGCATCTCTGAGAAAGTCACAGCCAGACCACTGGGGAGCCTCATAGCAAGGGTTGCTCATTGGGAGGCTCCTGGCAGAAAGGACCTGACTCAAGTACCCTCACCACGTTTCATCATTTGCTGGCAGCTGCATGGTCTCAGCGTGAATGTTGAGTGGATCTGAAGTTGCAGCAGCTGGAGGCTCTCAGCCAATGACATTCCTCTCAGGAGGTTCTCTTAAAAACACCCTGGACGCCTTAGGCATGCTCTCAGGGATTCAGTTATTTCCAGCAGAGTATGAACATGGTACATGACCTAATTAATGTAAAATAATGGGCTAGCCATCCTGTGCCCAGAAATTAAGCTCTTCTGCTGGGGCACATGTTGAGGAAGGCACCTCCCAACCCCATGCTGGCAGCAGTCAGGGATCATATTGGTTTCACAGTGTTGACTGTGGATGAGCTGTTTGCCCAGCTGATGACAGAGGAAGGACCCCCAAGAGAGGGCAGGCAATACTTAGGAGATAAGTAAGCCCATGGTGTATGGGACAAAGAACCATGTTCTTGCTTACAATAGTAACTCTCTCAGACCACTGCAGGAATGCATCCTGGGTCCCTCCTGATACCCATCAATCTGACAGCCTATATTGATCTCTGAAGATTGACTGTGACTACTTGAAGCATGCCTCTTCTGGCTGGCTAGGTACTACGGCCTTGCCTGGTAGAGAAGTTCTTTTTTAACTGTTTCAGCATGCTTCAGTTCTCCCTCTAAACCAGGGACTGAAGACTCTGGGGCTTTTTCCCTAGAAGCTGTGCCTGGCATGGGAATTTTGGTGCATTTGCTTTGTTGCCGGGGCACTCTCAGGAGAGGGAGTGAGGGGGGAAGGGCAGAGCTGGGGAAGAAGCTGAACTGGGTATGGCCTGAGCTGAAGTGGAGCTTCAGCCTGATACCACGGGGAGCTCTGGAGCAGGAAATGTGCCACAGGGTTGGTCCCCCCTTGAGGCAAGGAAGCAGAGGGGGATGGGGTAGGGCGAGCCTTTTGCACGCCTGAGTCAGTCCATCATTAGCTAGGAGAACTCCTGATAGGAAAGGGCACATGACTTCTTAGGAGGCAGCCCCCATTCAGCTGAGAAGAATGATTTGGAGATGGGAAGAGCTATGAACTGTAGTCTTCACAGGAGGTGGAGGACGGGACACTGGACTGGGTCACAGCCAGCATCCACTACACATCTTTGAGTGAGGTATACCCCCAGTTTTAAGAAAAGGGAGAGGCAAGTACTGTGACAAACAAAGACTACAGGCTCTGTCTGAAGGAGCCACCTGGACCTCGGCTTCGGCCAATTATGGCTGGCTTGGCGTTGCCAGTTATCTGATGACAGCACTCGAAAGTCTGGATTTTTAAATGTTGAGCAAACACTAGGAAGGCAAACAAAACCCCGTGTGGGTCTCCAGTGTACCATTTCCGTGGACTCCTTCCTGCTCAGCACATCAGAGTCCCAGTCCTGATCTCGCTTGCTTCACATCACGGCTAGGAGCTGAATGGGGACACAGGGTCAAACACAGTTTTAGTGAAGCCATTAGAACTCAGTGCTGGGACTTCCCCGGTGGTGCAGTGGTTAAGAATCTGCCTGCCAATGCAGGGGACGCGGGTTCAATTCCCGGTCTGGGAAGATCCCACATGCCACGGAGCAACTGAACCCGTGTGCCACAACTACTGAGCCTGCACTCTAGAGCCCGCGAGCCACAGCTACTGAAGCCCGTGCTCCTAGAGCTCGTGCTCCGCAACAAGAGAAGCCACTGCAATGAGAAGCCCGCGCAACATAACAAAGACCCAACACAGCCAATAAATAAATTAATAATAATAAAAAAAAAAGAACTCAGTGCCGCTACACGTGGCAGAGAACCAAAAATAACAATGGTTTAAAGAAAACAGAAGTTTGGGGACTGCCCTGGTGGCGCAGTGGTTAAGAATCCGCCTGCCAATGCAGGGGACGTGGGTTCGAGCCCCGGTCTGAGAAAATCCCATGTACCGCGGAGCAACTAAGCCTGTGTGTCACAACTACCGAGCCTGCACTCTAGAGCCCGCGAACCACAACTACTGAGCCCGCGCGCCTAAAGCCTGTGCTCCGCAACAAGAGAAGCCACCGCAATGAGAAGCCCCGCACACCGCAACGAAGAGTAGCCCCCACCTCGCCGCAACTAGAGAAAGCCCGCCTGCAGCAACGAAGACCCAACAAAGCCAAAAATAAATAAATAAATAAATTTATATATAAAAAAAAGAAAATAGGAATTTTTTCCTCTCTAATGTAAATAGAGTCTAGCGATGAGGTCCTCAGTGCTGGCGGGGCATCTCCATAATATTCAGGGACCCAGGCTGTTCCTACTGTGTGCTCTGCCATTTTTAAAGTAAGGCTTTTTTCTTCTGATCTGAAACTGTGCCACCCAATGCAGTAGCCACATCACGGGTGCTCTGTGGAAGGGTGGCTGGTCCTAATCGATATTTCAAAGACTTAGTATGATGAAAAAACTATTTTATTAAAATTTAATTTGCCTGTTTCTTTCTACTTTTAAAAATGCGGCTACTAGAAAATTTAAAATTGTGTGTATGGCTCTCATGTGTGGCTTGCACTGTATTTCCACTGGACAGCACTGGTCGTAACAGCAGGATCTGCAGCCATCACGTCCTCCCACATTCTACCCAGCAGGAAGGAGAAGGGGCAAACAAGGGCATGCCCCTGCCTCTTAAGCATGTCTCCTGGACGTTGCACACAGTATTTTTACTTATATCCTATTGGTTAGAACTAGTCACGTAACTACAACTAAGTGCAAAGAAGGCTGAAAAGCGAACTACACAATGTGGACACAAGCTACTGTTCCCACTTTATTTTCCACCACCCATTGGCGTGAATTTGCTTATTCACTAACTCACACGCTCACCTACACTTACTTATCAAAATATGTATTAGTCCCTATTTTGTGCTGGACCTTGTACCACCCATCAGGTTTGCCAAGGTAGGTAAGGGCTCTCACTCTTGAGGAATTTCCATTTAATAGGCATGGGCAACCTTGTGAAACGAGCGAGAGCTACAAACTATTACAGGCACTAGGATGGACATTTATAAGAGAGACAAAGGGCTTCTTGAGGCAGCCAGAAAATATTCATCAAGGACCTGGCCCTTGAGCTGAGTGTAGGCAGCCAGCTGTGTCCTGGGACTGCTGAGCTGGAGTTACAGCCATCCGGAGACGCCAGCCAGGTTCTCATGTCTCCTCCCTCCCAAGGTAGATGGAGCTGAGCCAAGAGACACTTCTACCCCCGGGCCATGGGGGAAGGGGGGGCCTGGAGGGCGTCCCTTCCTTATTTACTTTTGTCCACTTGACGGATATTCATTTTTTCTTTCCCTATAAGCACCTCGCGTTAAAGACAGCTTAGGTGAGCACATCCGTGTGGGCGGGCTAAAGAGAACTGAGGCAGGAACACACTGATCTGTTCTGCTCAGTCCCTGAAAGATTCCAATCACCAGCTTTGAACGGTGCCCTCTGTTTTTCTCTCGCCCAGCTCCCTCCCTTCTTCCCTCCCCAACGCAGTCAACTAGAAAACCTAGGGGTACAGTCTAACTTTTATATTTATGTTTTTCACCGTTGGTCTTGTTTAGACAACTTATTAGCTAAATGGTTTGTTGGTGCCCTCTAATTTCTTGAATTGGGAACTTAAACGTTTATTCTTCTTTGAATAACATAAATTAACATAAATATTTAAGGTTACATATTTTTCTCTGAGCTCTGTGGTTATCCTATATGAACTGATATGTGCTCTTTTGTTATTTTTAAGAAAGAAATTGTGTAATTTTGGTTTTGATTTCCTTTTTGTTCCAAGAGTTGTTAAGGAAGTTGTAAAAATATTTCTAGGGTGTTCTTCCCCTTTTGATCAGAGAATTTTATCTGTACTATTTCTACATCTTGGGATTTATTGATTTCCTTTTTTTGAGGACTAATAGATGGTTAACTTTTGTGAATGTTCAAAGGTTCTTAAAAAGACAATATAGTCACCTAAAACTTGTATAATATCATAAATAAACTATCCCTCAAAAAAAGAAAAAAAAAGGAAACCTAGGGGTAGAACCAGGCTGCGGTAGAAACATAACTAATGCAGGCTCTATACCATCCTCTCCTTGACTTGGGAAGGACCAGCCCAGGAGGTAAAAGAGAGACCTTTCTCCCTACATGATCCTTCGGTGACCTCCCACGTTTCTGTACTTCCTCACTCCATCCTCGGCCTTTTGCCATGAATGAGAGCTGGTTCACTCCACTTCTCACCATGTTGGACCTTTAAGCCCAGGTTAGCCTCCCTTTCCATCTCTGACTAAAGCACAGGAAAAATCCCTTTTAATTCCTGGGTCAAATAACAACATTAAGATTTTTCAAATGTTGCATTTATAGGAAAGCCAAGGAAAATAACAGTGACCAATAGCAAAACAAGGAAATCTAGGCATGAACAAAGGTAGAGAAGGCAGCTCTGGGCCCGGCATGGGTTAGACCCACAGAGCATTGAGGGCTGAGCAAGACCCAGCCCCATTCTGAGCTGCCGGGGAGCTGGGCCAGAGATCCAGAACCAGACTGCCTTGGCTCCAGTGGCCTCATTCATGTGACCCCAGGCAAGTCAGTAAAACCGTTTTTGTTTGTTTCCTTATCTATTAATCTAGCACCCACTTAGAGGGCAGGTTAAATGAGTTAAGAGTTTAATGTGTTAAGGATTACATAAGAAAAATGAGACAGAAGCATGGCCTTGGGTCCACCTTGACCTATGCTATTAAAACTTTCTCTGAAGGCTGAGGAACTAGTTGATTTTTTTACACCCCAAGCATCACTGTCAACAGGCTATGCCCTGAGCCAGTGTCAGCCTTTTAAACCTGGAGAGGAGACTATCAGCTTTGTGTGGACTTTTAAGGCAACCATGTCTTCTTCCTTTCCACAGAATCCTTTGGAGGGAATGTGGTCCCCTTCTCGCAACAGAGTTCCTCGTCACTCTCTGAAGATTAGGGCTGCACTTTGTTCTTAAAGAGATGACGCCCTCATGTGGTACTCATTCTGTCTCTCATCGTCTCATGCAGCTGCTTTCTGCAGAGGGATATGCTGGCTTTGAGCAGCTAGCTCCTTCCTTCCCTCCCTCCCTCCCTGTCTCCCATCCTTCCTTCCTCCTTGTCTGTCTGTCTTCTGATTTTGTTTTGTTTCTGCTTTCATGATTATTCCGTAGGGGAGGAAAAATAACTTTCCTTCTATCCTAAGTTCTTGGCTGAGATGCCCCCCTAATAAAGGATAGATTAACAGGAGAAAAAGAAAAACAATTTTTATTATGTAGGTACAGGAGCCCCACAAAGATATGAGATGGTTGAGGCTTATATACCATCCTGAGCTAAGGAATGGGTTGAGGTCTGGGGCTTCAAAGCGGGGGAGGTGAGAAGAGGAAATGTTTAGTGAACAAAGGTTGCCCTGCCATGACTCTAAGTCTCTCAAGCAAAAAGTTATCTCTGGTTATAGTAGCTCTCTTCCTGGTAATGTAAATTTCCCTTATAAAAGGGTAATTTATACTGTTTTTAAAGCTTCTCCTGCGTCTGCAGTTTCTCAAAATAAGCTGTTCAGAATAGTCCTTATGTCTCCAAAGAGACATATTTGGGGATGGCATAATCTATCTTCAATTCCCAACTTTTAAAAAGCTACCAGAAAAAAGAGCCAGCAGCCCATTCTCCATGCTCAGCACTCTGCCCTGACTCTAGGTGTGGACACCAGGCACTTCTCAAACAACTCCGAACACCACAGAGGCAGCCAACAGCTCATTTGTGTGTGAATCGCTCTTTCTGGATTTTTAGCCTCATTTCCTCTTTGGTATTCGGCCCTGGAATGGTTCAATCCCGTCTTTCTCAATGTTTTCTTTCTCTGATTCCCATGGCTCAAAGGGAACTTCTCTAACTTTTGATGAACTCTAGGAGGTTTTAAATGAATGTTTCCCAATGTATATTTCAAGGGTATGCTTTCTAGTTGAGTAATGGACATTCGCATAATAGAAGATTCTATGATCAAATAAATTTATGATCACTGTGTTGGACAGAAATTTCAAAAAATTAGCTTGCAGGATACGTTAAAATCTTTAAAAGATTAGTTTGCATTGTAAATCTGCATAGGATTAACCTATAATTTGAATAATTCACACACACACACACACACACACACACACACACACATAAATGAGAAATAGTGAACACATCTCAGAGAACAAGTTCTCACTGAACACCCTTTTGAGACCAGAAGGAAGGGGGCAGCCACAACCATTAAAAGAATGAGGAGGAGAGGCTAGAGAAGACAGCAGAGCCTGACCACACAAGGCCCTGAATACCTACCTAGCTGCCCAAAATGGACATGACCCTATCGCACTGGGGAGCCACGAAGGAACTTGAGCAGAGCAGAAATCCCTCATCTCCACTTGTTCCTCTTTTCCCTCAGTACCTCATCCAGTGCTTCAAAATCCCAACACTCCGCCCAGTCTCCTTCCTCATTGGTTGGGGCAGGAGCGTCTGGTTTAACCTCACGGCCCAGGACTGCGTCATCCAGATTGCTCGGGGTGGCATCCGTCTCTGCTTGTCTGGTTTCCAGGCTCTGGACGTGCCTCTGCCCACAGGGTCCTTCTGGACCTTCGGCGATGTCTTCTTGGGCAGCTAGGTGGCTGTCTTGGACAGTGGCGACAGGAAAGGTGGCACCCCAGAAGGGCTAGCACGCCATCGTGATCACGGAGCAGGACAGCGAAGGAGTGGGTTCTCGCAGGTGCAGTTCTCCAAGTAACGCCCTGGTTAGGTGCGAGCACACTGGGTGCTAGCCGAGGCCCTGCTACTCAGTAAAACCCCACTATTTCCACTGAAAAAAAAAAAGAAAGAAAAGAAAAAAACAGGATACGGCAAAAACTGGTTAGAACAAACTAGGCCCAAGATGGCGGAAGATTTGACCTCCAGGAGACCTCGAGCCTCATTATACGCTCATTGTAATATATTACCATCTAAATGACACACCCATTGGTGCCAGGACAGTTCCAAGGCCAACCATAAAGGGCTAAAAAGTAGGTGTGGCCCAATTCCTGGAAATCCCCACCCCTTCCCCAAAGTATAGATAATGAGAATAATCTTCCCATTCCTTAGTGTATGAAATTACCCAGCCCATAAAAACTAACCACACACACACCCGGGGCCACTCTCACCTTCTGAGATGGACCACATTCTGCCTATGGAATGTGTATATCTCTAAATAAACCTGCTTTCACTTTACTATGGCTCACTCTAGAATTCTTTCCTGTGCAAAGCCAAGGACCCTCACTTGGTGGCCAATCCCAGGAACTCACCCAAGACCTGGGACATGACTGTTCTCTCACTCCCTCTTTTCCTGTACCACTTTGGGAAATGAAGATCTAAACAGTGGAATACCATACAACCACTAAAAAGGATGCAATAGGTTTGTGCATGACTTCTTAGAAGGATGCCCATGATACAGTAGATAGAAACAAAAATTTCTCAACAGGATGTAGGTGAATGTAAATTTGTGAGTGTAAATATGCTTGGTGGGCATAGAAAGGGGCTGGAGGTGTGTCTATTACAGGGGAGTTATGCCCCCCATGGAGTGGGGAGGGGGTCGGAGGGGTGGGAAGGAGAAGTTAGTTTTATTTATTTTACAAATAAATAAAATAATTATGAGAGATTATGCATGATTTTCCTCTGTGAGTTTTCTATATTTAAAAAATAGAAATCTTAAAAATTCATAACAAACACATCTAGTAGAGGTCCTTGATCACTATATCCTTACACTTCTGCTAATACCAGGGGTTTTGATGAATTGAAAACAATGTACACCCAGTGCTGGAGCTTTGGGCCTTATTTTTATCATGAGGAATGTTTGTCACTTAAATTTCACCATTAGAGTTAAGTTTCTCGGAAGACAAAAAAAAAAATTTACCGTTCCCAGCTTTCCAATTTCAGGCAAGAATGTTGGCCGGAGATAAATACATAAGAGAAGAAATGAAGAATAGGTGTTCCTGGCTGATATCTAACTGCTGCAGAGCTAGGGAGTAGAAAAATGAGAATGTTTCTAAGGAATCCCTTCTTTCTTCCCCCAACCGATCTGTCTCACATCAGCCAAAATGGAACAGTTTGTTGGTTTTCTTTCTTAACCGTACCAGGGAGATGTTTTAATGACTCTTCGTTGGTCGGCTCTTGGTACACACAGTATGTTTCCCCTATCAGCCAATTTTGTCTCCATTGTTCACAGAACTGTTGCTGTCTTCTGAGAAATTGAAAAACTGTTATGGTTAAGTAATAAAGAGATAATGCTGGGTGACAAATGCCTGTGAAAGCAAGAGCCAGAAAGGTTTAATAATATCCAGTGAGTTATGGCTATAATCGTGTTTTCTATTTGAAACAAAGAAAATTGGTAGCAAGTGTCCTGCAGCAAATCTCTATATCTCTTCTCTTTTTTTGTACCAGTTGCCTGGTTCCCGACTCTTAGATCATGGCAGTGAGGGCGCACGGACCACTCTGAGACTGAAGACATTGGGTAGGTTAGGGTGGTGTCTTCTGTTGAGTTGCCCCCAGTCCCTCCAAGCAGAACCTGAGATAAGGCTTTGAATGCAGCAGCAGGGGAGTTGGCAAGTAAGATGGGAAGGGAGGAAAGCAATCCAAGGGGTGTTATTTGATCAGGTTGCTTCTCCAGTGAGTGGCTGGGGCTCAGTCCTGCTGGGATCACCTGGGAGACTGTGGAAAACACGCCTCAGAATTGATGTACCCAAGAGGCAAGGAAACTGGGACATTTATCCTCCAACTCTCATTTCTTTTTGGCTGAGGGCTGCTCCTGAGTATGCCCTCAGCACTTCCAGACAGTTCTGTGGGTGAACTGAGCATGCCAAAGGGGAGCCTGTAGTGTGCTCCAGGTGTTTGAAGAGCATGCATGGAAAGGTGAGTGCCAAAGGGATACAGGCAGGGTGGGGACAGCATCTTTCACAGGTTGAATGCATGAGGGGCAGATCTGTGATGCTTTCATGTGATCCCATAAGTTGGATTAGAGTATCTTTCTATTAACATTACAATAGAGCTCAGGGAAAGGTATAAAAAGGGAACATGAGAGAAGGAGACAGAAGAGGGGATGAAAAAGGGGCAAAGAAAGGTGAGAAGACAAAGAAGAAGCAACATAAGATGGAGGAAGTCCCAAGTGGCAGACGGTGTAGCAAAGTGTCTCTGCGCTGTAGGCCAGTTGTATCGTCAACATTTTCACTCAATTACATGATAACAAAACAGGTAGAGCTGATAAAGGAGTGAAGACAATTGTTGCTACCCCTTAATAAGAACCTGTGTTGCTGCCACTTAAAGAGGACCAGGCCTTGGGGCTTCCCTGGTGGTGCAGTGGTTAAGAATCCACCTGCCATTACAGGGGACACGGGTTCGAGCCCTGATCCGAGAAGATCCCACATGCTGCAGAGCAACTAAGCCCGTGAGCCACAACTATGGAGCCCGCACATCACAACTAGTGAAGTCCATGCGCCTAGAGCCCGTGCTCCGCTACAAGAGAAGCCACCGCAATGAGAAGCCCGCGCACCACAGTGAAGTGTAGCCCCAGCTCGCCACAACTAGAGACAGCCCACGCGCAGCAACAAAGACCCAACGCAGCGAAAAACAAATAAATCAAAAAAAAAAAGGACCAGGCCTCGTGTTGGTTGTTTCACACAGGTTAACTGTAATTTTCACATGGAGCCTGTGATGTGGGTATTATTGTCCTATTTTACAGTTGAGAATACTGAGGCATGGAGAAGTTAAGGGATTTTTAAGCCATCATTTGTTTCAGAACTAGCTCCAAAATTTACGTTATTTCCTGTACAGAGTGTTACACCCTGCGAATCACTAAGAAGAACGACTCTGTTTGGCAAAAACTGAACTTGGAGTCAGGTTGAGCACACGGGCTCAAGCATCCCATCCCTTGACATTTAAGTCTTCGGCTTTGACACACTCAGGAACATAACCAGTTTGTTTTGGCCTGATGTGTTAGGTGGATAGCAATTCCCAGGCCACCAAGGATGGAAGCACCTCGTACAGGATGGAGGCCCATTTAGCCGTTCCAGGATGGCCTGTGCATTGTGCTCTGCTCCCCAGCTTCCTGCACAGAGCCCAGCTTCCAGAGGATCGTAAACTCTGAGCACATCTGGTGCTGCCATACTTAGTGTGGAGACATTTATGGAAGTGGACCCCTCAAGAGCAGGTGATGACGCACCTAACTCCTCTGGGGGCCCCTCTAAGGATTCACTTTGACACCTTGTAGAAATAACTGATGTCTTAGGTCAGGTTCCTTAAAAGCAGTGCCTGAGACAGCTTTCAGTTGGAAGGTAATTCACAGGGATGAGGAACAAGGTCTTCTGACTGTAAGAGGTGCTGCTAAGCCAGAAGACATGTTGCCTACAAGAGTCATAAGTCAGGTAGACCAATCAAAATAATCCTGAATAAAGAAGATGTGGTACATATATACAATGGAATATTACTCAACCATAAAAAAGAACAAAATAGAGCTTCCCTGGTGGCGCAGTGGTTGAGAGTCCACCTGCCGATGCAGGGGACACGGGTTCGTGCCCCGGTCCGGGAAGATCCCACATGCCGCGGAGGGCCCATGAGCCGTGGCCGCCAAGCCTGCGCGTTCGGAGCCTGTGCTCCGCAACGGGAGAGGCCACAACAGTGAGAGGCACGCGTACCACAAAAGAAAAAGAAAAAAAAAGAGTGGATATATGTATATGTATAACTGATTCACTTTGCTGTACACCTGAAACTAACACAACATTGTAAATCAACTATACTCCAAAAAAAATTTTTTTAATTAATCCTGAAGCTGGATAATTGAGTCAAATCAATACCTTCATAAAGATTGCTACGTGAATATCTGTGTATGTAATAGGCAAGAAACAACTGAACTTATCTTTCTTTTAAAATGGGATCTGGGCCATTTAGATTAATTTGTTTAAGGAAGCAGGGAGGAGTCAGGAGAGACCTGACCCCTTGGGATCCCAGAGAAATTTGTCCAACAGGAGTTGTTGCACTAACGACCCCATGTGGGACTCCTAGGCAACTCGACTTATCGGGTCCTGCCCATCTCATGGTGACCCAGGGACGTCAGGAAAGCACACAGAATATTCTTTCCGCAGGCAGACAGCCAGTCTCAATGCCATACAGAGCAATGTTGTTCCAGCTCTACTGCTCTGTACAATGGATACCAGGAGGAGGTGACTTCCCCGTGGAAACAGTACTATGTCAGATTGCGATACCCAGTCTAACGTACCCACAGAGACCACTGCTTAGCTTGCTTGACTTTTTTTTTTTCTATTGAACCCTCATTTATTCATCATTCATCCTCAACAATCATCAACTCACCACCTAACTTTGCTTCATTTATAACTTTTGCTCAAACCCCTTAAATATTTTTTTAACATCTTTATTGGGGTATAATTGCTTTACAATGCTGTGTTAATTTCTGCTTTATAACAAAGTGAATCAGTTACCATATCGGATATGTTCCCATATCTCTTCCCTCTTGCGTCTCCCTCCCTCCCACCCTCCCTAGACTTTTTTCTTATTTAGTTTTAGCTCCTTAAGGATGGGAGCCTTGTCTAGCTGAGTACTTGATCCTCAACACATTTTTGAGGAATGAATGAATGCGTGAGTGAGTAAATGGGTGCTGAGTACATGCCTCTGACTGTTGCTAGGCTCTCTGCTCCAGACCCACCAGTCTATGCTCTACCTTCGGATGCCCGGCCCGGTGAACTCCATGGCTCCTTGTCAGCTGGCTTCTGGGCAGGTTCTGCTAAGAAAAGGCTCTAAGGGAGAGTGGAAGGCTGGAGGTGGGGCTCAGCAGGGCAGGGGGAGGGAGGCTTCGTTATTCCTGTCTTGCTGACATTCTTGTCAGCGTGGTCCCGCCATAGCACTTTCCCCAGGGGCACTCGTTAGCTCTAGTTTTCAGCCTCATCCTGCGCTCCCAGAGCCTGCCTCATATCCCCTTAGAAGGACCTGCCACAGCTGTGGGGTACGCCCACCCTCTTTAAAGATCTGGGTGTAGATCCACGGGGCTCCTCCTCCTGGAAACTGTCAGAACTCTGATTTCTTCCCTTTGTTCCTCTGGCCCTAAGTAGGTAGCGGCTTCCTGCAGTTACTACCTTAGTATTTCCTTTTGCTTTCCTCCAGTATCTGTGTAATTACATTCTCTCTTTTAAAATCCCTTATGTGGCTTTTGTTTCCTAGACACTGACGTGATCTTTTAGCAACCCTGTGATTGTGGGTATTACTGTCTCCATTTTGCAGATGAAGAAAATGGTGGTGCAAGGAGTTGTAGCATTCCCAAGTATTCGCATCCAGGACATGTTGGAAAAGGCAGTATGTTGTGGTCAGATAATCTGAACTTGAATCCTGCTCTTATTGTTTATATTGATTTTTACTTTTATTATTATTTTTTAAAGATCTATTTATTTATTTAATTTATTTTTGGCTGCATCAGGTCTTAGTTGCAGCACACGGGATCTTCGTTGAGGCATGTGGGATCTTTCACTGTGGCGCTCGGGCTTCTCTCTAGTTGCAGTGCACAGGTTCCAGAGTGTGTGGGTTCTGTAGTTTGTGGCATGCAGGCTCTCTACTTGAGGTGCGTGAGCTCAGTAGTTGTGGTGCATGGGCTTAGTTGCTCCGCGGCATGTGGGATCCTAGTTCCCCCGAACAGGGATCGAACCCTTGTCCCCTGCATTGTAAGGCAGATTCTTTACCACTGGACCACCAGGGAAGTCCCTGTTTTTTACTTTTAAATTTACATACAGCAAAATTCATCCTTTCTAGTGTATGGATCTATGAGTTTGGACAAACAAATATAGTTGTGTTACCCCCTCTGCAATCAAGAAACAGAATAGTTCCATCACTCCCCAAAATTCCCTCACACTGTCCCATTATAGTCAATTCTTCCCCCACCTCTAGCTCTTGGCAATCAATGTACATTTTCTATTCTTATAATTTTGTCTTTTCCAGAATGTCATATAAATAAACTCAAATAGAATGTAGGTTTTTGAGTCTGGTTTGTTTCATTTAGCATAATTTATATGAGATTTTGTTTTTGCACAAGTTCATTCCTTTTTGTTACTGAGTAGTATTCTTTTATGTGGATGCATAATAGTTTTTTTCATTCACCAGTTGAGTGGCATTTGGATTGTTTCTAGTTTTGGATGAATACAAATAAAGCAGCTATAAATATTCACTTATGGGTTTTTGTGTGGACATACATTTTTATTTTTCTCAGGTAAGTACTTAGAAGTGGGATTTCTGTATCATGTGGTAATTGTATATTTAACTTGCAAGAGAAATAGCCAAATTATTTCCTAAGGGGTCGAGTCATTGTGCATTATCACCAACAGTGTATGAGAGTTCCAGTTGCTCCAAATCCTTGTCAGCACTTGGCATTGTCAGTTTTTGTTTTTGTTTTTTAATTTCAGGAATTCCAGTAGGTTTGTTGTGATGTAGTACATTATGAAAGCATATGGGTGGGACTTTGGACCATGTACATTTACCTTGAAAGGCTGCAGAGCATCGTGGCTAAGAGTCCAGACCCTGCAGTCAGCTTTAGTTCTCACTACCTTTGTAAACACGGGTCTCAGTTTCCTTATCTGTAAGATGAGGATAATAATAGAATATATACTTTAAAAGGTTGTTGTGAAGGTTAAATGAGTTAACATATGTAAAGCACTGGTACAGAATAAGTACCACCTAAGTGAACATTATTATTGCTATTATTTGACTCAAGGCTGGACCACTGCTTAGCTACCTGGTGCCCACATTTGCACAAAAACAAAGCTGAGAGGTCATACCTCGGGCTCCAAACGGCAAATCTTGAAGCTTTGTGATTGCATCTTCCATCTTCTCAAGTTTCTATACCACAGTTCTTTTTAGAAGCCATTTTGTGTGTAATGCAATGCCCATCCTCACTTTGCAAAAGTCCAATTTTAAAGACAGAATTTGAACTTCTGTGATTAAAGAAAGCATTTGAACTGTTATAGATTCCCATCTCCGTCCAAACAATATACTTTTAATAGGAACACAGCTTGTGATTCATCCTGTTTCACTTTGATCTGCCGTGTAGTATGCGTCATCGACATTAAGATGAAATTACTCTGCAATCACACACATGGAGCTCATACAGTAATTGCACAAAGAAAACCTCATTATCCTGCAATATGTGCTTCAAAAACAAACATACAACCTTTTCTCCCTCTAGTGGCACATTTAAAAAGCAACCTCAAGTATCACAGAGGCCAGTCTTACGTATTAAAATCAAGGGAAGCCAATAGAGAGTTTACCCAAGACTTGGGAGATTCATAATATTTGTTTATTATTGACTGTGGGGAAAAGTTTGCATTTTATTTATGCCAGATGATATTGCTGTCAACACAACAGGTTGGATTATAGCCATAGGAGTTTTGTGATTTATCCTCACTTGGCACTTTATTTTGTATTAAAAACAATAAAATAGAAGTCTACAAATATTGGGTAGTCAGGGATTCTGATTGCAGGCAGCCTCTTGGGAGAATGAGATACTCCCCCTGCCCTTTAAATGTTTATCATCTCTGAATAGTGATGCTTTACTGCAGTCGGTTGGATAGTGTCACCCCCAAATTCAGGTCCACCTGGAATCACAGAATGTGACCTTATTTGGACATAGGGTCTTTTCAGATGTTAGTCAAGATGAGGTCACTCTAGATTTTAGGGTGGACCTTAAATCCACTAACTAGTATCCTTATAAGAAGAGGAGGGCTTCCCTGGTGGCGCAGTGGTTAAGAATCCACCCGCTAATGCAGGGGACAGGGGTTTGAGCCCTGGTCCAGGAAGACCCTACATGCCGCGGAGCGACTAAGCCCATGCTCCACAACTACTGAGCCTGCATGACACAACTACTGAAGCCCACAGGCCTAGAGCCTGTGCTCCACAACAAGAGAAGCCACCGCAATGAGAAGCTCACCCACCGCAAGGAAGAGTAGCCCACGCTCACTGCAACCAGGGAAAGCCCGCGTGCAGCAACAAAGAGCCAACGCGACCAAAAGTAAATAAATAAATTAAATTAATTTAAAAAAAAGAAAAGCATTAAAAAAACATATCTTACTGTATGTTATATGGCAAAATAAAATTTTTAAAAAAAAGAGTTTAAGTGCAGACTCTTCCAGGCCCTACTCCATGAAGACCCTCAGCAGCCTCAGTCATGGCAGGTACGAAACATTCCACACTGCTGCCTCGGTCCTACCCCAGAAACCCACTCCCTTTAGTTTAGTGTCTATTGGCCAGAGTATTTAAAAATAACTTTGATAATTTAGAGAGGAAAACTATGACTCCCAGGCCAAATTTGGTACAGTCCTCAAACTAATATATATAATATTTTAATATATAATATATGTATATACAAAATATATTATATAATATATAAAGACATGAATATCTTAGATATATATATCTAATATATTAGATATATTAGGTGTATATATCTAAAAGAGATATATACACTTAAAATATATACATATACCTAAAATATATATATGAAATTGATATATGTACATCTTACATATATACCTAAAAGAGATATACATACTTAAAATATATACATATATGTAAAATATGTATATGTACATATTTAAATATATATATACATACACATATATATGAGACATACACCTAAAGAAACTGAAGGTTTTCAGGACGAGCATCCCCAAAATGTGCCACTTTGGCATGCAGACTCTTTTGAGGTGAAGGCATTCAAGACCCAGCTGATTCAAAGAAAAAAACCAAAAACAATCTTTCACCCTAAACTACCTAAAAGAATTTAGATAGAGACCTGGCCCAGAAAGAGAGCTATTACCTAGAGATAACTTTTTATCTGAATGACCCATCTCTACGGCAGGGCAAACATCTAATTACCAAAGCTCTGCTCTTCTTATCATCCTTTGAATTACCCTCCTCCCTTTCAAAGCCCCGAGCCCCTAGCCCATTCATCAGCTCACAACGGCATATACTTCGCTCTCTGACTCGTCCTTGGGTCTCATAATCCTTGTGCGGTCCGTGTATGTGTGTAATTAAAATTTTTTTTTCTCCTGTTAATCTGTCTTATGTCAATTTGATTATTAGATCAGCCAAAGAACCTAGAAGGGTAAAGGAAAAACTTTTCCTCTCCAACTATGTACATATATACCTAAAAGATATCCTCTCACGTGTCACCTCCAGTTGTTCGGTAGTGGGTGTTTGGAACTATTAAGTTGTGTTTAAGGCTTGGCCTGAATGCGATCTGGAATCGATTAGTGATGTTCCAGTGTATGTCTGCCCTCCTGGACAGACCCTGTGAAGCACATTTATTTGGAAGCTCTTCTCCCCATACTTTATTTTATGGGACCAGCTGCTCACAGTATGAAATACTGGATGGTGACAGTTGCCTCCCTGTGACTGGAGTCATGGCTCTGAACTCTGTTGGCTCATTTACCTAGGAGAGTGACCAGTATACACCGCCCAGAGTCCTGGGCTGACCCTGCCAGAATGAAGACAGCACAGGACGTCCAGTCATATGATATGCCCGGGGCAGATCATGTAATGCTTGTACTTTCTGTTCTTCTTTTCTTACTAGGGATACACAGGATACTTCCACTATCCACCTGTATCCCTTCGCTTTGTATGAGTGGACAGCTTCCTAATTCTGACTATGAGCATCTTGGGCTTTCTGTGAGCCCTTCAGGAGCAGGCTGGGCCTATGTACAGGGCAGGGTGGGAAGCGCTGGGGAGTTAATGCCTAGGGAATAACCCAGAGCCACTACATACCCCAGCTTTCTCACCCCTTAGATATGACATCTCTGATGTGTGTTCTACACAACCTCCTAGAGTTCACCAGTAGTTTTAAGCTCAGTTTTCCCCACCCTCCCACTCTGAACTGACTTCTGTGTTATCCATGAAAATGCACCTCTTAGATCTCTGACCACAGACAGTGTGGAGGACCCACGTCCCACTAATGCGCTCTGAAATCCATCACTGTGTTGGCTCCACATCTGTGCTTCCCATGGGTTGTGTCCCACTAATGCGCTCTGAAATCCATCACTGTGTTGGCTCCACATCTGTGCTTCCCATGGGTTGTGTCCCACTAATGCGCTCTGAAATCCATCACTGTGTTGGCTCCACATCTGTGCTTCCCATGGGTTGTGTGCTGCCAGGGTCTCAGCACAGCAAGGAAACTGAGGCAGGCCCAGTCTTGGGAGACACGAGGCTCCTCTGACAGCTGACTGTGGCTCAGGGACTTGCCACCAGCTTTGCCAAAACGTCCTTAGAACTCACCGCAGTCTCAGACTTTCCCATCCAACACTTCTTCCTTCCTTCTGCTCTACAGGGGTGATACCTGCAGCTCCATCTGCATGTTTTTCTTAACTGAAGTAAAGTTGATTTACAATGTTGTGTCAGTTTCTGGTGAACGGCGAAGTGATTCAGTTACTCTATCTCTCTCTCTCTATCTCTATATCTCTATATTCTTTTTCAGACTCTTTTCCATTATATGTTATTATAAGATGTTGAATATAGGTCCTTGTGCTATACAGTAGGACCTTATTGTTTATCTATTTTATGTATAATAGTGTGTATCTGTTAATCCCAGACTCCTAATTTATCCCTCCCCCATCCCTTTGGTAACCATAAATTTGTTTCTATGTCTGTGACTCTGTTTCTGTTTTGCAAGTTCATTTGTATCCATTTTTTAGATTCCACATATAAGTGATATCATAGGATATTTGTCTTTCTCTGTCTTACTTCATTCAATATGTAAGTAAGTAATGACTCACTTCAGTATGATAATCTCTAGGTACATCCATGTTGCTGCAAATGGCAATATTTCATTCTTTTTTATGGCTGAGTAATATTCCATTGTATGTATATGCCACATGTTCTTTATCCATTCGTCTGTCGATGGACACCTAGGCTGCTTCCTCATCCTGGCTATTGTAAACAGTTTTGCTCCATCTGCCTTCTTTTTTTTGCTGTACGCGGGCCTCTCACCGTTGTGGCCTCTCCCATTGCGGAGCACAGGCTCCGGACGTGCAGGCTCAGCGGCCATGGCTCACGGGCCCAGCCGCTCCGCGGCATGTGGGATCTTCCCGGACCGGGGCACGAACCCGTGTCCCCTGCATCGGCAGGCGGACTCTCAACCACTGCGTCACCAGGGAAGACCTCCATCTGCATTTTTAACCTCACAGGTAGTTTCCCAATATATCTCTTGCATGTCTAATCCTGTCTTTCTTGGAGAACCCAAACTAACGCAGCTTCCTTCCTTTCCTTGTCTCGCTCCCCCCCTCCCCTATTGAGGCTTCCTGGGATCACCTTCCAAGCGAATACTGACACCTGGGGGTTGGCTTCTGTTGGGGCCCCAACCTGTATCACACTGCATCAGTATTCTTCTCATATTGTGTTTACCAGGCAAGCCCAGGCTGACCAATAATTCAATCTCCTACACTTCAGATGCCCATCCCAGACTTCCTTGGGAAAATCCACATTTTGATGGCCTTGATGAGGTAAATATAATGACAGCAGTCTGAGCTGTAGTAATGTGGTGTTTCAGCATCAGGGGTTCTCACAAACCTATTAAATCAATTGTGGCCCTACTGCCATCTTCTCACTGAACTGAGTATCTAAAATCAGTATCAGTAGCTTGCAAATTACTCTTCTCTGGGTTACTTTATGGAGATTGAATAACAAGAATCCATTGTCAGTATTTGCCCGGCATGAAACTCATCAGCATGGAGCAGAGAAGCAGAAAATATTCCGTACAGAACAGACCCATAGATAACCAGACTGTGAACATAGTCTTTCAAGAAACTCGTGATTATTTTTCCCCTTTTAATGGTTCATAGAACGCTAGCTTAATTGCAGATGCTATATAAACTGGCTGCAAAAGCTACTAGTCTAACTGCATTATGTTATTTCCTGTTGACTTATTTTTAAGCTTTCTTTCTCTCTATAATACACCTGTTTGTTACTCAAAAACCCAAGTGTTCTGAATAAACTGAAAGATAGCCAGCAGGAGCATAAATCTTGCATGATATATAACTTTCTAAATAAAAAAGGAGCTGGAATTCATGACAAAATGAATTAGATATCAAAATATTATCTGATGTCAAATCTGTTAATTCTCAAGCAGTTATCAGCCTAATTCAGAGAAGTCAGTAGAGCTTTTTTTTTTTTCTTATGTGAGAACCAGATATTTACCTTTGTGGCTGTGTGCGGAATACAAGTCTTAAGATGGCTAGCTTTTTCTCTGTGGCTTGGCAGGATAGTTCAACCAACCAGCTTCTTGGCAAAGTGGCTGGTGTGCTTAAGAACCAGAAATACTCCATTAGTATTTGTTGGGAGTGTGTGTGTGTGTCTGTGTGTGTGTTTGGGGGCATTGGTCTTGCTCCAATGTTTGTCAAAATGGCTATGGGCTAGAGAATTACAGTACATTCCTGAAACACTCCCTAGTCAATTTATTCTTTCATTCATTCCTGGGCGGACATACTTACCACCTTTAATATCCTTTCTTCCAGTCCCCATTTCCTCTGTCATGACCTAACCGTAATATTCCACGCTGGTTTCAACTTCCTAAAGAAAGTTTCTTTCTGTGGCTAGAACAACTGGGTGAAAGGCTAAAGGCTGAGGGGATCTTTTATCCTCCAAAGCCACAGGTCTAGCTGGGCTGGGAGAAGTTGCAGAATAAGTGTTGGAATGTTCATAAATATAAATAAATATATTGCTCCATAAGAACATTTTAACAGAGGTTATCACTGAAAAGTAATCCTACCATGATTTTTTTTTAATCTGTGGAAAGTTAGATTGAAAGGTGTTGTAGAGTCATTAAGTCCTGTTTTCTTTGTTTTTTTTTATATAAATTTATTTATTTATTTTTGGCTGTGTTGGGTCTTCGTTTCTGTGCGAGGGCTTTCTCCAGTTGTGGCGAGCGGAGGCCACTCTTCATCATGGTGCGCAGGCCTCTCACTGTCATGGCCTCTCCCGTTGCGGAGCACAGGCTCCAGACGCGCAGGCTCAGTAGTTGTGGCTCACGGGCCTAGTTGTTCCGCGGCATGTGGGATCTTCCCAGACCAGGGCTCGAACCCGTGTCCCCTGCATCGGCAGGCAGATTCTTAACTACTGTGCCACCAGGGAAGCCCAAGTCCTGTTTTTATCTTGTGAGAAAACTTAGGAGCTGTTGGAGTTTGGGAGGAAGGAAAACTTTCCTCTACCCTCTTAGGGTTAGTACCGGAAACCTGCAAATTAAACCGACGGAAGACAGGTTAACAAAGAAAACATACAATTTTAAAGTTGAGAGGGTTCCCTGGTGGCACAGTGGTTAAGAATCTGCCTGCCGGGCTTCCCTGGTGGCGCAGTGGTTGAGAGTCCGCCTGCCGATGCAAGGGACACAGGTTCGTGCCCTGGTCCGGGAAGATTCCCACATGCCGCGGAGCGGCTGGGCCCATGAGCCATGGCCGCTGGGCCTGCGCGTGCGGAGCCTGTGCTCCGCAACGGGAGAGGCCACAACATTGAGAAGCCCGCGTACAGCAAAACAAACAAACAAAAACAAACAAAAAAAAAAATCTGCCTGCCAATGCAGGGGACATGGGTTTGAGCCCTGGTCCGGGAAGATCCCACATGCCATGGAGCAACTAAGCCCGTGAGCCACAACTACTGAGCCTGCACTCTAGGGCCCACGAGCCACAACTACTGGGACCACATGCCACAACTACTGAGCCCACGTGCCACAACTACTGAAGCCCTCACGCCTAGAGCCTGTGCTCTGCAACAAGAGAAGCCACCGCAATGAGAAGCCCATGCACCGCAACAAAGAGTAGCCCCTGCTCGCCACAACTAGAGAAAGCCCGGGCACAGTAACGAAGACCCAACGCATCCAAAAATAAATAAAGAAATAAATTTATTTTTTAAAAAATGACGTTAATATTTTTTACGTGCATGGAAGATTCACAGAAAAGAAGTAAAAACTCACAGAAGAAGTTAAACCCGGGGTGGGGCTGCTTATATACCATTTAAACAAAGGGTAATAAACTGTGGAGAAGCAACTAGGAAAAGGAAAGGGGGTTTGGGCTCTTAGGGATGATAAATTGTGGGGAAATGACTAGGAAATATATAAGGAACTCTATTGGAAGAGAAGCGTTATTTTAGTAAAGTCTGTTTATGCAGATTCATCTCAGTGTGACCACTCCCCCATCCCATCCCCAGAGATGAGAGTCAGTCTCTTTGTCCTGGTACAGGGGGACACCTTCCTCAAAGAAAAATTAATGCCCTGCTTTTTGGCAGATAAGGAGTGGGTGGAGAACTTTAACCACATCAGTTGCCTTCAGCTCAAAATAACCCTTATGCCAAAGTGGCATATTTGGGGGTGGCATATTCTGATCCCCTTCAGGTTCTAAGACGATCCAAGAGACATGAATTATATAGCAGGTAATCCTGACACATAGAACATCTGGTTCAAACCTTGGAATGAAGGAGCAGAGGGGAAAGCTCATCCACCTTGAGAATCCAGGAAATGAAAAGCAGAGATGAATTAGGGATTTCTTCACTGTATTCCACAGAAGAGAAATCAGAAACTCCAAATGTCAAGGTTAAAAGGAAAGGAAGAAAGACTTTCCTTCAACTTGCCAACTTTGAAGATGAAGCAATGGGAGTCTAGAGCCATTAAGTGATCTGTTCACAGTGACCTAGACACATAGAACAACTGATTGTAGTGTTAGAACCCAGTAACCACATGTACCAGTGAGGGAGCTTCTAGCTGCAAGAAACACAAAATCTCAATTCAAAATGGCTTGAGGGCTTCCCTGGTGGCGCAGTGGTTGAGAGTCCGCCAGCCGATGCAGGGAACACGGGTTCGTGCCCCGGTCCGGGAAGATCCCACATGCCGCGGAGCGGCTGGGCCCGTGAGCCATGGCCGCTGAGCCTGCGCGTCCGGAGCCTGTGCTCCGCGACAGGAGAGGCCACGACAGTGAGAGGCCCGTGTACCGCAGGAAAAAAAAAATGGCTTGAGCAGTGAGGGGATCATTACCTCTCACAAGGAGTGTTGCCAGAGGGCGGCACCAAGGTTGACTAATTCAGTGGTTCCACGAGGTCATCAAGGATCAGATTTCACCTTATTTCAGATCTTCAGGTTTTCCTTTTTGGTTCCCAAATGGCTCCCCAGTGCCACGCCTTATTTGCACTTAACTGTTCAATGGAAAGAAATGAGGCTATTTACTCTGAAGCTATTTCCTTTTGTCATTAGGAATCCTTCCCAAATGACTTCTCTTAGACCTCACATTTTATTAGCCAGGATTACTTAAATCACACATTTTATTAGCCAGGATTACTTAAATCACACATTTTATTAGCTGGGACTACTTAAATCACTGTAAAGGAGATTCCCCTCCTTCCAGACTCCCTGGGGCCAGAGACAATGTCATCAGAGGAGGGTAAATACAGGAATAGATTCAGGAATCTTGCTTCAAGGAAGAAAGAGAGGGAGGGAAAAGAAGGAATTAGATAAAGAACCAACACCTGGGTCTGGAGTCCAACACCCAGGAACCTTCATGACCCAAACAAAGTTTACTCTAGAATTTGGGGACACGTCCAGTAAAGGTCACTGGACATTCAGAACAATGTTTTTGGATGATGAAGCTGAAATGTTTCTCGAATTACTGAAAGGGCTCAAGGCTGTCACCTAGAATCTCATCAAGAATATATCACTTAACACTTAATTAATTTGAGATAAACTACGTTCTTGGAGACTGTAGCAAGTCCATGACCAGGGGCTGTTAGTGGCTGATAATGCAATGGAAAATGAGAGAGCTGAAATGCTTCCAGTTTCCACCCATATGACGGACAGGGTGCCTGCCTTATCTGGTCCCAGTTTTGTCCTTTTGTGGCAGAGTAAATCTGCTAGATTCTGCCATGTGCAGGATAAATGATCACACAAGACCTCCCATGTCCCTTTGCTCTGACACTCTGCCTTCTCATAAACCCTGCAGGCAGCCTTCTAATGATCGCGTTAGCTTTCCAACTACCTTAATCCTGGGAAAGAGACATCTTGGATGGTGAACTTGTATGCTCTGAATACTGAAAAGGCATCTTCTCTACAGCAAACTAATAAACTGCATCATTCTGGCATACATTCTCATCTTTGATGGGCTGGGTTTGTGATCAGAGTGAAAAATAAACCAGTCAATCCTGGATGTCCACAGATGCGGACTGGATCACAAGCGCATGTTGTCCATGTCAAGGGCAGACAGCTTGGGAGGTCCTGCTAGGGCAGCCAGCCTGCCAGCCCACGAGCCCAGCTTGCTCCCCTCTCTTCTTCTGTTGCTTGGCCATCACTGCACCTTGGGACAGGGCCCTGCAAGCTGACATGTATCAAAACCGAGTTAGCTGGGCTTCCCTGGTGGCGCAGTGGTTGAGAGTCCGCCTGCCAATGCAGGGGACACGGGTTCGAGCCCTGGTCTGGGAAGATACCACATGCCGCGGAGCAACTAGGCCCGTGAGCCACAACTACTGAGCCTGCGCGTCTGGAGCCTGTGCTCCACAACAAGAGAGGCTGCGATAGTGAGAGGCCCGTGCACCGCGATGAAGAGTGGCCCCCACTTGCTACAACTAGAGAAAGCCCTCGCACAGAAACGAAGACCCAACACAGCCAAAAGTAAATAAATAAATTAAAAGGCCAAGCATTTGAAGCCCTTTAAAAACAAAAACAAAAAACCGAGTTAGCTCCTGGTGGGGAGGTTTCCTAATCTGCCCCCCCCCAGCCATATCCCCTTTGTAGTCCTGCTGCCCCAGCTTCAGACTCTCAGTTGCCCCGTCTTCACCATGGGCTGCGCAGACTCAAAGACTGATGACTTCACTGGGCTGAGGGAAGCTCTGCAGAGCTCTGGCCTCCTGCAGGACATCAATTTGGCTCCCCCATTTCCCTTTAGTGGTAATTGAATGTCAGGATAACAGATGGAGGGTCGGGAGAATGAACCAGAGTTTTACTTTCAGGGCTTTGTGGAGGAAGGAAGGGTTAAGATTTCCAGATTTCAAGACTTTTCAAATTTTAAGTTATTGTGGTGTCCGCTCTTAACAGTTTGGGAAATAAAGAAAATGCAAGTAATCTTAATTTCTCAACTCTGGTTTCTAAAAATTCTCTTTATGGGACTTGACATACACCCATCCAAAGAGAGATCTCCAAGACAGACTGTAGGGAACCAGAAAGAATTCTGAGACAGTGGTTAAAGCAGCTTCTTAGACACTTATTCACTAGCTACATTACCATATGGACTTTGTTTAATTTGATCTTTCATTTTCATCCCCCTCCAGGTAAATTATCTTTGCATCATGGGTGGAAATTAATGAAATGAACTAAAGCAAGAGAAGAGAGAATGACTGGGGGATGGTTGTGCTATTTTATCCTGTTATCAGGGAAGCCCTCTTGGAGGAGGTGATGTTGAGCAGAGACATGATGATGTCACCTGAACACTGGTGCACTGACCCGGCTCACACTGGCTCCTGAGAACAGATGGGGCACATCTCTTCAGTGACCTCACATTGGTAACTTAAAGTCAGCCACAGTGGGAGGATTTGCATACCAGAAATCAGCAAATGCTATGAATCAGGACATTTTTTTTTTCCAGATAGTCAGTCATTAAGTATTTATCAGCACTCAATTGCATGAAATATCCAGGGAAACATCTTCCTGGCAGAAAGAACGTCCATGAGAAGGCCCTGGACTGGGAGAGTCCTTTATATGTTGAGACATATCAAGAAAACCAGCATTTCTAGAACAATGGCTCTCATCACCTGGGAAATTTTTAGAATTACAAATTCTTGGCCTCTACCTCAGAACTACTGGATCAGAAACTCTGGGGACAGATTTCAAAAATCTGTTTTTAAAAGTTCTCTAAGTCCTGCTACACAGAGACATTTGAGAACCACTGGTCTAGACTGAGCACAATTATTAGGTAGGAAGGTGGTAGGAAGGAAGGGTGGAGACAGGGGCTGGGATTTGGATGGGAGAGGCAGGAAAGATGAATAACAATGTGTCGGGGATAAAATCTGAGATTAAAGCTGACATAACTGGTTGACTGCATTAGAATTCTTTTTTTAAAAATTTACCTATTTTATTCATTTATTTTTGGCTATGTTGGGTCTTTGGTGCTGCACTCGGGCTTTCTCTAGTTGTGGTGAGTGGGGACTACTCTTCGTGGTGGTGCGTGGGCTTTTCATTATGGTGGCTTCTCTTGTTGCGGAGCACGGGCTCTAGGCGTGTGGGCTTCAGTAGTTGTGGCTCACGGGCTCAGTAGTTGTGACTCGCAGGCTCAGGAGCACAGGCTCAGTAGTTGTGGCACATGGGCTTAGTTGCTCCCCGGCATGTGGGATCTTCCCGGACCAGGACTCGAACCCGTGTCCCCTGCATTGGCAGGTGGATTCTTAACCACTGCGCCACCAGGGGAGCCCTGCATTAGAATTCTTGAATTTATAAATGAGAGTCCTCCTACTCCAAGAGGCTTCTATGAAACAGAATTTGTTGACTCAAGTAACAGAAAATCAGATGGCAGGCATGGTTGGATTCAGGAACTCAAATAACATCATCATGGCTCATATCTCCCTTTCCTCAAGGCCCATTTCCCCCCTCCTCTATGACATAATTCTCAGTTCGGCCACCTCGTCTTCAAGCTTACATCCTTTCTTTTTCTTTTTTTTTAAAATCAATTAATTATTTTTTTGTCTGCATTGGGTCTTCGTTGCTGTGAGCAGGCTTTCTCTAGTTGTGGCAAGCGGGGGCTACTCTTCGTTGCAGTGCATGGGCTTCTCATTGTGGTGGCTTCTCTTGTGAAGCACGGGCTCTAAGCACGTCGGCTTCAGTAGTTGTGGCACACAGTCTCAGTAGCTGTGGCGCACGGGCTTAGTACCTCTGCAGCACGTGAGATCTTCCCAGACCAGGGCTCAAACCCATGTTCCCTGCATTGTCAGGAGGACTCTTAACCACTGCACCACCAGGAAGTCCCAAGCTTACATCCTTTCTACAGCTAGCAATACCATAGGGAAGATGGTTTCTCTTTTCCAAGTGGTCCAAGAGGAGTCCCAGAATTAAGTGAATGGCTCACTTTGGATCCTGTTCCCATTGCTGGACCAAGTTTGAAGGAAATCAAAGTCTGTCACCCCCAAATATGCCTCTCTGGTATAAAAATTATTTTCACCTGAAAGCAATTAAACAGTAAATGCAGAAAAATCTCCTCCTTTCTGCCTAAAAGCAGGAAATCAATTCTCCTTTTACTGGAGATAGACTCTTATCAGCCCAGAGATGGCAACAGCGGAATCTGCAAACAAATGTTGTTAAACTTACCTAGTTACTTCCTCACCATTTACTAACCCCAGCCCAAACCCCTGTATCCTATCAATTCTTCACAAATGTATTGTTTCTTTGTCTAAAAGATTTAAAAGCTGCCTGTTCTGTTCACTTCTTCAGGTCTTCATTCTCTTGTGAAGGTTCTCATGCACATATAAAAATTAGAATCCCATTAACCATGGAAAGAAACAAACATTTTAAGTCAAATCTCTGTCCCAGGGTCTGCTCCTGGGAGAAACCAAATGAGGCACAGGGCTAAGGGGTTATGACTATGTGTTTGGGTCGCTGATGTTCAGGAACTTAACAGTTGGGGAAGCTAAGACCTTCACACAAGTTTTGAGAACGCAGGGTTGATAAGGTTAAATGCCTACAAAAAAGTGTGTATAGCAGATATTTGGAGGGAAAACCAAGAAGTCAGAATTTCACAAAGTGTGCTGAGGCTCAAGGGCAGATTCCCAGTTCCCTCTGTGTCTGTAGAGTTGCCACGTCAGACAGTGTCTCTGAAAAGGAGAAGCTGTGGGGGGAACCTGGTGGGTGTCAGCCCAAGAAATAGGGGTAGTTCATCTGCATATCTTTTAGTGACCTTCCGGAATGACAGCCAAGCCACCAACGCTTCCCTGTTTGCAGATGATAGAGATCTCATTTCTGGGGACATCGGGATTGATGCGGCAGCCACAGTGCCATTAGACCTGGAAGATGCTCTGTTCTCATTACTGTCTCTTGGCAACATAGCACCAGATGCTGCCGTGAATATTAATGATCCTCATTCACATAACATTTAGCGCCTTCCTCCAGCTCCTCCAGGCTGCACTGGGGGACCACTGCTATCTGCTTCTGCGGTCTCCATCTCAACAAATCTTTTCTTCTTCTCCTCTTGTTTGAGAAAAGAATTATTAATGAGATTTTTATCTAAGGAGAGAGTTTTTACTTCTCTATGGAGACGCTCACTTTCCAAGCCAGATCCCATTTTCTAAGAAAGATAACGGCAGTCCCATTCTGCTGAAGCTTGTCTGTGATGGCTTTCATTGACTTTATCTGCTGGTTGGAATATGTAATTTGTCTAATATCTTTGCTTCCTCATGTGCAGGGTTTAAAAATAAATGTGGAATTGGACAAAAGGGGAAATCAAATAGTACTAAAATCTCAGTGAGTTTCTTTTTATAAAATTTATTTATTTCTGTATGGCTGTGTTGGGTCTTCTTTGCTGCGAGCAGGCTCTCTCTAGTTGCGGCGAGTGGGGGCTACTCTTCATTACGGTGTGCGGGCTTCCCATTGTGGTGGCTTCTCTTGTTGCGGAGCATGGGCTCTAGGCACGTGGGCTTCAGTAGTTGTGGCACGCGGGCTCAGTAGTTGTGGCTCACGGGCTCTAGAGTGCAGGCTCAGTAGTTGTGGCTCATGGGCTTAGTTGCTCCATGGCACGTGGGATCTTCCCGGACCAGGGCTCGAACCCATGTCCCTTGCATTGGCAGGCAGATTCTCAACCACTGTGCCACCAGGGAAGTCCTCAATGGGTTTCTTAGTTTTTATCAGCTTCCAACAATTTCAGGGCTGGAGTGATGTGTGTAATAGTGGTCACTCCAGGCTTGTCTGCCTGCTGTCCTTTGGCTTCTCGTGCTAAGGGGCCTACCTTTGACAGCAAGGAATTTCTCCAAGCTGGGCTGCCTAGTTCCTTTAGCTCTTTGCTTTGTTTCTTTAGACCTCTAAAATATTGGCCAGAGGTTGTTCTTGAGAGTAATTCAAGGCACGCAGAGAGTAGAATCTTTCCCTTTCCTTTCCTTTTCCCTTCCTTGCCCTAATATTCAGTGAGAGGTATAATGAGTGGTTTCAGAACACAAACTTTAGAGGGATCCAGGACAATGTACGGCTCAGTGATTTCCTATTTGTGGATTCCAGGGCTTGTTGCTCAATCTCACTTCTCCTCAGTTTCATATCTGTAAAATGTAGCCAAATGCACCCAACTGCCCCGTTTGTCAATAAATTAAATGACATCAGATATGTGAAATGCTTAGCCCAGTGTCTGGCACATAGTAAGGACTCAATAAATGGTAGCCTGGAATTGTTTAATTGTGTAATCAGTGGCCCCCAATGACACATGCCTCCTCCATACTCCTCACTCATGAGAGTCTAGAGTTGGCTGTGTGACTTGCCTTCACCAATGGGACATCAGCAGATGTGACTGAAGGAGAGGCTTGATAAGTGCTTGTGCACTGGGGCTTTCCCTCTGGGAAAGCTGCCCCCACCATATGAGGAAGCCTAGTCTAACCCACTGGAGAAGGAGGGGCCACATGGAGAGAGAGACTCTGCGAACCCTGAAGTTGAATGCAGCTGCCCAAGAGAGACCAGCTTCAGGGCAGGAAAACCGTGAGGCTAACCATGGAATTTTGAGAAAATTTTTTTTTACTTAAGTTACTAAGATTTGGAGTCATTTGTTATGCAGCAAAGACTAACTGATATACCTAAAGGCAGCTGCTTTCATAACTGCTGTCTTATTTAAATCACTCAATAATCCTGTGAAGTGGATGATGTTATTTTCCACTTTACTGATGATGAAGTGGAGGCTCAAGGCTCAGGTACATGCCTCCTTGGTTGTCCAGATCCTTCAGGTATTTGCTGAGGAAGAAGTGCAAGGTACAGGGCAGATTTACTTATTTATTATTGAAGTATAGCTGTTTCACAATGCTGTGTTAGTTTCAGGTATACAGCAAAGTGATTCAGTAATATATATATATATATATTCTTTTTCAGATTCTTTTCCATTATAAGTCGTTACAAGATACTGAATATAGTTCCCTGCACTATACAGTAGGTCCTTGTTGTTTATCTATTTTATATATAGTAGTGTACATCTGTTAACCCCAAACTCCTAATTTACTGCCCCCCTTCCCCTTTGGTAACAATAAGTTTGTTTCTATGTCTGTGAGTCTGTTTCTGTTTTGTAAATAAGTTCACTTGTATCATTTTTTTAGATTCCACATATAAGTGATATCATAGGATATTTGTCTTTCTCTGTCTGACTTACTTCACTTAGTTGGAAATCTCCAGGTCCATCCACTCACTTAAGTTGCTTCCATGTCTTGGCTATTGTAAATAGTGCTGCTATGAACATGGGGTGGATGTATCTTTTCTAATTAGAGTTTTCATCTTTTCTGGATATAAGCACAGGGCATATTTAAACGCTGTTCTTAGATGAAACAAAGTCTTTTCACTCAGGTAGGATCCTATGTGGGATCTCTTGGTATTTGATAGCTGTTCTAAAATACAGTTAAGGAAGCATGATTGAGCTGAAGAAATGAGCTTACAAACTAAACCTGCTGTACTCTCCTGCCTTAGCAAAGGAGGTTGGCAAGAGTTTCTCATCTGACATTGCTGATCACCGTTGATGGCTTTGCAGATGCACTGGTATCACTTTCCAGGCCAACAGAGGAATGGAAGATTCTGGTGGCCACTGGTCCTAAGAGCTTAGATGCAAGGTGATCTTTCTGATGGCCTCTCAACCCTGATTCTGGGCTGACTTTGTCTTTCAGTGGAATAAGTTACTGCACACCCCAAATGGCCCCCAATTTCCATCATCAGAAACACATTCCTTTGGTTAAACTTTGTAGTCTCTAAAAGCCTCCTAGAAATTTCAAATCTCCCCAAAAGGACAACACATCAAACCAGTTAATTCCTTACTGTGGAGCAGGACACAGAGTAGATTTATATTCGTTGGTGGTCAGTGTTGATGCGTTGGTCTAGAGCAGCACTGTCCAAGAGAAATAATGTGAACCACAGATGTAATTTTTAATTTTCTAGTATCTACATTGAAAAGTATAAAGAAACCGATGGAAGTAATTCAAAATTTTTTTATCTAACCCAATTCCAAACTCTTTTTATTTCAATATGTGGTCAGTATTTTTAAAATTATTAATGAGATACTTCCTTCACATTATTTTTCTTACCAAGTCTTCAAAATCTTGGGCGTGTTTTGGATTTATAGCAGATCTCAATTCCAACTCACTACATCCCCCGTGTTCAGTAGCCACATAGGGCGGGTGGCTACCATGTTGACATCACAGACCTAAAGACTCAGTTTACTGGATTGTAAAGTGGGGACAGTAAGCTGCCCTCATGATGTGCTGTGCAGATTAAATAAGATCATATGTGAGAGTTCTATGTCATTCCTGCAGGACCTCACAGGGTGGCCCAAAAGTCTTCACGCAGTTTTAAGCTTCAACAACCTCGGAAGTATCAATGTTACAACTACAAAAAATCATCCTTTGGGGCTTCCCTGGTGGCGCAGTGATTGGGAGTCCGCCTGCCGTGCAGGGGACGCGGGTTCGTGCTCCGGTCTGGGAGGATCCCACATGCCACGGAGCGGCTGGGCCCGTGGGCCCGTGGGCCATGGCCGCTGAGCCTGCTCGTCCGGAGCCTGTCCTCCGCAACGCGAGAGGCCACAATAGCGGGAGGCCACAACAGTGAGAGGCCCGCGTACCCCAAAAAAAAAAAAAAAAAAAAAAAAATCATCCTTTGGAAGTTTGATTGTTTACATTTATTTGACACATTTACTTTCACAAATTTTAAACAATACATTTTAAATTTAATATTTTTATGCTACGTTTTCTGGGTGACGCTTTTTCAGGCTGGTGGCTGTGTCATCACCTGATGTAGTCCCATTAGACTGTTTCTTGCAGGAGTCACGTCAAAACTATCATGTATGGGCTTCCCTGGTGGTGCAGTGGTTGAGAGTCCGCCTGCTGATGCAGGGCATACAGGTTCGTGCCCCGGTCCGGGACGATCCCACATGCCGCCGAGCGGCTGGGCCCGTGAGCCATGGCCGCTGAGCCTGCGCGTCTGGAGCCTGTGCTCCGCAACGGGAGAGACCACAACAGTGAGAGGCCCATGTACCGCAAAAAAAAAACAAAAAAAAAAACTATCAGGTATGAAATGAAGCCTCAATTACCGGATGATGACTGAACAGCCGCTGATGGAAGTTTACAACGTTTGAAAATTGACTAGAGCGATACATAGCACAGGATGGTGGGGAAGTTGAATTTAATAGGAACATATGACTATTGTAAAATTTTAATAATTAATCTTTCAGATGCTATTTGTTGTAGGTTTATAGCGTTTACACTTCCCATGTAATTAAAGCTTAAATTGGCACTAGCCTTCTGAACACCCTGTATTTATGTTACTTGCCAAAAAGGTGATTAGAATTGTTTCCCCCAGTCAATCCTAGCCTGTCTCCACAGAATTATCCCCCAAAGGGCTGTGCTGCAGAGGCTGCTTTGCTAACTCTGAGAGTCAAGAAATCTGTGGTGATGGACAGTTCTTACATGGCCTGGAAAATTCCTCACTCCAATTTGTCTGTGAGAATTAAGACCTACCGACCTCAGCGATCAGGCAGCCATTTTCCCTGCACTGTGGGACAGCTGGGCTGCTTTGCATTTTTCTGGAGGCATTGAGGGGAAGGACCCTGCAATAAGGCACAGAGATCTTAGGTATTATATATAAACTGCCATATCTTGGAGAAGCACAGTAGTGGAATCGGTAATAGTGAAAAACCCACCAGGAAAGCCTAAACAACTTGTTTTCAAAATCAGAAGAATTCATGCTTTTTGAAGGCTATGGCTAAGATTTTCATTAATCCATCCGTCCACCTCTGTGTTTATTAAGCAAAAGTGTCCCTTCCTCTGGGACAGAAATAGCTCTGCCCTGGAGCACATGGCTTGGTGAGTGGAGTATCGCTGGATTTCAATTCAACTACTTGATTGGGTGTCTTTGTAGACAACCGGTACAACTGTACATGATGGCCCTGGTTACTATCTGTTCACATTGCCTCTCAAGACTGAAATGGTACAACAAGTGGGGCAGCAATCTAGCTGGCTCTCAGACCAGTTTGAATAGGCTATGCTCCATTGTTGGGCTATGGTCCATTACCCTACCTTTAAAAATTAATCACATAGAATACTCACCTTGTCCTTTTAAGGACAAGAAAGAAAAAAGAAAAGAATCTAAAAGTCCTTAAGGTTATTTAGAAACAATGGAACTCAACTTCTATCCTAAAAGACCACTAAAAAACATTTCACTTCATTAATATTTTATGCCTTTTCCTTAGAGCAAATGAATATATCACATATCACAAGACCAAATTACATTTATTCCCAATAATTTAAAACTGGAATTTGAGCCAGGAGAACCCAGAAAGGAAGGAATGCTTTTTTACCACTGTCTAAATGAGTTGTACTGTTCCTGAGTAAAGCCGTGGCCCTTCAGACCAAAAGAGTACACACAATTACCCAACAAATGAAGAAATAACACTGATATCATGTCTAGTTCATTTTCTCTGGCTTTGATTAGAGGTTAAACAATTCCCAAAGAATGGTAAAAGCAAGAGAAAATATATTTTCCCCATGTGTTGGAGTAAATAGCATAAGGAAACTCAATGAACTGTTGATAAAAATACATACCCATAGAACTGACACTTATTGGTGTAAAGAGAATTTTGAAAATCTAATTGGCCTTGATGATGGACAGACAATCATTTAGCTTTATTATTCTAAACAAGATGGAAAAAGAACTTGTTCCCCAGCTTCAAACAGAATTTTAGCACTACCCAGACACTTCCTATAATTGCACCATTACTTTTGGTGAAAATGACAGGTCAGGAAATCTTCATTTTCTTATGCCATTTCTGGACTGGTGAACACTGCCTTTCCTCTCTCCCTCTCACATACACACACAAATACACCTGCTTCAGTCTGCCATAATTCAATGGAATGGTTAATTCCTTTCAACCTAATTCTCTCCTTCACATCCTATGGTTATAATCTGAACTCAGCCAGAGAAATGGGGAAAGACAAACTGCCTTTTCTTTCAACTTTGCTCTCAGGAGTTCAGAAAACCTCTAATTTCAGCTGCTGTATGCAGCGGACACTGTTGGTCTCCTGCCCATCTCCTATTGCACTCACCATCCCAATACTTGTTGAGAGCATTCTTCTGCAAGATTGCTACTCTCTACTTGATGGCTTTCTCTCAGCCTGTGTCTGTACCAAGCCAGAAATGCCAAAGAGTTAATGCCATCAAGAGCATCACTTTGTCAGTGACAGATGGGAGCTGGAGGATAAATGCCCCAGCTCCCTCATCCCTTGAATGGGACAAGGTGTGCTCCAGATTGTTTTCTCATCTGGGGGCCTGCAGACAAGGGTCACTGGACAAAATACAGGATGTCCATTTAAATCTGAATTTCAGTTAAGCAAGGAATAATTTTTCAGTAAGTCTATCCTAAATATTGCACGCAACATTCTTGAACCAAATAAAAATTATTTGTTGTTTGTCAAACATTCAAATTTAATGAAGTATTTTTATTTACAAAATTTGGCAACTCCACCCAGAGAAATTGAACCCCAGTTGCCCACATGGTCACCTGTTGATACTGCAGGTTTCGGCCTCCTTCCCTGTATCATTTCACCTTTCTCCTACCGATGCTTCCTGGGACTCCCTCCCACCTTCAGTTTCCCTAGAAGGAAAGTGTGAGAAAGGGGTTGTTACACAAGTGTTTTATTGAGGAGAAACCTGAAAGTATATAGTGAAGAGGATAAGGGAGGGGAAGGGGCTGAGCAAGGGTGTGGTTTTAGGAGAAGTCTGTCTTCAGCCAGATTCCATGGGGTGCTCCAGAGAGCAGGACTGACACCACAGTGTTATCGTACCTTGAGTTACAAGGGACTGACTTTTGCCACCTCCCCTTCCCCCCCCCCCCCCCCCCT
>NW_020173938.1:1031466-1057021 GCF_003031525.2 Neophocaena asiaeorientalis asiaeorientalis | reverse complement strand
CCCCCCCCCCCCCCCCCACTATTCAGCTGTTGGCTGTTTACCCAGATGAATGCAAGGTAAAAAGGTATAGGCAGATACCAACAACATTTACAATACCTCCCAGACAGCTTGCCCTCACATCTTTGTCTCAGGGTTGATTTCTGGGCAAGCTGAACCTAGAACACTATTAGTAAAATCCTTGATGGTTCCTATTCCTCAAGGATAATCATTTTCCTAAAGACTAAATTCTATAACTCCCTTGAGGGCTGGAACTGCAACTTATTTGCAACACTTCACACATAATACATGGTCAATAAATATTTGTTGAATTGAATTGTACATGGAAGCATAACGGATGTATCAGTAATATAACTATTAATAAAAATCATACTTCTGTTTAGTGTCTACTACTATAAACTAAACTAGGCACTCTTAGGTTACTCACTCTTAACTGCAAAAAATAACCCAAAAAACAAACAAAAGCATTGCAATCATGTCTCAAAAATACTCTGGAACTAGCCTCAGCCTTGTTAGATCTTTAGTGAATTAACAAAATATGGGAACTCAGAGTCTTGCTAAATGTTGTTGAAGCACAGATGAAGCAGCTTAGAGATAGGAGTTGAGGGATGATAAAAGATCTGCCTTCCCAAAACATTTCCCCTGGTGAGCTCTTCTTTTTGTGTAGGCAGCCAACTATGTCAAGGACATGTACAGCATTGCCAGAGCCCTTGATGAGAACCAGAAGGCCCACTAGTCAAAGTTGTCATTGTCTAGATCTCAAGACACTGCCTCACCCAAAGAAGCCACTCAGCCCTACTGACACTGCTTGGTGGGCACTGAACTTTCAGGAGATGGGTGCTGGGGAAGGAGGAACAACAGATGGGACACTGAAGCATTACATGTTGATGCAATCAGTTTGGACGGGACAATGCAACTGAGCTCTTATAGGGCAGTGGCAGCGGCCCTGGGACACGGGACACACTAGATTTGATGGACCTCAGTCAACACTGGATTGGGTCAGACACAAAAGATAACGTGCCATTGAGTATTTAAGTGCCCTTGTTTGAAGACAGACTAGCTCCTAGAGGCAATTAGCCAACCATCTTGGGAAATGGAGAAATAGAGGTAGGTTTTCAGAAAATATTTGTTTTTCAAAGGAAAATGTGCAGAATATTTGATATTGTGCAAGGTCAGGGGGTGTGTATATCTATGTAGCCAAACCCTGGGCAGTCAGAGGCAGTAGGCAAGCTTGGAGCTCGGGGGTGTGGGATGTGGTGGTGGAAGGGGGTGAGGATTAGACAAGTACGTAGGAGTGAAGTAGGAATAAGGGAGCATTAAAGAGAAAGCTAATGGTCAACCACGTTGGAAGACTCTTTGGTGGTATCCAGGAAAACTAAGCATTTGAACACTCTATTATCCAGCGATTCCACTATATTGTATATGCCCAACAGAGAATTTACATGTGTTCAGCAAAAGTTAAATACAGAAATGATCAAGGCATCATTATCTGTGACAGCCCCAGACTGAAACAACCCAAAGTTCCGTCAACAGTGGAATGGATAATTGTGGTATATTCACACAGCAGAATACTACTAGCTGATAGTATTATCCAACACTAGTAGTATTATCAAAATAATACCTCTAAAAATAGTAGTAATATCAAAAGAGATCTACGATTATAGGCAACAACATGGGTGACTCTCAAAAGCATAACATTGAGTGAAAGAATCCAGGCATCGACAAGTACTTACTTTATGATTTCATTGCTATAAAGTACAAAAGCTCCAGTGAAACCAATTACACTGCTAAATGTCAGAAGAGCGGTGACTTTGCCTGGCGACAGGATAGTGACCGAAAGTGGGCATCAGGGGGCAGCCGATGGGGGGAGTGGTGTTCTATTTCTTGACCTGGGTTTGGTTACTTTGATAAGCTGGTAAGTCCAGTTTGTGAAAATGTGTGGAGTTGTATACTTAGGATTTACTCTGTACGTATATTATTCTTCGATAAAATATGAAATATAATGTAAAAAAGGAAAATTATGGAAGGGAGAAGACAAAATTCACCTATGTCCTAACTTTGCCAAGTGGCAAACTCCACCCCACTCTGTCATTGTTTTCTACAGAACATGTGAAGGAGGGACACTGTAGGTAGTTGAATAGTCCTTGGCTTTCAGAGTATGAAGGGGCACTGGTCAGCTCCTTCTAGCTCCCCTGGGAGCAGACAGCCCCACTATATCATTCCGAACAGGTCATCCTAGGTATGACCTAGGGATGACATTTAGATGTCCTGTTGTTTGAGAGATAACCGTTGTTTGGGAATATGCACGGACAAAAATGCAGATTCATAGGACACTTCCAGAGACACCAGCTCAGGGATTCCTAGATCTTCATGCTGCCATGAATGCAGTTCAGTTACACACTGATAGGTCTACTTTCCATCTCATCATTTTCTTCAGATTGTCTACTCCCTTGTCACCTCTGCTGGAACATGGCTCAGTAAGGTTTCTTTGGCCTTAGTTCTATGATCTAAAATATGTGTTTCTCCAGGGTGATTAATTCAAATTCCCAAGAATCCCTAAGATGAGCTTTTCGTAGGTTGACGACAAACCCATGAACAGATGGACCTTGAATGAGGTGTCTTCTCCTCCATGCATCAGCTGGGGTGCTGGTGAGTCAGGGTCACATGATAGAAATCATTTGGCCATTTTAACATCACGGGACTCTGGGCAGTTTTTTCTAGAAGAGGGTGGTCTTCCCGGGACTCAGACCTGAAACTCCTCTACCCTCCCTTCTTCTTTAGTCTCCAAAGTCAAATTATCAAAGCAATTGTGTACAAAAAATTTTCTTTTTGCCTGTCTGGTCTGAGTCTTGTCTTACTTCTGACCTATGTATAGTCAACTGTCAAGTTTTCATATGACAGTAATAAGAAGAGCCCCCCAAATTCTCAGAATATCCTGAACCTTCATGTGGGGCATGAGTTTCCACGTCCCTTTCATCCCAATCACTCACCAGGTCTGTTCGGCAGTGGTAACAATGGTGGGTTCGTGGTTCAGCTCCTTCAATTTCCCCTGCCGCCTACCTTCTGGCAGCAATGTTAGCGAGCAGTGGAATGGTCAGAAAGTGGTGGAGTGGAGGCCGGAGCCAGGGTGCTAAATAATGAGCTTTTGAGTAGCAGGACTTGATTGAGCCAGGGGTTTTCTGAGGAGACTTGAAGGGGAGGATGGGCCCCTCTTGGCTGGGAGAGCAGATGCCCATCTGTGGGGAAGCGCCATGGGATCCACTGGCCTTGGCAGGGTTATAAAGGCTCCAGTTTCACTTGAATAAACTCTTCTTGAACACCATCTCCAGTGTATTTCCACAAATCTGTTTTCTCAGAGTGTTCAGAATTCATTCTTTTTGGTTCTCCTGCTGCGCAAAGCAAGTAGAAACCCAAGGGATCCAGCCTCTCAATGTAAGATAAACACAATTCTTTCTGGACCAGCTGAGCCAGAAGAAAATGAGGCCAGAAAATGAATAAGACACAAGGTTAAAGCCAGCCAAATTGTTCTCGTCCTTTTCTCACACGCCTCTCTCTGCCTGGTGAGTGAACGGAGGGACACATCACATCCTCTTTCCCCAGCTGCCAAGAGCTAGTCCACGTGCTCTTACTTATGATGCACTTTCTTATAGTTTTGCTTTCAAAGGCTTTTCTGTCCCAAATCATCGTCCCTTCCCCTTCACCTACACACCTTCAGCCTTTCTCCATCTGCCCCATCCCCTCTAATCCCAATGATGATCTAATACACATTTGCATGCCAAGATGCCATCAGCTGATGATGTTATAAACGATTACTGCTTCAGGGTCACCTCCAGCATCCTGGCCACTATCAGCTGCTATTAATGATGGGCCTTGACTTTCCAGACCACTCTAATAACTCAGATGTTTTGGACAGAGCCCACTGGAGATGTACTGCCAGCCACAGCTGGGATCCAGACCTCAGCCAAGCTCTGAGCATCCATGCTCTCCTAAATCGGAGCATCTCCCCTAAATCAGAGCATCTCCCCTCTACCAGAGATAATGCCTGAGGCCCAGCCTCACCTTCTTCTGTTGGCCCCATCAGTCAGTTGGAAGCTGCTGTCCTGAATCTTTAGGTGCAGCACACCCAATTTCTGAGCCAGTCTGACCAAAGGCTGTCAGCTGCCATGTCCCACCAGCAGCAGGTGGGTGGTCTGGTTGAGTTAGCCAAGTGTAGCCAGAGGTAGCCCAGAGCCCGAAGGCGGAGCACGCGGTGACACAGCAGTGAGACAAGGTGTGCTTCTGCCCTCTCAGAGCTCACGGATGGAAAATTCAGCTAAAACTCCAGCTGGAAGGGAGCTATGTGGCATTAAGAGGGCCTAGAACAGAGGGATTTGACCTGCTCAGGGAGGTCTGAGGGTGCTTGCCTGTAAAACTGGAAATCGAGCTGAGATCTGCAGGAAGAGGCGTTTACAAGGAACATGGGGCGGGGGCAAGTCCCAAGCAGGAGGAACAGCCTGCCCTGGGGAGGGATGAGCACAGCTATTCAAGGAGTTGAAAGAAACATCACTGGTTGGTGCACCTGGGGAGAGGGGATGGGGCCACACCTTGGAGGGCCTTTTGTTCAGGACTGGTCCTGATTGTAAATGCACTGGAATTTCCAGATGGAAAAAGACGGAGGGGCTGGGGAATTTCCAGCACAGCCAAGAGCACTGTTGCCATGATGGGTCATGAGCTCTAAAGCGGATAAAAAGGCAACTGAAGCAAAGAGAAGGCTGACGGGAGAAAATGGAAGCGCTGTGGACTTGATGCTCTTGTAAAAGAGAAAAGTGGCCATTGTGAAATAATTCAAGTAGGGAGTTCCCTGGTGGTCTAGTGGTTAGGATTCCGGGCTTTCACTGCCATGGCCTGGGTTCAATCCCTGGTCGGGGAACCGAGATCCCACAATCTGTGCAACGCAGCCAAAAGAAAAATGGAGAGCAGGGCATGGAGATGCAGAGCTGGGAAGGGAGATGGCAGCGTGGGCAGGCGTGGCTGAGAAGTTAGCACCTAGAAGCAGGGAGGCAGGGGAGTGGGGACGGGGAAGGAGATTTTCATAAGAATCCATTTGCTCGGCTAGCTGGAGCTAGGGACACTTTTTACATTTTGCTTATTTTTCTCTTATTATTATAGAAAAATATAAATATACCTATTTCTATTCACATACTATTCTTGACTAACATTTTTTTCCCCTTGAGGGAGATTCTTCAGAAAAAAACTTTGGAAATAACATCCAATCGACAGTGATGGTCGTGGCAGATACCAGGGAGGTGGGAGCACCCATACCTACAAGGTGACTGATTGCCAAAGTCATCAAACTGAACAGTTGACGTATAAGCATTTCACTGCCTAGAAATTTTACCTTCAAAATATAAACAAACATTGATGTCTAGTTAATAATACTCACACTGAAGTGTTTAAGGGTGACCTGTACTGATATCTGCAACTTACTAATAAATGCATCAAAAGATAAGATGGAATGTTAGACAGATAGGTTAGTGATAAAACAAATAAAGGGTCAAAAATTGTAGAATCTAGATGGTGGGTATCTGGAGTTCATTGTACAACTTTTTCCAATTTTTTTTTTTTTTAATGTTTGAAGGTCTTCATAACAAAACGGTAGAAAAAAACGTAAGCAAAGATATTACTGTTTCAAATAAAACAGCGGTCCCCAAACTTTTTGGTACCAGGGACCGGTTTCGTGGAAGACAATTTTCCCCCGATGGCTGGATGGTTCAGGTGGTAATGGAGAGCAATGAGGGACGGCAGACGAAGCTTCACTCTCTTGCCCACCGCTCACCTCCTGCTGTGTGGCCCGGTTCCTAACAGGCCACAGACCGGCACCAGTACGCGGCCTGGGAGTTGGGGACCCCTGAAATAAAGGATATACCACAGAGGAAATAAAATTATTAGTGATGAATAATACATTTGGTTATCTACAATAAATGCATACATGTTTATGAAAACAGATGACCAAAACTGAGACTAGAGAGGTAGAAAACGTGTCTAAGTGGGTGATTTTTAAAAAGTGAATTTTAAACAATGTCAAGAACGGGTTAAGTGGTTATCCAACGGTGTGGAAGGATGAAGTGGGAGAGGTCTGATGAGCATGGAGGAGCTTTGGGGCATTGAGGATAGAGAAGGAGGTGGGTACAAGAAGCCTAACCATAGTAGCTCAGCTTCCTGGTCCGCAATCGGCAATCCTACCTTTATTTGTTTACACTAAAGATTAGAGCAATGGTTCTCCAAGTTGTGTGTGCCTTGCAGTCTCCTGGGAGACTTGTTAAGACACCAGTTGCTGGACCCCACCTCCGGAGATTTTGATTTCGGTAGGTCTGGGGAGGGGGAGGGGAGGCTGAAGATTTTGCATTTCTAAAAAGTTCCCAGGTGTTGCTGCGGCCTCTGGCCCAGGTTCACATTTTGAGAACAGGCCCTCAGTAAGAAATTGCTACTATTTTAGTCACTCACCCCACATACACCTTCTCTTTTCATTCTCCGTAACTCCACAAGTAAACAGATAATTTTTTCAGGCAAATAATTACAGGCAGAGACTCAGGTGTGAGGAAACCTACACGGGATTAATCTCCAAGGAACATGTATATAATAATTTTGGTCATCGTACCTGCTTTGTATCCTTGCATTTCTATTAAAATGTTACAATTTTCTCTTTTTTGAGGAGTACATATAGTATCACTTATGTGAGAAGAGACTTGTTTTGTTCTAACCAGATGTATACATTTTTAAGAGCTTATATTTTATATTAAGGCATTAATTATCCATGTTAACTATAGTAAAAGGCATTTTTCAGAGGCTGTAATTAGTTTTGAAGGGTATGTCCTAAAACTGGCAAAAGGGGAAGATGCCCTAGTGGTGATTATAGCTAATAACTCTGTACTATATACCTGGCCATCGCTAAGAGAGTAGATCTTCAGTATTCTTACCACAAAAATGAAACGGTAATTATGTGACAGGTAGGAGGTATGGTAGCTAATGGTGATCATTTTGCAATATATACATTTTGCAATATATAAAAACCATCACCTTGTCCACCTTAAACTTACAGTGTCCCATGTCAATTATGTCTCAATAAAGCCAGAAAAAAAAAAAAAGAAAACTAAAAAAAGGGAGGGGATGCTCACTTCCCTAATCTTTCATAAATGTCACATGTAAATGGAAATCCCTGTGTACACATGCTAAATACACGCACGCACACACATGCGTGCACACACACTAATGCATTACAGGCAAAGGGCCTCCCTGAATTTGAATAGTATGTTTTTTTTCATATCTTAATTTGGAGATTAAAGAAAATGTTTGATGTGGTGCCTATCCCCCCCTCCCAAACCCCACCCCACTAAGTAGACAATAGAAGACAGTGGTCACCGCTGACAACTGAATTAGTAGCTGGGAAGGTGAAGCACAGTGAAAAAATTGCTCTCAAAAAAGAAAGAATAATACAGAAATAGAAATCATAAGGAAAAAAACCCGAAAGATTTGGAGGTCAGATCTGAGAGACCTAAACGAGACTAATAGGTGTTCCAGATGGAGTAGATGGGACACATGGAAGGGAGTTAATCACTCACATAATTGAAAATTTTGCTCATTTGACAAAAGACTTGGTTTGCGGATACAAGTGCTCACAGAGTTCCAAAGGTGATTAATGAAAACATACACACACTTCTGCACATCCTGGTAAAATTATGAATGAAGGAGAAGCGGTAAAATGTTCCTTTTCCAAGCAGAGGGAAAGGATAGCATTAGCGTCATGCTGTTGCCTGATACGGGCCAATCCCACATTGCCTCTGCTTCTGGAACTTTCAGGACCTAAAAGAGAGTCTGCTTTCTCTTCCACTTGCTCCACTTTGTGTGGGAGATTAAAGATGAATGCAGGGGCTTCCCTGGTGGCGCGGCGGTTGGGAGTCCGCCTGCCGATGCGGAAGACACGGGTTCGTGCCCCGGTCGGGGAAGATCCCACATGCCGCGGAGCGGCTGGGCCCGTGAGCCATGGCCGCTGAGCCTGTGCGTCCGGAGCCTGTGCTCCGCAACGGGAGAGGCCACAACAGTGAGAGGCCCGCGTACCGCAAAAAAAAAAAAAAGATGAATGCAGATTCTTTGTCACTTGCTTTTGAGAGGTGGATTTTTTTTCTCCTTCCCTGGAATCTGGGCCGGCCTCATGGCCACTTCAACGATAGAATGTGACAGAGTGATGCGGGGCCTGTTTCAGACCTGGTCCGTACGAGGACCAGCTGCTTCTGCTTCCTGCTTCTTAGACTATTTGCTCTCGGAATATTCATTCTCTGAACCCAGGTGCCATGCTGTGAGGGAGCCCAAGCCACATGCAGAGGCCATGAGCAGCCCTTCCTGCTGACAGCCCAACTGAGTTTCGATTCTGGGAAAGATAGTGAGTGGTTGGAATCGGAATCTTCTTTAGTGGACTGGGAGGGAAAATTCTAGAATAGATAGGCTTTAGTAATCCTACCAAACCTTACCTCCTTGGCCAGGCTCAGAGGGGTCCCTTAAAGGAGATATCTAATAGTTTTTCTATAAGCAGAGAATTTCCTTATCTTCCTATTTAATCCTTTATAAAGGAATTATGCATAATCCCCCCCCTAGTTTTATTGAGGAATAATTGGCATACTTCACTGTATAAGTTTAAGGTATACAGCACGAGGTTTGATTTATATACATTGTGAAATGATAACCACAATAGGTTTCGTTAACATCCATCATCTCATACAGGTAAAATAAAAAGAAAAAATTATTCTTATGGTGAGAAATCTTAGGATCTACTCTTAACTTTCCTATACTATATCATACAGCAGTGTTAACGATTGTATAGGTATATGTATATTTTTTGGTATACCTCTGGAGCCTTGTGATAGCGTTTAATCCTCTGTATTGCTGAGACCCAATTCTTCTGCCTAGATATTACAGAATGTAGTTTTGCCAATAGATGTCCCTGATTGTCTAAGACAAAGGAGAGTGTTGAGCTCTTAGGCTATGAAATGGCAACCCAATGAGTGTTGTTACCATGAGATTCACCGCCCCCCCCAAAAAAAAATCCAACCAGGAAGGACATGGATACTACTGGAGTATTGTATTAACCCCGTCTTTTTTTTTTTTTTTCTGTATTCTGATGCTTTGACATCTGCGGTTTTGCTGACCCTTGAAGTGTTAGCCAATTCCTAGAGCTAGTAAACAACTCACCCAGGAGCAGAGCCTGCTTTTCAAATGCAAACTAACTAATCCAGAGCCCGTACCCACCCCCTCTTTCATCTGGCTCTCACACTCCGGGCCACTACCCATCTGCCCTCATCACACCAGGACCAGGTACCAGACAACCAGGGACAGCCTCCATGTCCCAGAACCCACTGAAATTATTCAAATTTGCCAGTCCTACACTTGCTTACCCTGCCTTGCCCATTCCTTCCCGTGGAAACCGCAGTAAAGACTCTTGGCCACAGCTGCCTTTTCTCTGTACGTGACCAACCTCGTTTTCTTGTGCAGCTCCCACGACATGGCATGCTACCTCCTCCTGGGAACCGTGAGTAGCAAACTATCTTCTCAGTGACAACTGTCTCCTGATCCATTGTTTCTATATCTCAAAACTTTTATTAATAAATTATATTTTAAGCAAGCCTCTAGACAATATTTCTTCTGAATATTGAAAGATTATTATCTTAGTGATCACACTGATAGAACAGCTTTGCCATGGATGATTTTAATCATCATACAAACATGTTCTAGGTGGCTTGTGGCAGGTTCTATTTTTCGAAGAAGGCTGCAACACTACCTTCCATTTCACAAGCTTTTCTGAATAATGTGATTTTATGCTCTTCCCAGTTATTTCCTCCCCTTGAATCTTGTGATTGTGGCAGAAGTGGTGCAGTATGACATCTGAGGCTAGGTCGCAAAAGATGAGAGCGCTTCTGCCTGGTTCTTTGATGGAGCGGTCACTCTAAGAACACTGCCACCATGCTGCAAGGAAGCTCAAGCAGCCTTTGGAGAGGACCACATGGAGAGTAACCAAGCCTTCTAGTCCAAAAGCCTGGCTAAGTTCCCAACCAACAGAGAGAACCACCTTGCTAGCCATGTGAGTGTGCCATCTTGGAAGTGAATCCTATGGTCCCTGGGTGAGCGGTCCCAGCTGATGTTTAGTAGACCGGAGACGAGCTGTCCTTGCTGAGCCCTATCAAAATTGCGGATTCATGAGCTAAATAAATATGTGTTGTTTCTTTAAGCTACCGAGCTTTGGGGTTTTGTAACACAGCAATACATAACTGGAAAGCAGCTGCATCACAAAGCCTCCTTTCGTCCCTCACTACAATACACAGGAGGTTTATGGCCACATGTTCGTGTCTGGGGCTGAAGGAGATTTGCTAAACAAAAACTCATTCTCAGAGATTCCGATTTAATTCAGATCAAGTGATCCTAACATGCAGCCAGGTGATTCTAACTCACCTGCACCTAGAACAATTAAATTAGAAACTATGAAGTTGGGACCCAGGCATCTGGATGTCTTAAAGCTCCTTAGGTGGTTCAAATATACGACCAGAATTGAGAACTTTATAACTAACCTATCTACAAAGAGAACGTTAGAGCTGCGCTTCTCAAACTGTAATGTGCATCTCAATCGCCAGAGGATCTTTAAAAAAAAAAAAAAATGCCGACGCTGACTCAGTCATTCTGAGGCAGGACCCCAGGTCTGCAATTCCATCAAGTTTCCAGGGGATGCTGATGCTGCTGGTCCCAGAACCACACTTGGAGCAGCTAGAAGTTAAAGTGTTCAGGAAGAGGGAAACAGAAACATCTGCAAAGTGTCCACAGTGGCTTAACAGTACCTGCCTGAGGGCTCACATTGGCCCCCCCAGGCAAGAAGCATAGGCACTGGCGAGGGGTCTGGGAACTCAGTGGTTGCCAACTCAAAGGTCACAGTGAATGGAGAGGCTACCTCCTGGTCCCGGGCTTAGAACTGAATGAAAACATCACCATGATGAAGGGGTACTAGGCTAGAATATATGATGATCTGAAACGAGCCATTTTCCTGTTGATATAATCCAGGCTGTGCTCTGCTGCAGGAGGGCTTTAGGAAAGGTATCTTGTGGGTTCTGTGGTCCAGACCAACCTACTATGAGACAAGAGCTGTTCAAAGCCACAGCAGTTGGGCCTCTGGCTACTGACGTCTCTTCACCAATAACCTCACTGAGGAATGTTGGACTGAGAAGCCGGAAAAGAACCACTTTCAAGTCTCCAACAGCGACCAAAGAATGCTTGAGTAAATGGTCCTGTTGAATTTTGCTCCGGGTTATGGATTAGAAGGCAAGCTCATTCTGCAATGTCTCCAGCTCCAGATGAGAAGGATCCAGAGCAAAGCGATTAATGCTCTAGACCAGGGGTTGGCAAACTATGTCCCAGAGGCCAAATCCAGTTTGCAGTCTGTTTTTCTATGGTCCTTGGGCTCAGACAGCTTTACATTTTTAAAGGTTTGTAAATGAACAAACAAATAAAAAACCAAAGGTGAATATATGACAGAGCTTGTATGTGACCCACAAAGGCTAAAATATTTATCATCTGGCCTTTTACCAAAACAGCTTGCTAGCCTCTGTTCTAGATTAAAAACTCAAGTCCCCTACTCAATTGTCTTCCCTGCCACTAGAAGAACAAGGATCCTCCAGACACATTTTTTAGGAGTAAATAGGAAATCTACACATGAGAAATCTAGAATAATCCTTGCACACACCATCATCATCAAGTGGGCTAAAAATAAAGATCTAGGAGAGAAGAGTTTCTAATTTTTAAATGCAGAGGAAGCAAGAAGTGAATGAATACTTTTCATCATAATACAAACGTGTTTCTCAGTTCTTTCATATATTCACTTTTTTATTCCTTTATTTATTTTTATTTAGGGGGCTCAATTTTCTTTTCCTATGCTGAAGAAATCATTTCCTTAAGTGGGGAAAAAAGAAATGAGGAAAAGGTACTCTTTTGCCACATTGGACTCTCCCTATGAATCTTTGTTTTGAAAAACAGAGAGAGCCAGGAACCCAACCTTATCAATCAGGGTAGGGCAGCTGCTATAACAAATATTCCCCAAGCCCTCATGGCTCACTACAATAGAAGTTTATCTCTTCTGATGTAAAGTCAAATGTGGATATCTCCGGTCAGGTCTCCCACTTGGTCTGAGCAGTATCTCAGGAATTCAGGCTCCTTCAAGCTTGAACACTGCCAGTCCCCACACGTGCCCTCTAGGATCTTCACAGAAGGGTTGGGGACAGTGCAGAGAAGACACACCAGATTCTTACCACCTGTGCCTGGTAGGGACACATATCATTTCTGCTTACATTCCATTAGCCCAAACTAATCACATGGCCCCACTGAGCTGCAGGAGAGCCTGGAAAATGTAGTTCCCGGCTTGATGAATCTCATACTGTGTGAAAGAAGCCAGACACAAAAGAGTACATTTGGCATGATTCCGTTCATATGAAGTTCAAAATTCAATAAAAGGGGGCTTCCCTGGTGGTGCAGTGGTTGAGAGTCCGCCTGCCAATGCAGGGGACGCAGGTTCGTGTCCCGGTCTGGGAAGATCCCACATGCTGCGGAGCAGCTGGGCCCATGAGCCATGGCCGCTGAGCCTGTGCATCCAGAGCCTGTGCTCCACAACAGGAGAGGCCACGGCAGTGAGAGGCCCACGTACCGCAAAAAAAAAAAAAAAAAAAAAAAATCAATAAAAGGAAACTATTCTGTTAGAAGTTTGGATAGTGGTTGCCGATAGGTGAGGTAGTAGCTGGAGGGACATTAGGGGGCTTCTGGAGGTCTCACATTCTCTTTCTTGAGCTGGTTTCTAAGAACATGGATGTGTTCGTTTTGTAAAAATTCACTGGGCTGTGCACTTAGAATTTATGTACTTGTCTGTTATACTTCATTATAAAATTTTACACTAAAAATAGGGCTACTAGAGAGGATGTTTGGAAAATAAAGGAAAAAATTAACCCTAAACTCACTTTGAACTCTTTTACCACGGGTAAGCCACTTTATGTCTCTTAACCTCAGCTTTCTTATGTGTAAAAAGAGGTGATAATAGTTACTTGGCTTGGATGGTTTGAGGAACATGGGGCCGTGGAAACAGTGCTTACAATACAGTCTGGAAGAGATCCTCAGCCACTAGAGCCAGGACGTCTCTTTGTAGGGTTCCTGTTTTGGCTGTGGCTGGAAGAACACTTCTAAGGGCTGCTCTGACATAAAGGGAGGTGAGAATTGGGGGTGGGGGGCTTCAAGGCAAATTGCTTTGCAAGAATCTTGACTTTGAGGACTTCAAGGCTGATTAAAATTATGTAAGCGTGCTTATAGTCTAAGGGCTTAGAAACATATTGTACATAGAACTAACCATGATAATATAGCACAGTGTATAATAGTATATATACATCATATTTGCATTTAACTTATATGAGTTCAACTATACATATTTGGCAAATACACCTACACACAGAGAGCTCTGGAAGGGAGCATGAGTTAGGAGATGTGTATCATACGTTCCCAAGTCCCACTCGGCTCTCTATGTGAGACCTCTCAGTGACAAGTGTAATTCCAATGCTTAAAGAAACACTAATCTTCATACTGCACAGTCCCTAAATGCACTCCGACGACTATTTCAATCACTCGTGGCCAGGCAGTGGTGCCGAAGTGACCATCACTGTCTGGTGCATGTATTAAGACTTGCAGAACTGGTAAATGAGAAAAAGTTTCCCTTCATAGAAACTTTCAGCCATTAAGTGAAGAGGAATTATAGATTTGGAATATCACCTTTTTGCAACTGCTAGTGAACTAATGGATCCTGGCATTTGACCTCAGTGGCTACTAACATCACGAGAAGAGACAACCAGACATTAGATGCCTCCTGATGGAAGAATCCATCACCATCTATGAAGTGTTCCTGCCTCAAATTCAAACCTATCTGTGATCAAGCTTTTAGATCAAAAAACAATTTACAGGAAATACAAGGGGCAAAGGGATATTTTAAATACACCACAGGGATGAAATCCACAAAATTCAAATGGTGACAAACTCTGCCTGGGCAAACAACCCAATTTCTTCTTCTTCTTTTTTTTTTTTTCTGTACGTGGGCCTCTCACTGTTGTGGTCTCTCCCCTTGTGGAGCACAGGCTCCGGACGCGCAGGCTCAGCGGGCATGGCTCACGGGCCCAGCTGCTCCACGGCATGTGGGATCTTCCCGGACCAGGGCACGAACCCGTGTCCCCTGCATCGGCAGGCGGACTCTCAGTCACTTTGCCACCAGGGAAGCCCCCCAATTTCTTCAAGAAATAAATTTCAAGGGAAAAAAAAGAGAGAATGAAGGGGATCCTGTTGTTTAACAGGAAAAAAACACGTATCAAAAAACTACCATGTGAAGACGTAATTTGAATCCTAATTCTTTTTAATTTTTATTTGATATTGGAGTATAGTTGTTTTACAATTTTGTGTTAGTTTTAGGTGTACAGCAAAGTGATTCAGTTATACATATGCATATATCTATCTATTCTTTTTCAGATTCTTTTCCCATTTAGGTTATTACAGGATATTGAGTAAAGTTCCCTGTGCTATACAGGAGGTCCTTGTTGTTAATCCTAATTTTTTTTTAAAAGGTTAAAGAAAGGTCATGACATTTATGAGGTAGTCGGAAATTTGAATCTTGCCTGGATATTTAATGATGTTAAATAATTATTTTCTTTGGGTTTGAAAAGGTATTGTGGTTATGTTAATGGTAATCGTATCTTTTAAAGATACATACTAAAGGATTTATGGATGAAAAATATTTCAGACATATGTCAGATTGATGTGTCATATGAAATGATATGTCAGACATTTGTTTCAAAATTATACAGGAGAGGAGAAGGCAGATGAAGCTGTAAAAGTGAGTGAATGGTGGTTGATGGCTGTTGGGTGATGGATACACAGAACTGCGGTTCATTATTCTATTCTGTTGCTTTTGTATTTGTTCAAAATTCTCCATAATGAAAAGTAAAAAAAAAAAAAAAATTTAAACCTTATAATATGGTGTCAATGGCTTGGAAGAAAACCCAGTAGACAATTGTGGTGCATATATTTTAAGAAGTGCCTCATAACCATTCTTTTGGCACAAAAGATAATATTGATACAGTCACTGGAGAAATGGAGTCGAAAGTGATTCAGAATTAAACTCCAAATGTGAAGAATTTTTAAGAGTACTATAAACAATTTTTCCTGTATACTTCACTTTTCTACTGTGTGAGAGTAATACATGATATTAAAAAATGCTTAAATGAATCTAATTCATTTAATAGGGCTAAAAAATTCAATAGGGATGCAAACAATTCTCTTTCATCAGGATAAAAAATTCTAACATAAAAATGCTTCATGTCTGAGTTGGAATTGGTGGGTTTTTTTCTTGAGTGGTACATAAAATAATATGTTATTGATAACTTTTTAGTTTTGATAAAATTTGAAACTTCATCAAATGGCCTAATTAGCCTCAGTGATTTGTTCCAGTGTCAGATGGGGAAAGAAACTGGTTTTAATGGGTTGACAAATGACCCTGTGCTATTCTTACTTGGCAATTTAACAGTTTTTAAGGGATTCTTTTGCCAGTTACAGATTTGAGTATATACGATGATCTTACCTAAAGTCTGGTCAAGATGGGGAAGGTTCTGGGGGACTCTCTGGTGGCAACCTTGGTGGCAGCTTTTATGTAGCTGCTCATATCATTTCTCTTGCTTAACCACTTAAAATAGGAGAAGAAAATACCAGAAAAGGCCCTTGGTGTCCGCTAAGGACTCCAATTCTATGGAAGTAAGCTTTGCAGTGGACGCCTTAGTTACAAAAGAAATATGGGGGTACTGGCCTGGCTAGTCAGACACATGTGGCCATAGGAGCAGGCTAGAGCTTTAGAGGGCATCTGACGGCCACCATCATTTTAGAGGTGAGGAAAATGATGCCCAAAGGTAAATAGCAAGCTGGACCATGGCTAGAAACTGTGTCTCCTGGATTCTAAGATTCTGATCAGTCCTAAAACTACATGCTTCTAAGTTTCCCTAGAAGCAGAGCCTGGGTCGGATATTCTTGTGAAAGTGATTTGTTGAGGAAGACCTTTCAGGAGAAAGGAAGTGAGAGGAGCTGGGCAGGACAGGGAATAGAAGCTAAGCAAGGATGTGGTTTCAGGTGCAGACGAGCTTCACCCTGACCCCACTGGGAGCTCAGGATCACACATTCACCACTGAGTCAGTCTGACCTTGAGGCAAGAGGGCCGACCTTTTGAACTCTGTGTCAGCCATTGGCTGTGGGCAGCTGGGGATTGGGTCACCACGGTGCCCTTTTGTTATGGGCTTAATTTTGTCTCTCCCAAATTCATGTGTTGAAGTCCTGACCCCTAGTCCCTCAGAAAGTGACTGTATTTGGAGATAAGGTCTTTAAAGAGATAATTAAGTTAAAATGATGTCATTAGGGTTGGCCCTAATCCACTGTTATTGGTGTCTTTATAAAAAGAGGAAATTTGAACACAGAAACACAGACACACACACACACACACACACACACACACATACACGGAAGACCACCGAAGACACCAGAAGAGGACGGCCACCTCCAAGCCAAGGAGAAAGACCTGAGAATGAAACCAATGCTGAGACACCTGACCTTGGACTTCTGACCTTCAGAACCATGAGGAGATAAATTTCTGTTGTTTAAGCCACCTTCTCTGCAGTACTTTGTTATGTCAGCCCCAACAAACGAACGCACATTTGACCAATGGCAGTTCTCTGGAGAAGCTGGACACGGTGTTATCGGCAACCACACCCAGCCCTGGTTGGTAAAGGGATCCACCCTCTAAGATTACGGAGTGGCACCAAGGGATGTCTTCGAGGATGCTCTGCAAGCTTTAGGAAACCAGCATTTATTTACCTTCTATCTGGGTCACTCTCAGAGGACACAGAGGGACAAGGGGAGGATGGAGATGGATCACCTGATTGCTATGGTCTTATAGCTCAATGCTTTCATCTTTTTCCCAGAGCAGAAATGGAAGGAAGATGGAGCCTGATGTGAAGCAGAGGAGAGGAAGGAAGGTGTGCCTTGTTCTTGTTGACTGGGAAGTGTGGTGGGACCTGCTGGGTAAGGAGGGGCCTCTACAGCAACCTGCCACCTCTCTTTCCATCACCAGATGAAGTATGAACCATATTAATGACACAAGGAGGGCATTATGAGGCAGGCTGCCTTCCCTCGTTACCATGGTCTACTCTCCCCTAATGTTTTTACCACATCTTTTACTCTTGCCGACTGAATGACAAATTTTAAGGAAGGCAAATTAAATAATTGCCGAGGTTTATCGAGTTGATTTTTCCACCCAATCACTTTCCGTGCTTAATAAAGCAAAGTTATTGATTAGAAACTTCTCCAGGACACTTATGAGAAGAGTAGCAAAACATAATTCTTTTTAATAGTCAGAACGCTGGCTACTTCAGACCTGCAGTATGATTTTCAACAGTGAAACGGAACTCACTTTTTCAAGTATTTACTCCACTTTACTTTCCACCAGCTGTATTAAATTGCTACTAAGCAAGAAAAATTCCTTCCATAATTTGGATAGCACATTTTAGGACAAGATCACATAAATCGTGGTGCGACAAGGAAGCTTCCATCACCCTGATATAGCAAGGCCATCATAAAAAAGAAAATGGTTATGCTGTCTGAATGGGGAAGAATGCTAAATGGCTATACTCAGGAGTCGAGTCTTCCTACGTGTGAATAAAACAGGCAGAATTCTAAGACATCATGTGCACAGAGGCAAGTCCACTGTAAAGCAAATGAAGCTTAAACTTAGGGGCCCCCCACCTACATGAGCACTTCCATGGCTCTGTACCTAATACATTGTTCGTTGAAGTCTGTATTCCTTTCTTCTAAAATGGAACCCCACTTTTTTTTTTGGCTTCACCGGGTCTCAGTTGTGGCACGAAGGATCTTTGTTGCCACATGCAGGATCTTTAGTTGTGGCACACGGACTTCTTAGTTGCATCATGTGTGTGGGATCTATTTCCCCGACCAGAGATCGAACACAGGCCCCCTGCATTGGGAGCGCAGAGTATTACCCACTGGGCCACAAGTGGCATCCCTGGACCCCACACTGAATCCTCTCCGGGCTCCCCAAATCTGCAACTGCCCCCTATTGGATATAATTTTGCCAGAAGAAATTATTATAGGTGAGACACTTGGGCCAACACCTATGGAGCAATACAGCAACCACCTATAAGGGGAAATATTCAGTACACATACCTGCTGCTTTGAGTGCACAGGACAAACCTCCTTCAACGATGATTCCCCAAAGTGAGTATTGTATGGAACCCTCTATCAGCCATTTAGCTGGTCCCTATTACAGGTCCATTTGGGCAGCCATGCGAAGATGGCACTCCATAAAATAATTTTATGAATACTTAGTCTATCTGTTGACCAGTGTTTCCCAGCTGGGGGCAATTTTGCCTTCCACGGAACATTTGGTGATATCTGGAGACATTTTTGATCACCATGACTGAGAGGGTGCTACTGGCATCTAGTAGGGAGAGAGAAGCCAGGGTTGCTGTTCAACATCCTGCAACACCCAGGACAGCTCTCCGAACCAAAGAATTATCTGGTTCCAAATGTCAGTGGTGCCACAATTGAGAAACCCTGCTAGAGAGAGCAGAGGTGAAGATTCTGGCGTCAGGGTCCATAGATCTGAACTGAAGCCTCGGTTTCCTCACCTGAAAATGGGGATAATAATTAGTAACTGTCTCCTAAACTTGTTAAGAGGGTTCCACAAGGTAACAGAGGTGAGATGCTTAGCACAGGGCCTCACCTATAGTACTCATAAAGTGCTGGCCTCTATCACTATTATTATATTTAAATCCTAATAATTCATATACTCTGAATAATAATAAATCTTTACTTACTTCCAAGGGTTAACCTCTTAAGAACTGCACTTCTCTGTCTAAAATAAGAAGAAGGAACTTGATCAGTGGTATTTAGACTCAGCTCAAAGGAGTCAAGGGATTTAGTGGTGACACCCATTCTCCCATTATCCTAGAAGCTTCCACGGGGTTCGGGGGCGGGGGCAGGGGAAGTCAGTGTGTGGAGATAGAAATCCTCTGCTCTAATTCACATAGTTGAGCTCAGTTTTGATCTGTTTCGTTTCTGCTTTGAGGAACAGTTTTTTAAAAAAACTTTGAAAAGGGCTTCCCTGGTGGCGCAGTGGTTGAGAGTCCGCCTGCCGATGCAGGGGACACGGGTTCGTGCCCCAGTCCGGGAAGATCCCACATGCCGCGGGGCGGCTGGGCCCGTGAGCCATGGCCGCTGAGCCTGTGCATCCGGAGCCTGTGCTCCGCAACGGGAGAGGCCACAACAGTGAGAGGCCTGCGTACCACAAAAAAAAAAGAAAAAAAAAGAATATACAATTTAGACTCTGTTGGATACTGCCAAATGGTTAACACACATATGAAATGATGCAAAATTCACTAGTCATCAGGGAAATGCAACGTAACCTAACAACGAAGCATTACTTTACATCCATCAGATGGAAAAACTGTAAAAAAAAAAAGTTATAACATCAGTATAACTCTGGGGAGAAGCATCATACATTGCTGATGGAACTGTGAAGTGCCCCAGCCTTCTTGGGAGGCAGCTCACAGCTTATTTATAGGGTCACAGAAATAAAACAGAAGTCCCTCATCCTTCATGTTTCTTTCCACTTCTGTGAATGAATACACACATGATGACACTAAAAACTTCCTCCTTTGTAGATTATCCCCTCTACCCCTGGGGAGTGGAACAGGAAGGCTGAAGGGTCATGACCTCAGGTACCTCCAGCAAACCTCAAATGAGCTCTTAGAAACTCATCTCCGGGTTGGTGGTGGCCGATGTTGTTCATCTTGGATGCAAGGGGATGGAATGAAAGCATGGGAATGTTGAGGGAAGGAGACTCAACAAGTAAGCACTGAGGACAGCGCCCCATTCCTCGATTTAGCAAGTTTTCTGTGCAGAGGCCCCCAAACTAGGCTACCTCCAAAGTCGCTGTCTGGCAATGCAGAAGCCCATGATTCTTTTCCAGAGGGTTCTCTCCAGCTAAGAAATTTCGAGCCATAATTCAATAGTGTCCTGTGTTTTCTTCTGGGTCAAACAGGCTGTGAGCCTTGGTTCTCCACCCCACTCCACCCGCACCCACACTTCTGGAAATGCTATAGATTTTCAGCATGGTTGATAAAACAGAGAGATAAAAAGCCCAATTTTTCTTTTTATGATAGATATGACTAATTAACTATAAATGTCAAGTATCCGCAACTTAATTAATTCCAGTTCATTTAACGACTGTATTTAGATTTTTTCCCAAACAAAGCAACAGTCTGTTTTCGAAGGTCATAGACTAACACTACAATGAACAAGGCTGAAAGGCACACACTTTGGATGAAAGGTAAGTGATGGCTGGTGCCTGTGGGGAAAACGGACCACACAAAATAAAAAATAATTGGCAGGCTGATGAATAGAGTTTGTTTGAAATGTATACATACTGCATCTTTGATTAATAGCACCAACAAGTACTTGAAATTAAGCCTTTAAAATTTTTAGAGACTTTTCATTATAATGAGAAAATTTAAAAAAAAGAAATCTGACTGGGGTTTGTCAGAGAGACCCACAAAAGCTAGAATTCTAATTAGTGGGACATTTCTCCTTTGTTTAAGAAAAGCAATTTTAATGGGCATATTTGATCATATATATGTCAAGCTCTCCAGGGCATAATCTGGGTGAGGAGGGATTTAATCAAGGAAGCGTGAACATGTTTGCCTTAGAAAATAAAACACTTCAAGTTTGAAGAGGCTGGTAGGGGCTTCTGGTAACTGGGAGAAGGGTTTTGAAGGGTATTTGAAAGGAGGTGGAAAGAAAAAGGGAAGGAAACCCAACATACATGGATGGCATGTATTCATCCATCTGTAGATAATGAAAATCCACCAAAGGTGGAAGAAATTTCCCAAGGAGTCAATGTGGTCAAAGTAGTTCAAAATGGAGATGCTACCATTCAATTTTTTTTGTTTGTTTTGTTTCTTTTTAAATCCTTTTTTTTTTATAAATTCATTTTATTTATTTATTGATTGATTTGGCTGCATTGGGTCTTCGTTTCTGTGCGAGGGCTTTCTCTAGTTGTGGTGAGCGGGGGTCACTGTTCATCGTGGTGCGCGGGCCTCTCACTGTCGCGGCCTCTCTTGTTGCGGAGCACAGGCTCCAGATGCGCAGGCTCAGTAGTTGTGGCTCATGGGCCCAGTTGCTCCGCGGCATGTGGGATCTTCCCAGACCAGGGCTCGAACCCGTGTCCCCTGCATTGGCAGGCAGATTCTCAACCACTGCGCCACTCGGGAAGCCCTAATTTGTTTTTTTTGTTTGTTTGTTTTGTTTTGTTTGTGTGTGTGTGTGTGCTTCCTTCTGCCACCATTTCCCCAAGAATTCAATTAAAGTGTTCCAAATGGAACTGGCTTGTGACAATGATGTGTTTGGGGAAAGAAGGAAACCAGCCGTGTCCAGCATGGGCTGAGAACATGGAAGGAAGGTTGCAGCTGTGGGAGCCTTCCCACAGGAGGAGCTGGGTGTCGAAGGCAACAGTGGGGAAGGAAAAGCATATGGCAGGGAGGGTAACTTCATGAGAAAGAACGCCTTCCCGACATCCCTCAGAGGTGACTGGCCAGGATCTGGACCTCTGTTAGTACATGGCGGGGGGCTGTTGACCTGAAACAAATAGACTGCCAGATATTCCTCCAGCAAAGATGGGTTTATTCAGGATCAGCAGAGAATTGCAACTCAGGGTCTGCAACCACGATGAGCCATGTGCAAAGTCCCCAGACAACAAAGCAAGGAGAGCGCTTTTATAGAAAGGACAAGGAAGTTGGAAGGGCTGTAGTAAACAAGAATCTATGATTTTTCATAGGCTGAGTTCTTGCCAGGAAAGAAGACTTTCTTCTTCCTGTTGGGCTCTGCTACCATCACAGGGTGTGAGCGTTCCCCATTTTGGTCGCCCAACTCTATTTAATTGAGGTTTCCGTTTGTTTATTTTTTACAGGGCACAGGACTTTTTCATACTTTTTTATTGACTCATTCCCTTTATTTACCAGTTTTCAAAACGGTGTGTTGGTTCACTTCCATCCTTCAACGGTTTCCAATTAAATTTTTAAATGATTATGAACTCATGTATTTAAACAAATTTGTCACGTTATTATATTTGTAGTTATTATCTTTATTAGTGCTCAGATTGTCCCATCTCTGGCCCAAGTGAACCTCTTAAAATTGCACAAGCCATTCTTAAAAATTTAGATACAATTTACATGTAACATTATATTATTTTCAGGTTTACAATGTAACGACTCGGTATTTGTATGCATTGCAGAATGGTCACAGCATAAGTCTAGTTAACATCTGTCACCATACATTGTTACAAATTTTTTTCTAGTGATGAAAAATTTTAAGATCTACTTAAATGATTTTTACAACGTCACAAGGCATTTTTAGTATGAAGCCATTTTTAAGCCTTGCTTTTTAATATGAAGAAAAAGGGTAGCTGTAGAAAGCTAGAATCTCAAGGATATCAAGGCAGCAGACATCTGTGAACTGACATTCTTCTGGCTATTTCTCATCACCTCTTCCTTTTATCCCTTTTTTTCAAAAACTAGATCACATGACCTTAGTTCACACATCTTATCAGACTTAAAGGAAAACTGTGACTCAGTTTCCTGTGTGTGTATTTATTAAGTGCTCACTATGGTCCAGGCTGTGTCGGGCAATGCCCCCTTCTCCAGTGGCTGGACTCTTGACTCTGATTTCCTGATGTGTCCCCTTGTTTCTGTAGGCAGTCACAGTGGTGACTTTCTCGACTGGAGTTGACTTGTCAGTTTAAATTGGGTGAGGCATCAAAAGTAAAAGCTACAGTGAAAACTAAGCATTCTTCAATAGTTTGGGTAATGTTTCCTTCCTCAAGTGGCTTGCTGTGATCTATCTATAAAGGAACTTCATCCTTGCAGTGACTTTCCAAGCATAGGTAATTGGGTTCATGGCCCATGACCAGAGTGGGCAAATGGAGAGGCCGCTGTTGATGGCATTGATGTAACTATGATGAAACTACGGCCATGATGTAACTATGATGAAAGAAGTAAAGACAGAATGGAGCTTCTCCTCCCTAACTACACTAACTGTTTATAAATGAGTCATGTTTCGAGTTTCCAGAAACGTTCCCTCCAAACCCTTCTTGGATTCTCAGGAATGGTATCTGTCTGTCATGTTACCCACTTTCTCAGATGTTCAAGGGCCAAGAGGTCTTTCTGAGGTGGATTTCCTGTGGAGCTGCTGTCTCTGGAAGGGTCAAGTCAGGGTCCTGGGGAGCACATGGGTCCTTGGTGAGGACCCTTGTGGAGTGACCACCACAATGGTCTGGAGTGGAGACAAGAGACCATTTGAGAAATTCTCTCTCCTCCTTGATGCAGAAAGTATTGAGTCAAACGAATCTGAATCTTGGCTCTAGCATTTGTTAATTATATGGACTTGAACATTGTCTGATATTGGGTTCTTTCTGAAAGAAGACTCTGAGAAAAAGTTTTGAGGGCAAGTAGTCAACTTGGGAGGTGATTCTAGGAAGCACAGGTATGGGAATGGGGAAATGAGGAAGGGAAGGGAAGGATACTTCCACAAGGTATGATAATAAGAAATTTAATGCTGTGGGCAACTGCGTCTCCTTCCCACCAGGGGACTCTGAGGGGCTGTGCAGAGTGGGCTTCAGCGTCATCCCATACAGGAGGAGGGGAAGCTGGGGTATTTATCCACTGACATCTATCCATGGGGCTCAGGGACTGCTCCTAGGAGTGTTAACTCTCCAGCCTTTCTGTTCTACTCTGCGGTCTGACTTTGCTTCTGCAGCCAGAGAAAACCAGGCAAAAGGTGACAGGTGCCTCTGATGGGTCAACAGGTGTGTGTGAGTGGTGAGTCTGCTACAGACATGTTAGGCAACATCTCTAAGCTGTGGTTTTCTCGTCTGAAGAATGGAGATCGTATTAGCTACTCCTCAGTGTTCTTGTGAAGGGTGAAAAGCCCATGTGAGGGAAACGTTTGGCATAGAGTGTTCAAAGCCGGCACCTTCCTTTCTCTTACAGACACTGCATCATAGCTATGACAGCAAAGAATCCTGCCAACAGGCTCCGTGCTGTACAGAACTGGGTGGAAGGAGGAGGTGGGGTGGGAGCGGCGGGTAGACGCTGGGCTGAGCAATGCTGATGAATAGCTCACAAGCAAAGGTTGATTTATTGCTCCTTCTGTGTGTCCATCAGGGGTCAGCTGGGAACTGAACTCTGCCTCTGTGCATTTGATCTCCCTCCAGGACCCAGGATGAATGACAGGCATTATCTGGGAAGTGGCTAGTAACTATAGAAGAGCAGAGAGAGAGAGAGAGAGCCCTGGATGGTTTTCCATCAGTAATTAAATGCTCAACCTGGCAGTGACATACATCACTTGTCCTCACAGCTTATTGCCCAGAATTGATCATGGTTGCCAAGCAACCACCCAGGGCTCTAGGAAGTCCAATGCTAACATGTACCCGGAAGAGACAGAGAACTCAACTATATGGTGAACAGCAGTAGTGACCACCTCAACTTGAGTTATGGCCAGATAGTTTGGGGTCATTACTACCTTCCTGCTATTATACAGAAATGCCCCACCTCAAAGACATAGTATCACCATATTCAAGATATAAAATTTCAAGTAATGTCTATGCGCATTTTCTTTCCAAGTATACCTCATTGAATTAAGAAACTCTCCCTCATTATTTCTTACAAATATATATTTTTTCCTATCTACGCTCCTCTTCTTTGGCAATTACAATTACATGTACATTTTGTTTGAGGTTGTCTCATATCTTGTGTGTATGCTCTTTTCATATCTTTACTCTACATTTTCTCTTTTTGAGTAGTTTCTATAGTTTTGAATATTTTCTATTATTGTATTTTCAATTTCACTATGATTTTTTTTGCAAAGTCTAATGGATAATTAAATGCATTTGGTGAATTTTACACCTCACATTTTATAGTCTTCACTTTTAGAATTTTAATTTTCATCTTCTCTATATCTTCCATGTCTTCACTCAACATTTTGTAGTTTTCATTTTCTAGTTTCAATTTTTTGAATGTACAATATTTGATGCAATATATAATGCAGTAAAAATGATTGTTTTAATGTCTTTTTCTTCTAATTCTAACATCTGCTTCAATATTGGCTGGCTTTATTTTGATTGATTGAATTTTCTCCTTATCTCGGGATGAATTTTTCTGCTTACTGCCATGCCTGGTAATTTTTTTTTATTGAATTTGAGGGATTACCATTTTATCTTTTGGGGTGCTGGCTGGTTTTTTATTCCTGCAGTTTCTCTTGCACTTTGTATTGGGACTCATTTAAGTTACTTCAAGGCCACTTGATTCTTTCTCTAGCACTTTTTTTTTTTTTTTTTTTGCCGTATTCGGGCCTCTCACTG
>NW_020173938.1:1027786-1031426 GCF_003031525.2 Neophocaena asiaeorientalis asiaeorientalis | reverse complement strand
GGCCCCTTGTTTCTTTTCCTAGCCCTTTTTTTTTTTTTTTTTTTGCGGTACGCGGGCCTCTCACTGCTGTGGCCTCTCCCGTTGCAGAGCACAGGCTCCGGACACGCTGGCTCAATGGCCATGGCTCACGGGCCCAGCCGCTTTGTGGCATGTGGGATCCTCCCGGACCGGGACACGAACCCGCGTCCCCCGCATCGGCAGGCGGACTCTCAACCACTGCGCCACCAGGGAAGCCCCTCTCTAGCACTTTTAAAATTTGTTATAGGTTAATAGAACTCCACTTAGTCTAGAGCTAGTTATTCCCCATTATCGAGCCAATGCTCTGTGCATCATGATGTTTTCCAGTCTTGTTGGGGGAAAAGGAAACTATTCTAAACACCTCTGTCAATAGACACTGTTGCCTCTGATCCAATGTCAACGTATTTTTACCCCTTTGGATAGGTTCCTCACAGGCATATCCTGATTACTAAACTGCTCAGTTCTTGATGGAGACCCCCTTCAGATCTATGATGTTCTCATTCTATGCAGGTCTCACCTCCCTGGTGCTCTGTCTTAGGAACTCAAGCCTTCTTGATCTCTCTCAACACTGCTCTACTCCAGGAGCCCATCAGGCTCCAGCGGGATTTCCCTTCCTCACCTGAAAATGCTCTCAAGGCAATAAGCTGGGCAAACATAGGACATCACTTTATTTATGTTATTGCTGTTGTCTCTCAGGAACCACTGTCCTTCATTTACAAATGCCCAGTGTCTTGAAAAAAAACACTGTTTGGTTTTGTTTTTTTCCAGTTTCTGGTTGTTTCATGAAAGAGACTAAATTTGTTCTTTGTTATTCCATATTGAGTATGTTCACTAAGCTTTAATTAAAAAACTATCAAATCATGTAATAAAATTAAATTTATGAAACAAAAAGATATAAAATTTCAGTCACTTATTTCTAGACCAGCCCTGTCCGGTAGAACTTTTTGCAGTAATGGAAATATTCTCTGCATTGACCAATACAGCAGCCTCTAGCCAGGCACAGTTATCGAGCACTTGAAATGTGACTAGGGTGACAGAGGAACTAATTTTTAAATTTGAATTTAAGTTTAATTAACTTAAATTTAAATTCAAATAACCACTAGTGGCTACTGTATTGGCCAGCATAGTTCTAGACCACTGAAGTCACATTGTGGATTTATTGTCCATCAGCAATTATAACAATACCATTTCCTACTCCCTTAAATTTGTAGTTTTCAAAATGTTCTATATACACCACTCATCTCATATGATTCTCCCAATATCCCTAGGAGATAGATAAGGAAGGGCATATTATAATACCCATTTTATAGATACGAAAACTCAGACTCAGAGAGTTTAAGTGATTTGCTCACGATAATGGGAGGATTAGTGGTACAGAGACTAGAAACCACGTCTCCAGGCAGAGATGTGCCTTGTATGGCGTTAACACTAGGCTATCCCTCAGTAAATACTTGAGCCAACACTTGAAAACTCTAAGAACATTAAAGCTAGCCTACCTCTCCTTCCTTTGAAGCAATTTTCATAAGCACTTCCCTAGCACACTTTTCCAATATTACTCCATGTTAATCATAGAGTAAGCTTGTAGTAATCATACTCTTTCTTGAATTGGTATCTGTCAGTGTAATGTGTGGATTTCTTTCTTTTTTAAAAAATCGAATTAAGTTGTAAACTCCTTAGGTTTAGAAACTTCTCTTCCTTTGGTGATTTCCTCAGTGCCCGGTAGAGTGACAAGTTGTCCCAGTTTGCCTGAGAGTGAGAGGTTTCTCAGGATGCAGGACTCTCAGTGCCAAAACCAGGACGGTCCCAGGAACGGAGAGAACTGGGCACCCAGGGGTCGAGCACAAGGCTCAGTTCACAGGTTGAACTGACTCGAATATTAAAATAGTCAAGATGTGTTTCAGTCACAATCACATACGCAGTCACCTAAACATTGTAGGCACTCCATAAATGCATTGTTTAAGTTTTATGACAAAAATAAAGGATGATAAATTTTGCATATGCTTCCTTATGTCCAAATAGCAAACTAAGGAAATGGATTTTGGGGGAACTGTCGGCCTCTCCTTTTCTATTTCTACATCTGGTTTGAATGTTATTTCAAAGTCGAGAGTAAAGAGAAATTGTCTTACTGATCTTGGATGTAGCAGGCATTGTCACTAGCACACACAATCAAATGATGGCCATTCTCAAGAGCTTCCACTGACTTTAGATAACTATTTTAAAGTTGGAATGTTTATTTTCAACCTTTGATGCTTTCTCTCATTCTCTGAAATAACCAAAACCTTCTATCTCTCTAGGGAACAAGGCCAAGCTCTTGCCTTGTGGAGTTTCCAAGGCTCTGCTCTTCCAAGCAGGACTGGAGCTTTGACTTTGATCTGTGGATTTGGGGGGAGGGGGTCATTCTCTATTGTGCCTTGAGCCTCGGAATGCCTCAGTCACTACAGCATATCGATTTCCTTGACTTTTCAAATGAGAAAGTGCCTTCTGAATAGCAATAAGGCAACTCTGCACACCTCCTGAATTACAATCTCCTGCATTTGTGTGCAGACTAGCAATGTCTTGAGTGTTTCTCATTGCAACAGGCAGCTTTGTTCTATTCTACAGCACTACTACGTGGTGAGCTTCAACAGGACCTCCGCTGGCCCGCATTTTATCCGATAGCTGTGTTTTTGAAAACTTGGGGCTTAAATTTATTTACATAAATCAAATGCTTTGGCATTTGGTATCTGCAAGGACGTTATGGAAGAGAGCTTATACAACGTGGATTGTTCAAGTGACTCGCCACCCCTTCCCCAAAGTCTGCGATCTTGTGAGTTTAGGTATCCTGAACTCTCTATCCTACTGATAAGTAACCTTAGTGATCTGTCACTTTCACTCCTGAGTGATCTTCAATTAGCAGTGGCCCCTAATACTTTAGCTCTAGTTTAGACTTATTCAAACTGAAATGCCTAAAACTGGATATCTCAATTAGCAGGTGTGACATTCATATTTACAGACAGACAGTAGTGATTCAGGAAAAAACAGTATTGCCTGCATTGCCTGCTATGAAGTGGGTAGATGCAGAAACTGTTTTAAGAGGTCCTCTTGAACCATCCCTTGTGCCTGCGGACATAGATATGGAGATGAGAAGGGAACGGGAAGAATGTCAGGGTACTCTTGGCCTAGGCCACAGAGAAGGTGCAATCAGAGTGGAATTTTCAAGCAAAATGAATCCAAGGAATGTAGAGGGTTGAACTAAAGAATGAAATTAAGACCAACTGAAGAACTGCAGGTCTTCAGTTTGGCAATTAAGCATTTGCAATCTGACCCAAACCTTCCTTTGAGATCAGCTGATGTCCAGGCTGAACCCCACACCAACTGAGCCAGAATCACCAGGGTAGGACCCAGTCATCATTATTTTTAAAAAATTCTCCAGCTAAGGGCTTCCCTGGTGGCGCAGTGGTTAAGACTTCGCCTGCCGATGCAGGGGGCGTGGGTTCGTGCCCCGGTCCGGGAAGATCCCACATGCCGCAGAGCGGCTGGGCCCGTGAGCCATGGCCGCTGAGCCTGTGTGTCCGGAGCCTGCGCTCCACAACAGGAGAGGCCACAACAGTGAGAGGCCAGCGTACCAAAAAAAAAAAAAAAA
>NW_020173938.1:988430-1027326 GCF_003031525.2 Neophocaena asiaeorientalis asiaeorientalis | reverse complement strand
CTCCTCAAAAAAAAAAAAAAAAAAAAAAAAAAAAAAAAAAATTCTCCAGCTAATTCCAACGTGCAGCCAAGTCTGAGGACCACTTTTGAGGAAGAGACTGTCACATTCTGAGTTCCCTGAGAAAAAGTCATTAAGGGAAGCTTCTGTGGTCCGGTGGAAAGAACACAAAGGAGGTGTGTGCTACCAGTTACGTTGTATATTCCAATTTTGGAATTTGCTTCTTAGCTCAGTGCTCTATTTCTAATCCTCACAACAGTGGTATGAGAGAGATTCACATCAGGTCCAAATTATGCACCTTTCCAAATTTCCTCAGTTCCAAGTATCCCTCGATGGAGAATCTTGCTGCCACCATCAACTTATCTCCTGTTAATCCACGAATGTGTTCTTGCCCAACTTCTCTATGTTCCTCTAACCCGGGGCTGTGAAGACAGTGCGTTCCCAGCTGTCGACTTGGGGCTCAGTGTCCCCTCGGTGTCTTCACTCTTCCTGTGACGTTGATTCTTTGTGGCTGTTGGGCATCCTTGTGATTAAATAGCTGTCTGCTTTTTCTTTCAGTGAACTCGATAATCAGCCTCCTGGTATCTGCTTTCCTTCCATCCCTGTCTCACTTTCCTTTTCTCCTCACTCTTGCCACCCTGGTGTTGGACCCCTCAGTAAAATGCTAAGAGGAGTTGCCACATGTCTTATTTTGAAGGAGACCCAAGCTAAGACAGTATTATTATCCCAAGAAATGCTGATCTGTCCGTCTCCAAAGTCCATGTCCTTTTCACTCTTTTCTCTTTTCTTCACTGCCTTTAGGAGGGAGAAGAACTGGATCTTGATCCTTGCTTTGCCGCTGACATCTGGTATAATCTCAGGAAAGCGACTTGTCTTCTTCAAGCCTGTTTCCTGACCTGTAGAATCAGAGTTGGGCTATCAGATGCTCTTAAACTTCCGGATTCTGTGGATTTCTTTGACAGTTGGGTGAAGCCTATGGATTCTTTCTCAGAATAATGTTTTTAAATGCATAAAATAAAATGCACATAAAATTATTAAATACTTAAAATTATATTGAAACACACTCGTCACAATAATATACATGTGTGTTTATCTCACAAAATAGGTGCGATAAGGTAATATGTATGCATCTTTACTCATATCTTTTTTCTTCCATTTTTTTTAATATATAAATTTATTTATTTTATTTATTTACTTTTGGCTGTGTTGGGTCTTCGCTGCTGGGTGCAGGCTTTCTCTAGTTGTGGCAAGTTGCAGTGTGCGGGCTTCTCATTGTGGTGGCTTCTCTTGTTGCGGAGCACGGGCTCTAGGCACACCAGCTTCAGTAGTTGTGGCATGAGGGCTCAGTAGTTGTGGCTTGCAGGCTCTAGAGCACAGGCTCAGTAGTTGTGGCACATGGGCTCATTTGTGGGATCTTCCCGGACCAGGGCTCTAACCCATGTCCCCTGCATTGGCAGGCAATTCTTAACCACTGTGCCACCAGGGAAGCCCTCCTCTGGTTTTATTGATATATAATTAACATGCAGCACTGCATAAGTTTAAGGTGGGCAGCATAATGATTTGACCTACATATACCATGCGATCATTATCACAATATACTCATGTCTTAAATAGCTGCCTGTTTAATAAGTATTATAGCTAAGTAGTGATAAGAATGCTATTTTGAGATACCTTTGAGAAACAGCCCTGAAAGCAACTAGGCTATAATGAAACCAGTTGAAATAAACAATGCTCAAAGAATATACATGATCATCAGACAAGTTCACTGTGTGACAGTATTTTAAATAGACTAAGACAAGGACACTCTAGAAACACAAAGATGACTGAACACTCCCCTCTTAGGATGAACACAAGTGACTACAGCTTCTTTACCACTTGCAACTTTAGCCTTGCTTTAATACTCTTGTCCTCCAGGGACTTCCCTGGTGGCACAGTGGTTAAGAATCTGCCTGCCAATGCAGGGGACACCGGTTCGAGCCCTGGTCGGGGAAGATCCCACATGCCGTGGAGCACCTAAGCCCATGCGCCACAACTACAGAGCCTGCGCTCTAGAACCCGTGAGCCGCAACTACTGAGCCTGCGTGCCACAACTACTGAAGTCCGCACTCCTAGGGCCCATGCTCTGCAACAAGAGAAGCCACCACAATGAGAAGCCCGCGCACCACAACGAAGAGTGGTGCCACAACTAGAGAAAGCATGCGTGCAGCAGCAAAGACCCAACACAGCCAAAAATAAATAAATTAATTAATTTTAAAAAAATACTCTTGTCCTCCAGATAAAAATGATCCTGATACCCAATCACTGAATGACTCCCTAGTATTGACAGGTCCCATCCAAAAGTGTCACCCCCAACTTCCTTCAAACTTCCTAGAAACACTCACAACAAGACCAATCTCACTACAATCCCATCGTAATTCCTTCTTACTCAGAGGTCCATGGTTTCTCTGGGGTGTGCTCTCCTTTGCTGCAGGGAACTAAATAAACCTAAACATTTGGACAATGATTGTGTTCTTAGTGGTCTTTGGATGGTGGGCTTAACTTCTGCAGCAACTGTAATGTGATATGAAAATACCTGTGTATGTTAAATTAGACACCTTCACTGTTGGAAATATGAATTAGGCGGCTTTAATATCCCTTTGGTATATAAATAAAATTTTATCCAAGTTAAAAAAATAAAAAAGACAATATAACTGTGGAGCTGAGATTCGAATCCAGGCATTCTGGTTTTAGAGATTGAACTCTTAACCTCCATGCTCCATAGCCTCTAGGCATAAAGAATTAGAAAGCAAAAAACCTAAGTAATTACACACCCACGATGGACTTACACACCTCTGATGGACTGTTGCACACACAACATCCCTAAGGGCATGCACGAGTTAGAAGTTTTAGCTGGTACTAAAATAACAACCATGACAACCAGTCATGGTAGAAAAGGACATAAGTAACCACAACAACAACCTTCCACTTGTTCAGCCCTTTATACTTTACTGGACCATCTGCATATGAGCGCCAGCACGGTGAGAGCAGACCCCCCAGGCAAGGTTTACTCGGGCATAGCCTAAGTCTTTACCTATAGGATATAAAAAGAGACATAATTCCTGTAAGAGAAGGAGATGGGTCATTCTCAGCTCGTCGTCGAAGCTCTACTATTTATATTCAACTAATATTTATTAAATGCTGTTATTGACTGAATTGTGTCCCCCCCCCCCCCTCCAACTTCTATGTTGAAGCCCTATCTCCCAATACGACTATATCGGGAGATAGGGCCTTTAAAGAGATAATTACGGTTAAATGAAGTCATAAAGGTGAGGTCCTAAACCAATAGGATTGGTGTCCTTATAAGAAGAGGAAGAGACACCAGGGATGTGCAAACAGGAGAAAAGGCCACGTGAGGACATAGCAAGGAGGTTGCTGTCTGTAAGCCGAGGAGAGAGGTCTCAGAAAAAACCAACCCTTCCAACACCTTAAACTTGGGCTTCCAGGTGCCAGAACTGTGAGGAAATATATTTCTGTTTATTTATTTAATTTATTTTTGGCTGCGTTGGGTCTTCGTTGCTGCGCGCTTTCTCTAGTTGCAGCGAGCGGAGGCTACTCTTCATTACGGTGCACAGGCTTCTCATTGTGGTGGCTTCTCTTGTTGCGGAGCACAGGCTCTAGGTGCATGGACTTCAGTAGTTGTGGCACGCAGGCTCAGTAGTTGTGGCTCACGGGCTCTAGAGTGCAGGCTCAGTAGTTGTGGCGCACGGGCTTAGTTGCTCCACGGCATGTGGGATCTTCCTGGACCAGGGATCGAACCCATGTCCCCTGCATTGTCAGCTGGATTCTTAACCACTGCACCACCAGGGAAATCCCTATTTCTGTTGTTTAGTCTCCCATTCTGTGGTACTTTGTTATGACAGCACTAGCAAACAAACACCCAATGACTATGCTAGATGTTTTTACACATTATTTCATTAAATCATCACGTCCAAGAGATTGCTGGAACCATCTTCTTCTGGCTTGTGAGAGCCAACTTAAACAATTTTAAGAATTTTGTGAGCTGGTTTTTAAGTCATCCATTATTAAAAATTAAGTTATATACAAACTTAAAATGAAATGAATTGTATTTTTACAAAGGGTGATGAATATACAAAACCCATCACTTTCTAACTATTTTACTACATTTTACTGGTATCTATGTCCTTGTAGTTATGTCTGTTGTATCTGAATGATGGAAACACTGCATAATGGCATGCTACCATAGGTTGGTAGTTTGAAATAGGCCAGGGTGGGGGTATTTACACCATGGAAATGGGCAAACCGTACAAATCAGGTTTTTGCCACCCCAGATAGCTAGTTGTTAAACATTTACCTGCATGTCCCTGATCATAATAACCTCACAAAGAAGCCCATCTAATTCCAGATTTACAAATGAGGAAACTCCAGCTACAAAAACACAAGACTCAAGCAAGAACCAGGACTCCTGGCGCCTGCACTAAGGCTCTTTGCATGATACCACACTGCCTCTCTATGCACCCAGGAGGAACTGCTCTCGCTCTGTATCTCAGCCAGGCTGCCCAGCAGAAATCGGATTACAATGCACTTGTGCACTGGGTGAGGGTCCAGACCCCGCCTCCTAAATTTCTCTGCCCAGCATGGGCATTGTGTAATTCTAATACCCAAGAGGATGAAGACCACTTGCTATAAATCCCAAGGCACTGGGAGAAAGCCGCGGGTGGAGCTCTTTTTTACAACCACGATTTGCAGTCTGTTGTAAAGGACTTTAATTGCTACATGGTATAGGACTTGCCTGTGTGTTTTTGCCGCACAGTGAGACTAACGGGGAGCAGAGGGCTGAGTCCAGGCACCTGTGGCATTAGGAACAGCAGCCCTGACCATTCAGAGATGGGTATACGGAAATGTGGACTGAAGACCCAGCAGGAAGTCTTCAAAATAACTCTCAGAGAAGCTTCTTTGATGAGCTGAGGCAATTCAGCGGCTCTGCACCGTGCATTCATGCTCGTAAATCACGCAGCTTTGCAGGTGTTGTAAGACATCTCCCCCATGCAGTTAAAAGACGTGCTCGCAGCAGTAGCATTAACGATCCACTGCCAGTTATTTTGCTCAAGTACCCTCATCTTAAGGGACAATTTGATTTTTGTTATTATTGATTATTGGGTGCACACATGTTTAAAAAGGCTAATTATTGAACCACTCCAAAAAGAATCTTGGGGAAGTCATTTTCCCTGGAGAATATATCCAGGAAACCTTTGAAGGCTTTAAGTGTGCTCTTTTAAACTCTGCAATCCAGAGGATCTAAAGCCCAGTTTACCTAGCCTGTGGGTGTGAATCACCTGCAGAGCTTTAGAAATCCTGATGCCTACATCCTACCACCCAGAGATGCTGACTGAAGGGGTGTGATCTGGGTGTTTGGATGTTTTAAAGCTCCCTGGAAGACTCTCATGCACGGTCAAGTTGGAAACGACTGTTCTAAAACTTTGCATCTCAAAATGTGGTTGATCTGTGGACCAGCAGTGTCAGCCTCACCAGGGAGCCTGTTAGAAATTTTGCCCCAGGCACATTGAATCAATCTGTATCTTGATACAAGCTCTAGATGATTCAACTGTGCAGCCAAAGTTGAGATTGTCTAGAGCCCAGAAAAAAAAATGCTAGAATCTGATCTCGTGAAGGACACTGCCCACCTTCCTTAATTCAGGCTAGAACTGGTATTTTTTTCTCTCATTCCCCATATCTAGTTAGGTACCAAGTCCTGTTGATTTTCTTTTCAGATAAATCTCTCTTGTGTCTCACAAACTTCTCCCCCACCAGCCCCTTCTGTCTTCCTTGAGGGTTGTAGCTGAAATAAATCCTTTCACTACCTCTGCTCAAGAAATTTCCATGGACCCCTATTTCCCATGATTTCAGATGTGAATTTCTCCACCTGAATCCAAGGCCATCCCAAGTCTGGGTCCAGGTGACCTGTCTAACCTGATTTCCCCCATGTGTCCCTCTGGTGTCAGCTGGTCTTTTCACCAAGTCACAAGATGCCAACCAGTTCCTCTGTATCTTGGCTCTTGGAAAACCATTCCCTTGCCATCTTCCCTCTGCCTTTCCAAACCTCATTCATCTTTCAAGGCCACTTCCTTTTGCTCTGAATGCCTCCAGCACTTATAACCTGAAATAATTATTAGCTCATCATCTTACATTGGTCACCAATTTTAATGCACCTAGTACCCCTGAGCATGGAGCTCTAAAACAGAACTAAATGGGGATTTCCCTGGTGGTCCAGTGGCTAAGTCTCCACGCTCCCGATGCAGGGGACCCAGGTTCAACCCCTAGTCAAGGAACTAGATCCCACTTTTTAGTTGTGGCATGCAACTAAAGATCCCGTATGCCGCATACTAAAAAGATCCCGCAGGCCGCAATGAAGATCTCACGTGCCGCAACTAAGACCTGGCACAGCCAAATAAATACATACTTTTTAAAAAAATAAAATAAAACAGGACTAAATGTACCCTGGAGATGAACTCAGCTTCTCTCTGTTTAGAATAGGCTTGGGTTCCCTCCTTCCCCCCGGGAAGGCACCCCAACTGATGCCGCCCCATGACCACACCTATGATTCCCCTTTGCTCCCAGCAGTTAGGTGAGGGCTAGTGGTTTTGCCTCTTCCATCAGACTAGGGGCCCTCAGGTTCAGTCTGGCAGTCTCTCTGGGTCCTTAGCAGGTCACCATGCCGGGTGCTGGTGGTGGTGGAGGTGGGTGGAGAGAGGCGGGACAGAGATGATTGACAGAGGACTAGCAATAATAACTCGCGTGCATGGAGGGCTATCTATCTGCTGAGCACGCTTCTAAGTGTTTTATATATTATTTCTTTATTTAAAAAAAAAACCTTTCTACTATAAAGTAAAACAGAGACAGAAAATCAAATAAAACAAATAATGAACTATTATAAAGCAAATACCCTTAGGAACACCACTCAGCTCAATAAACAGAGCCTCACTGGTGACCCTGGATCCTCCCATGTGTCCCATCCCAATCAGAACCTCTTGTTGCCTTTCCCCACAAAACAAAACAATTATTTTAACTTTTTAAAATTGTGGTAAAATACATAGCGTGAAATTTATTTTATGCCATTTTTAGCGTACAATTCAGTGGCATTAAACACATTCACATTGTTGTACACCCATCAGCACTCTCCATCCCCAGACCTTTTCCATCTTCCCCAGTTGAAACTCGGTCCCCATTAAACAACACCCCATTTGCCCTCCACCAGCCCCGGCAACCACCATTCTACTTTCTGTCTCTATGAATTTGACTACTCTAGATCCTTCATATAAGCAGACTCATACAGTATTTGTCCTTTTGTGACTGTCTTATTTCACTTAGCATGGTGTCTTTAAGGTTCTTCGACGTTGCGGCATGTCAGAATTTCTTTCCTTTTTAAGGCTGAATAATATTCCACTGTATGTGTGTACCACATTTTGTTTATCCATTCATTTGTCACTGGACACTTGGGTTGCTTCCACCTTTTGCCTGTTGTGAATAATGTTGCCAGAACATGGGTGTACAAATATGTATCCTGACTTTTATATAGTAAACACTTTATTAACAGTTTTATCATCCCATTGTGCATTTCCCAGCACTTTCATCTGGTCTTGACCATTCCTTACAGTTTGATATTTCTTGCCCTGGCAAACCCTGTACAAGGTATTATTACTGCCCCCATTAGGCAGATGATGACACTGAGGTTTCTTCAAGGCCAAAAAGCTAGAAGGTGGTGGAGCCAGAATTAAGATACAAATATACTGATTCCCACAAGTGCCTTTTTAACCACACTGGCCGTTTTTTATAACTTTGGGTTCATTACGTTAGCACAGACATTCAAGACCCTAGATGCATGTTAGCATCACCTGGGCAGCTTTAAAAACAAAACCATGAAAGGGGGCCACCCTAAACCAATTAAATTTTAAATTTCTTGCTTGTGGGGTTCCAATGTGTTTGAAAAGCATTCCAAAGGATTCTAATAATTCATTAGCGGAACTTCCCTGGCAGTCCAGTGGTTAAGACTCTGAGCTTCCACTGAAGGGGGCGCTGGTTCCATCCCTGGTCGGGGAACTAAGATCCCACATGCCCTAAGATCCCACATGTCGTGCGGTGAGGCCAAAAGTAAAAGAAGAGCATTAGTACCTTCCTCATCCACCTGAGAAAGCCTTGATTATTTGATAAGCATGTACATTTCCATTCAGGACCTCCAATAAAAAAATTCAGGAAGTAACACTTGCCTATTGGAAGTTAGAAAAAAATCCCCATCAAAGTGGTCCTCTTGCACTTCAGATATAACCCCTGTATATTTGATGAACCTAAGAGTCAGGCTTCAGTTGTCATAGCAACAAGACAGGTGGGAAAGGAATGACCAAATACACCTAGAAGCCTTAACTCCCCTCTGCCATCCTGCAATAAGCTGAGCTTTTGTTTCACCCATTCAGACAAGTTATTGATTAACTGAGCTTTTCTAGGGCAGATCCATGGAGACTGCTCTCTGAGGCACTTCTTGTTGTGCTTGTCATGACCTGACCCATTAGGGCCACCTGGTCCTGGAGCAGCTGCAATTCTAACTTCTTTCCCTCGAAGCAATAGACTGAAGTGCACTTGTAAGGATGAGGTCATGTTTTATGGGATTTTGTGCAAAAACAGAAAAAGAAGTTAGACTTAGTTGCCTAACTAACAGTTTCTGGTTATCTTCTAACTTTAAGCAACCACATTCCAGAGATGCATTCCCTGAGCCAACCATTAGTTATTGCAGTAAACTGTTTGCAAAAATAGCCACTATAATTTCTCTTGCTGCACCCACACCCCCCATGCAATGTGCCTTTGCAGCACCTTTCATCAAGAGATAAAGGCCTTGAGTCTGGGCTGGTCTTGGGACTTGTTTGGCCGTTACGAGGTGGCAGAACTTACAGTGTGCTAGTTCCAAGCCTCAGTGTCAAGGGGCCTTGCACACATTTTTTTGCTCTCTTGGGATCCTTTCCATCATCACCATGATAACAAGCCCAGGCTAGCCTCCTGGAGAATGAGAGATCATGGGAAGCAGAGATGAGCACCTGAAGTACCTCTAGATCAGCCAACTCAGCAGCTGACTGAGATGCACAGGTAAGCCCAGCCAAGACCAGAAGAACCAACCAGCAGAGCCCTACCCCCAGGGCTAACCCACAGAGTCATAAGCCAAGTATTCATAAATGGTTATTGTCTTAAGCCACTAACTTTGGAGTGGTTTATTACACAGAAAAAACCGTGTGACATGTGTATATGCACTAACACAGTAAAGTCTTTATTTTCTTTTAAGTTTAAAAGACTTCAAACATTTACTGAGTGGATGTCCAGACTGTGATACAGAAACAAAGTGAGATTTCATCCTTACCCTTCAGAAATTAATAGAATCTTTTGAATAACGAGGCACCCTGGGCCTTTTGCCATCTGGACAAACCAGTTCAGACTTGCTGAGGAGTCCTAAGAAAGCTTCACATTGCCAAAACAATTGCACATGGCAATGATCTGAAGGTACTAGAGAAAGAAATTTAGGACTCACCAGTACAGAGGTGATGGGCAAAGCTAGGGAAGTGAATACATACTCTGGGAGACAAAGCATACATAGTCTGGTTTGGGGTGGAGGCTACTTCAGGTGACATAGTCCTAGAAAGCCTCTCTGATGAGGTAGCATTTGAGCTGAGCCCCAAATGACAAGAAGGAATGCTCAAGGATCAAGCCAAAGAAAAAGGATTCCAAGCAGAAAGATCGGCAAGTGCAAAGGCCCTGAGGTGAGGAGACAAGCTCCTCAAGGAACAGAAGAGTTAGTGTGGCTGCACCAGGCTGATCAAGGAGCAAGCAGGAGAGTCAGTGGAGAGGTGGGCAGGGTCGGTCCTGTTGCCTGTGGTAAGGGCTCCGGATTTTAAGTTAAGTGCAATAAAGAGGAAGTCACTGGGCTTCCCTGGTGGCGCAGTGGTTGAGAGTCCGCCTGCCGAGGCAGGGGACACGGGTTCGTGCCCCGGTCCGGGAAGATCCCACATGCCGTGGAGCGGCTGGGCCCGTGAGCCATGGCCGCTGAGCCTGCGCGTCTGGAGCCTGTGCTCCGCAACGGGAGAGGCCACAACAGTGAGAGGCCCGCGTACCGGAAAAAAAAAAAAAAAAAAAGAGGAAGTCACTGAACAGTATCAGGCAGAAAAGTAGCATGATGTAACATACATGTTAAGGGAATCACGTTGTCCGCTGGGTGAAAACTGGATTATGGGGAGCAAGAGTGCTGGGTGCAGTTAGGAAACAGGACAGTCTTGAGGAGGATGGTGGAGGCTTGGAACTAGGGGTGGCGGGTCATGGAGAGAAGAGGGCGAGCTTGGGAAATAGAAACCAGTAAACAGAGAAGGCACTTTCAGTTCAGAACTCAGTATTATGAGCTCCTTAGATGAAACGTGCCCTTAACATAAACACGCTATAAATACATAATGACATGGATATCTTTAAAGGTGACATTTCACCCCATCATTTTTTAAATTTAAGTGGTAAGAAATGGGAAGTTGATTGAATTATTCCAGCTCTTCAAATCCTTTGAAGACTATGATGATTCCAAAGGGAAATGATTATGTTTGGTGATGAAAGTGTCAAAGTTTTCATTTATGGACCGATTGAAATGGGGAGTAATTTTCCAAGTAGAATTTTCCCTTCCTTCTTTAGAGAAATTAATGCTGTTCAGGGATGTCATTATGGTAGATACAGATAAAGAGGTCGGTATGATATGACCTGGGTAGAGAGTGAGTTGCTTTCTATTGTATAATGAATGCAGTTGAAAATATGGTCAATAGCGGGACCTGCCTTTTGAGTGTGTACTCTCTTTCTGGGCTTGCTTTATGGCTAATCTGGTGTCATTTAACATCGTACTCCTTGAACTCAAGAAACAGAATATCTGACAGGATGAATTATCATATAAAAATATTGTGATTAAAGCTATTTCCCTTGGACACAGCCTCACTTTTGTGGTATGCCTGCCATAAATACCGAATGACTCTCATCATGAGAAAACATCAGACAAAACTAAATTGAGGGACAACCAGCCTGTCCTCTTCAAAATGTCAAGGTCATAAAGAACAAAGAAAGGCTGAGAACTGTTCCATATTAAAGGGAAATGTCAGCTGTATGCAATGTTTGATCGGAGATGAAAGAACGTTATTGAGAGAATTGTTGCAATTTGAATACGGGCTGTATATTTGATCATCACATTTTACCAATATTGTAAAATAACCAGGATTTGATAATGGTATTGTAATTACAGAAGGGAATGTCCTTGTTCTTAGGATATGAGGGCTAAAGTTCTTAGGATATGAGAGGTAAAGAGTTATGATGTCTGAAGTTCTGTAGTGGTTCAGCAAGAAGAAAAAACAGGAAAAAATACATAGAGATGTGTGGCACAATACGTTTGGTAAACTAGACAAAGGGTAAACAGGTGTTCACTGTTTCATTTTTGAAACTCTTCTGTAAGTTTGAAATACGTAGTTTAAATAGAACGTTTAAAAAGTTAAAAAAAGAAAAAGCCATTTTCCTTTACAGGTCACCTCACAGACGATAGTTTCTATGTTGGGCAAACACCAAAATTAGGTATTTCTAACTGCGACTGCTCACACAGAAGGAAACCACAACAGCACAAGGAGAAACTGCTCAGGAATCACAGCAGAAGGTTCTGGGATTGCTCTCATCCAGATCTTCTGCGTGTTGATATCTGAACCTATTCTGTCCCATGTACAGCCCCAGTTCTTCTCCTGGATATTTTCAGGATCTCTCTGTTCTCTGTCTATGATTGTTCTCTGGTTTTCTCCCCTCTGCATCTCTTTGAACGTCTGACGTCCTGCATTCTGCTCTGGGAATCATCTCTGATTTTAGCACCTTAGAATAAAGCCACCCGTAGTGAGTCCCTGTGGCACACTTAAAGACACTCCAAGCAGTGATTTACATGCTGGGGCTACAGGACATGGAAGGGTGCCCCCCAAGGCACTCCAGAGGGACAGTGCAGCCCGAAGACTTGCAGGGAGGAATGTGGAAGGAGCACTGCTGAGAAGCTGCAGGAGCCATGTCCTCTGATGTTACTTTCTACAGAGCTGCAGTGGGATCCAGAAGAGCTGAGTTTTCATCTTAGCTGTTTCAGGGTCCAGCTCTGTGACCTTGGACTTCTCCCTTAACCTCTCTGGGCTTCATTCTCCTTACCTGTAAAATGAATGCTGAGGCCCTCTCGGGTTTAAATTATTCATTATGACCCTTCAAACTCTCTGATTCAACTCCCTCTTCATGACATCATAGGGTGTTGCAACCTGAGGACTGTCCGTGAGATGCGAAATCATCGATTGATCACTGAGACGTGGTGAGCAGGTTCTATGAGCCCAGGCCTGTTCACAGTGGTTACAATTCAGAATCCCGTATCAAGCAGATCTACTTTCAAATATTGGTTCTTCCTGTTCTTAGTTGCTCTCAGAATTTGGACAAGTTATTTACTCTGCCTAAAACCTCAGTTGTCTCATCTGTAAAACGGGATCTGTAATGGTACTTATTCTCAAAGGTTATTGAGAAGATTAAATGAGATAATGCATAGAGTACCACATAATGAGCATTCATTAAAAATAGTATTTCTAAATACTATTAATGATATTCTATTAGAATGTAAGAAAAATCCCTTTCATCCAGGATACTCTGATTGAACTTACATGATTGAAATTCATTTAACAACCTGACAACAGTGCAGAAAGGCAAGAAATTTAGTGATAAAGTCTGTGTGGCAGAGACAAACAAGATTCTAGTAGGTGAAAAAGAAATTTTGGCCAGGATTGGAATTATTCCTGGCTTAAATATTCAAAGTACTGCTAAGTATGGAACAACTTAAAAATATATATGTAAAATCTTATTTATTTTTAAAATGTATTAAATATAAAACTAATACATGGATACTTCTAACTTGAAAAAATAATTTCAAGTAATACAGAGTTAGGAAAAGTCTTCTTTATTGTTAACCAAGTCTCACTCTACTCCCCAGATGTAATCACTATTATCAGTTGGGATGAATTTTTTGAAAGATTTTGTCCTTCTATTTATTTTTGTTTAAATATTCTAAAGCTGGGAAATAAAGGGCCGAGAGTTTGTGACTGTTATGTTGGTTAGTTGTTCCCTTTATCTATATGAAATATCTCTTCGGGACTTCCCTGGCAATCCAGTGGTTAAGTCTCCGTGCTTCCAATGCAGCGGGTGTGGGTTCAAACCCTGACTGGGGAACTAGGATCCTACATGCTGTGCAGTGTGGCCAAAAAAAAGAAAAAAAGTAATATCTCTTGTCCCTTTAATGCTTTCCAGTTCTAACTTTGCCTAGAAATGTTTTTCAGTTCTATTTTGGTAGTATGTACCTCCTATAGCTTTTATATGTATTTATTTTCAACCTTTTGACATGCTTATACTACTGATACATCTCTTGTTGATAACACAAGAGTTGGGCCTCTTCAACTTGAGCGATGGTTTTCTTTAGTTCTGTGATTTCTTTTTCTAGTATTGCTTTCAGAGCTCTCACTCCATTCATTCTATTCTCTCCTAAAATTCTCATTAGATGTTGACACTTCTGACTTGTTCCTCCAAACTCCTTAATTTTTCTTCTATACCCCATAATTTTTTTGCTTTTTAAATCCTGCATTCTGGTAGAATTCCTCACCTTAGTCTTCCCGGCCACTGGTTTATGTTACACCAATGTCTATTTTGTTGTTCGGCCCATTACTTAGCTGTTAATTTCAACAGTACATTTAAAAAATATTTCCTAGATCTTTAACTGAGCATTTTTTATGGCTACAGTATCTTCTTAGATTTGTCGTAGAATAGGGATTATAATCAACTCTTTTTTTTTTTTTTTTTCTTTTTTTTTTTTTGGCGGTACGCAGGCCTCTCACTGTTGTGGTCTCTCCCGTTGCGGAGCACAGGCTCTGGACGCGCAGACTCAGCGGCCATGGGTCACAGGCCCAGCTGCTCCGCGGCATGTGGAATCTTCCCGGACCAGAGCACGAACCTGTGTCCCCTGAATTGGCGGGCGGACTCTCAACCACTGCGCCACCAGGGAAGCCCAACTCTGTTTCTTAATTTGTTGAGTTTGGTGCTGCTTTTCCACTTGTTGATCCACTCAAATGTTTCCATATTCTTGCCGATTTCCTATTGCCCCGACTCTGTGACTATTTTGTCTTTGCCATGACAACCCATTCAATGATTCATTCATTATGTTGGGTAAGGGGGATCTGCTTCTAGGTGGCGTGGACCGCAGCCTCTCTCCAGGTTGGGGAGTAGCAGGTGGGCACAGGATGTGTTGTTCAGCAGGGCACGCCACCTTCTGGACAGGAGCAATTTCTAATACGTTTGGTCACCATCGTCCTCAGTGTTGTCCCTCCTGTCCCATCTGAATGCCAGATTCTTCTGCTCAGACTAAGATGGTCCTGTTGAGCACTTTCTAGCCCCGCAGAGAGTTGGAAGGGGAAGAGGAGTCAACTGTTCGGTTTGTCTGTTGGTGGTATCCCAACCAGTGATCCAGAAGCCACCACACCCCAGGTCCCCTCCCACTCCTATCTTTGCCACCTCTAGGCTGAAAGCGCCCCACATTATACAGAAGTCCTCTCCTACATGGGTTTTCACTTTGTATGGTACAATTTTACTTTCCTTCTAATCTACCAAAAAAAACTCTTCTTGTTTTCCATCCTGATTATATATTTTTAAAGATATATTTCTCCTATAATTTCTAAGATGGTGCAATGGGAAGAAGTTACAGAATATTGTCGGGAGCCTATCTCTTTCTGAAGCGACTTTAAAAACTGTTTTCTTTTAAGTTTTATTCTCAAAGAGCACAGGAAATAGTGTTGTATTTATTTATTACAAGGAGTTATCTTTATATTCTGTCAGGGTTATATTTCAACTCCTTGAAAGCATATTCATTATAGAGATGCTCTTGTTAAAAGAGAAACCTTTGAAGAATGCCAAGGGTTATCTTGGCAGAAATCCACAGTAAACAGAGCTCTGGCTCAAAAAGACAACAATAAGCAGTTTTCCAGATAAATGACCCTGTAAGAGAAGGCACAGTTCTGCATCTGACAGTGTTGCATGTGTGCGTACGTGCATGCATACGTGTTTGTGCTCTTAATAGAAAGTTTCATTTGCAATTTCATGTTAATTAGTGGCCAGTTATTGGCCAAGACTTGATATTAAGTTAGGAAATAAGTGTAATGAGAACTTGTATCCATCCCACGAGGAAGATTCTCTTACGGAGAAAATGAAATATAACTTCTGCCTTTTCCTCCATAAAATAGCAAATTCAGCATTACGGTTCTGCTCTCTTGTATATAAAGTCTAGGTTTCAAAAGAAACCTCTGACCATTTACTCTGACTGGCAATAGTATGTTCTCCCCTCTTGAACCCACTTCTATGCTTATCATTCATTCTTACATTCACTGTAGAGGCTAATTTTTGCTTTGCAATAAACCTCCCTAACTATTATGGGGCTTAAAACAACAGTCATTTATTCAGCTCAGGCATTGACCGGGTGCTCTTCTGTCTGGGTGGGGCTTGGCTGAGCCCAGGCGGCCTCACTCACGCATCTGTGGTCAGTGGGTGATTTGGCCGAGGGCTGCTGGGCTACTGGCAGAGGTGATGGGGATATCGGTCTGACTGGTCCACTCATCTCTCATCAGCTTGCAGCCTAGCTTCCACTCCTTCATGGGGAAGCTGGGACCCAACAGCAGAAAGAGGGTAAAACCAAAAGCATGAGCCCCCCTGAGGCCTGAGCGTGCCTCACACTTGTTAATGTCCCATCGGTTAAAGCCAGTCAGTCACAAGGTAAAGAATATATTCAAGGAGTGAAAGAGGGAAAGAATTTGTGGCCATGTTGCAATCTATCAAGTCACATTATAGTTAATTCTATGAATTCAATTTACCCAGACACATTTAAGATTTCTCCACAAAATTCAAGCGACGAAGAAAAAAATATCACGGGGAAATTACAGCAATTACATAGTAATTTCTTATTCTGAAATAACACAAGATTGGGTAGGAAGACTGAGTTCCAGACCCAGTCCACCATTTTTTTTTTTAATCAATGTGATTTTGGGCAAATCATGTAGTTTCAGAATTAGATTTTTTAACATTTAAAATGAAGGGGTTGGGACTTCCCTTGGTGGCACAGTGGTTTAGAATCTGCCTGCCCATGCAGGGGACACGGGTTCTAGCTATGGTCTGGGAAGATCTCACATGCCACGGAGCAACTAAGCCCGTGGGCCACAACTACTGAGCCTGCGCTCTAGAGCCCACATGCCACAACTACCGAAGCCCGCGTGCCACAACTACTGAAGCCCACACACCTAGAGCCCATGCTCTGCAACAAGAGAAGCCACCGCAATGAGAAGCCCACGTACCGCAGCAAAACATAGCCCTCACTAGCTGGAACTAGAGAAAGCCCGTGCAGCAACGAAGACCCAACGCAGCCATAAATAAATAAATTTAATTTTAAAAATAAATAAAAAATAAAATGAAGGGTTTGGACTGGATTATCTCTGAGGCCTCTCTTCTCACTCCATTATTAATAAGAAGAAATTTGACATAAGGTGTATAAAAGCAAACAAATTCTTTATCTGGAAGAATTTACATGAACAAAAATTCTTCTGCACCCAGCAAAAGTATAGGAATTTCTATTCCAAGAATAGAAGTATTCTATTTAGACATACTTAATACAATAAGTATTCCCAGATTTGGACTTTGGATACTTAATCCCCAAAAGAAAAACTTTCATCTCTCTTTCTCCAACCTGCCCACTCCATTTTTGACCAGATTTCCTATGACAAGATCAAACCAATGGACTTGAGCCTGACCTTCCTGCCTTGCTGTGCTCTCCCATCTTAGGTTACCTTTGACCTCGTTGAGACAAACTGTGTCCTCTACCTTCTTCTTGTTCCTAGAAGTTAGTGCCACATGTCAATCATCAATAAACATTGGTTGAATGAATAGAATAAAATTGAGCTGATTTTCCACACTGAGTAGATTCTGCATATGTTTCCTTGAGGACCAGAACAGCATATTTTGGGGGAAACTGGAAAACAGTGGCAGCTACACCTCCAGGCTCAGTTAGAGGCTTTCTACCTCCAACATAAAGCGATTTGATTTGCTATGGCCATGGGAGTGGGAATGCACTTTGCTCTGTAAGATGGAGGAGCAAGGCTTGCATTCTCCAGAACACGAATCAGAGATTCCATTCTGTTTGGAATAGAAGAAGGTGGTAAGGAACTCAAAGTTCAGCCACCACCTGGGCATCACCGATCTGGAGCGTTAAAGGCACTTGAACCTCAGTTCTCTAAGGCTGAGCCTAGGACTGGCGCCAGCCCTCTCAGCAGCAGGGAGGCAAGTCCGTTCATGCAGCCCTGTTGGTCTACACATATATACTCCAGCCCATCTCCCATCAACGGCACGAGCACCAGGAGGGAGACAGGGAGGAAAAGAGTCTCATCATGTTCTCCCAACAAAGCCAGCATTTGGATAATCAGCAGGTGACCAGCGATATTTTTTTGAAAGTCATTGGCTTTCCATCCAAGGTCTGTCATTATTCTGTCCTGGGTTTTGGCCAAGATTATCTCTGAAAGTAAAAGATGGAAATAAGCAAACTCATATTGAACAATGGGATTTCTTCCATTTAACTTAAATAAGCAAGAAAAACAACAACAAAATTCAATAGCGAAGGGAAAAAAATCCCGGTCATTTTCATTGACTCACAATAGAGCTACTAAATTTAATGCAAGATAACTTATTGATTAACCCAGTGAAGTAGGTACTAGAAACGAGTCTTGCAGGGGAAACAAAATAGCTGATTTGGGAAAAATTATATTCAAGAGATTCGTGTTCATTTTAAACCTCAAAATGTAACTAGTAATGAAAAATTGAGGGCTTAAGCTTGTGATTAAAACTGATTTAGGAGTGGCCTTACCCAAAGCCAAGGAAATGCAGTAGGAGTCCTCATTCTCTCTCTTGCATGGCTGTTCTCCACTTAATTAATTAACGCTTAATTGTTCCACACCATACTCCTGTGAGAGGGAAAGCTGGTGAAGTCCTGCCATCTTAATGAGAAGGAACGCGAGGCAATGGGATGTAAAATGATCTCTTAAGTCACAGAAGGGTCCATGTTAGAACCAGTGCAGAACACACGTCCTCCCAGCTTCCTGTCCTGTGCAAAGAGGGGCGTCTCTGAGTAAGCAGATGGTTGCCCTTCGTTCTCCACCAAAGGCAGCCTTTTTGACTTAAAGCAAGAGGAAGTTAGATTCTGCACCACATTTTCTGCAGCCTTTCAAGACAAGCAGCTATGATGCCATGTACCATAGTACCTGGATTTCCCAGTGTTGACTATTTACAAAGGGTTTGAAAAGGAGAGAGAAAAATGGTTGTATGTAAACATACACTGATCTTTATTTTCTTATGACTGGCTGCCTTCTAAAGGGAGCTAGAAATGTAAAGCTGGGAGCAGATTTTCAGAGCACTGTGAAGGTAACACATTGTGATTTCCCAGCCACATTTACAAACATTTCTAAGTGGTTCTTCCGCAATGTCTCGAGGGATGGAAGTAAATAAAGTAAGTGTTTTGGTGGATATAATACACTATTGGGTCCCAAAGCTCTTTAGTTCAAGATTAAGAAGACTAAGAGAAATTGTAATCGGAATAAATCTGGAAAACTGGAAGGAGTAGGTGCTCTTAGTAAGTTTGCAGATAGACCGTGAAATCCCATTCAAAGAGCAGGAACAACTTGGCTCCTAGCGCTACCTTTATTCAAATTCATGGAAGGATAAGTCAATAGTGTTTGAAGTGCCTCAGAGCGAGTATGTATGTGACAAGCACAAAAGAATTACTGAAGGCAGGAATCCAGCTCTGTGTGGCAGGGTTATGAAATCCACATTATTCACTTTTGAACCATTCAAAGGAAAAAAAAGAAAGAAAAATATAGTATAAGCAGGTGTTTCCTTTTCAATGTTTTTAGCAAACGCTCTGAGCAATTGGACACAGCTGCTTCCTTTGGCCCACACAGGCCACCATTGTACTGCAGGTGGTGGACGGCTGGATAACAAACAACATGGGGGAGGCTTCGGTGTAGTTCACCGGCCGCACTACTCGGCCACTCCGAGTTCAGATCTTCTGTGAATCTTGATGTTGCTGGGGAAAAGGAACCTTCCAGCCCCAGCTTAGAGGGATGAAGTTAAGGTCCCACTATCTTGGTCAAGGAATCAAATCGTCTTCCCAGCTGTCATGGGATGACTTGTGTCCATGCCCTTCCCTCTTTCATATGTTCAGAAAGTGACTATATTTGGAGATGGGGTTTTAAAGAGGTGATGAAGTTAAAATTATGCCAAGAGAGTCGGCCCTAATCCAGTTTGATTGGTGCCCTTATAAGAAGAGGAGATTAGGACACAGAGACATCAGGGATACACAGCACAGAGCAAAGGCCACGTGAGGACATGGAGAGAAGCTGGCCATCTGCAAGCCAAGGAGAGAGGCCTTGGGAGAAACCACACCTTCAAGGACTTCCAGCGTCCAGAATCGTGAGAAAATAAAATTCTGCTGTTTAAGCCACCCGGTCTGTGGTACTTCGTTAAGCAGCCCAAGCAGACTAAGGCACCAGCTCTTGATCCTGCACTCACCTGTGGAGGAGCAGACCCCCTGTATCCAGGCAAGCAATAGGAGAAACGTTTGTTGAATGAATGAATGAATGAATGAATGAAATGGACATGCCTCTCCTTCAGTTTCCTTATTTCTCCAAAAGAGGCACAGTTCCAGTAACTGCATCACAGTACTATGGCTGGACATACCCATCAAGGGCTTAGCACATTGTGGCCGGCACATGGGAAACCCATAAAAGTGTTTGCTCTTATGACCTTTACTATTAAGCTTTGAATAGTTTTTGTCTTTCGGTGGCTTTATAGACAATGAGCCTTAACGTAGGCAGTGAGATGCATTCTTGAGCACCGGGAGCATTTTACTTCACGCAGTTCCAATAGAACTCGGGCTGTTTTTCTCTACTATGCTCAGTTGGTTTGTGGACCAGAAACGTCACAGAAATTAGAAATGGATGCGACGGGTCCCATCACATCTGTCTCATTCTTTAATGGTTGGATTAGGTTTTTTATGACTCTATGGTGTTTTATATCACGAGTGGGAATGGAGGGAAGGAATGAACCCATATTCTTCACTTTCCCTACTCTTCCACCTCTTGAGTCCCCGCAAATGCACTGGACCCAAAGCAGGCAGAACTTGGGTCTGGACTGTGCGTTGGGTGGAAGAGGGTGGGGTGGGAGAAAGGCCAATTTCCTACAACAATGTTTGTAGTATAATGAGTGTTAGAACATTCACGGTTTTTGTCTTAATGCTTCCACTATGGACTAGATTTTACTTATCCTTGCTCAAAACTTTCCTTAGCTTCACACGATTACGTTAGTTATCCCCCTCCCTCCTACAGCACAAGCCCCCTGGTTAAGCTAACAGAGCCAGCTCTTGGGATCCCTATGTTTCATGATTATGGAGCCAGCCTTCTTCATGCTCCATTAATCTCTCAAACCAGCCTCAGACTTGGGCTGCAATCAAAGTGTTTCCAATTTTAACCTGTCTGCCTTCCATGAAGCTTTGTTTATGTGATGCTGTCTTGGAGGGCCCCATGCCCCTTTTGTGTCCCTGTGTCAACTTCATTTCGTCACTGCATTATTACTAATTTGAGGTTTCTCACTGCTGATTACCTATAGGTTTGCGCGCATCCGGCATCCCTGTTAGGTCAGGAGCTTGTGGAGAGCTCGCCCGGCAGGGTTTGCATTTTCTGTAACCCATGTGTGAGCAGAGAGTGCTTACTAAGTGATGGGATGAGAGGGGCCAGTCACCCATCCATGTCTACCTTTGATCCCTCCGCCCATCTGTAGCACCACGATTGTTTATTTTCTCCCTTGATTATTCTTTTCTGAGCAGTCAGTGTCCTGCAGCACATTGAAATTGACAAGTATGCCACTGAGAGGTAAGGCAGAGAGGGAGAGTGTTTCAAGTTTTAGATTTTGATGCCCTGTGCCTCCAGGAAAAGCTAACAGAGTCGGTTCGGCTATTAGGTGGGTGGGGAACACAGCACACAAAGGACGCATGAGCTCACAGCAGCAGCCATAATAAGGTGAACCGAGGCAGGTGCCAACGAGGGAAGAGAAAAGGGGGAACTTGTCCCAGCCAACTGTCAGCCCTGAAAGCAAGGGGTGCCAGCCGGGAGAGCTGTTGACAAGGGAAGAGAGAAAGAGGATGATGGACGAGAAGGGGAAGGAGAAATCTAGGAAGTACGGCTGCAGCACAGCCTTCCGCCTCTCACCTCTTCAGGAAAGGACGCTCTGCCCCACCACACACTGCTTGCGCCCCAGGACGTGGGACACATGGGTAGTCAGCTCAGGCACAGAGGGCTAACTGGTCCCAGGGTCCCCTCCATGGCAAGCAGAATTTCCTACCGTGAACTAAAGTCAAAGAATTTTCTTCTATTCTTTCCAATGGAATCATAGAAGCATAGGATATTAGAGCTACAAGCAAGTTTGGAGATTTTCTTATAAACCCTTCATTTCACACTGCCCAGTAGCACACAGGGAAGTTGGAATGGGTGATTACCCACTGTTTGCCAACCACAGCTTGCCATTTCTGTGTTTGTTTTCTAGCGTGCTTTTTATTGAAGTATAACATCCTCAGATAAAATTGCACAAACCATAAGTGCATGGCTCAGTTTGTGTTTCACAAAGGGAATCCATCTACCCATGGAACCAGCAACCAGAGTAAGAAGTACAATGTCCCCAGCACTCCAGGAGCCCTCACTGTGCCTCCTTCCCAGGGCAACCCCTTCCACCTCAGGTGACCTCCATCCTGATTTCTAATTTCTAATCCACTTAGCAGTTTTTGAAATGTACATAAATGAAACCAAACAGTAAGACCCCTTTTATGTTTGGTTTTCTCCACTCAACATTATATCTGTGAGATTTATCCACGTTGTTGCATGTAGCAAGAGTTGGTCCATTTTTGTTGTCATATAATATTCCATTGTGTGAATATATACTTACTCAATGTCTTTATCCATTATACTATTGAAAGACACGTGGGTACTTTCCAGTTTGGGAATACTATGATTAGTGCTCTGAACCTTCTAGTGCATGTTTGTTGTTGCTGATTTTGCATATCTATTGAGCATTAAACTTGGAGTGGAGTGCTGGGTCATAGAATATTCCTACATTCAGTTTTAATGGATATGGTCAAACAGTTTTTTGTTTTTTTGCGGTACGCGGGCCTCTCACTGTTGTGGCCTCTCCCGTTGCGGAGCACAGGCTCTGGACGTGCAGGCTCAGCGGCCGTGGCTCACGGGCCTAGCCGCTCCACGGCATGTGGGATCTTCCCAGACCAGGGCACGACCTGTGTCCCCTGCATCGGCAGGCGGACTCTCAACCACTGCGCCACCAGGGAAGCCCGGTCAAACAGTTTTCAAAAGTGGTTGTACTAATATACACTCCCGCAACAATGTATAAGTATTGTCTGCCCTTTCCATTTTAGCTACTCTGGAATGTGGGTTATAATTTGCATTTGAGACTCACAGGTATGGAGTAAGGTTTTTTTTTTCCCTTGGTGGAAACATTCAGTGAGCTGGTTAGTATACTCTCCTCTGGTTTCTGATGCCTACTGCCGGAGCAATCTACAGGACTCCGCCAACCTGGAAACATTTAATGCCTTAGGTGGAATGATTCAGAGAAGGTAAGAGGCAAAGAAGTCATACTCAATTTGGGAAGTTAAGAATTCTACATATGACACTAACAGGCCACAAGTAACTACTAAAGTGTTTGGGACTAATGTTAAATGTTCTCTCAGTGTGTGTTAAGTATTGGGTACTAATTGTTCAATGCAAACAGTAGAATTGGTCCCCGAGTGCAGAGAGGGGAGAGACGACAGAGCACTGGGGCCAAGGAAAGCTTCAGGAATGAAATGGGACTTCAGGCGGGCCTGTGAGTGTAGGATATTTGCAGGCAGAGAAAACTAGAGCAACATTTCAAGACCTTTTCTGTGCAGATGGGCATGCACATTTGTGTCTATGTAACACTGAACAAATATTTTCATATTGACAATTGCCTAAATTGTCAGCACCTCGAGGAGAGGCATGATTATGTCAGAAACACGAGGCGCAGGCATCAGCTCACGGAACATTTCAATGAGAGTGCCATCCTTTAAGTTCCAGATTGTCTTCTTGTATCCTGCATTAGCTGTGACTTCAGTCATTTGGAGCAAAAGGCGCTCTGAAATTAGGGGGAGGTTTAAAACATGGTTTGTATGTTGTCGTCAACTGTTTAGAGTAGGAAAATGGATTCTACCGATTTTTTTTCCACCTCACATTTTGAAATAATGAAGTAAATCTCTCATTTCTTGTAGGTACTTAAAAGGAATAAATGTTATCACAATTATATATCACTAGAAAGGTCACTATGATGCATTTAACTTGGTGGGTATCTTTTTTTACCTCTTAAGTAGGAAATGTAACATAGATGGCCTTGACTCCAAATACTAATTTTTCACTTTTTGTCTTTAGAAAACAAAACCACAGGCAACATCTTCTGCTAAGAAGTACATTTCCCAGCCTTGTTTTTAACTAGGTGAGCCCATATAACTAAGTTCTGTCCAAAGTGATATAAGCAGAAGTATAGTCTGAGACTTCTGAGAAGCCTGCCGAAAAGAGGGTGGGGTAAGCCTTCCTCCATCTTCCTTTCTGCTGCCTGGAATGTGGCTACAATGGCTGGAACTCCAGCAGCCACCTTGGACCATGAGGTGATCTTTTGAATGGATATGGAAAAATAGAGCAAGAAAACGGAGCAGAAAAATAGAGGGAAAACTGACCCATGAAGACTGTGGAACTGTCCTAACCTGCCGATTTTCAGTTGTCTCTTATATAATAAACCTTTGTGAGTTTAAGCCACTGCAAATGAATCTCTGCTGTTACAAATCAATCTCTGTTGAACATGACGTTTCCCACTGATGCAGATGGATAGAAATGTATAATCCATACTTTCCCAACATGCAGACTATGGCCATTCAATGGATCCTGATGGTGTTTCCCTCCCCACAGGCATCCCAGTGGAGAGGGATAGGCACCCAGCCCCATGTTTGGCTTCCTGCACTATTCATGAATGTCACTATTAGGTCAGTCCTGTTTATTCCCCTTCCCTTGCTTCTGGGTTGATCTCAAGACTATGGGAAAAAGAAGAAATACCTCTCCTCCCTTCAGACCTCTGTTATGACCTTTGTATCAGAGACGTCCATGGCCCAAAAGACTTGAGGTACCTTGGGGGAGGCATGATGATGTTGCCTTGACATCCTACCCAAAGATACGAGAAAACCGTTCCTCTAGAAAGCTCATGTGGCAGTTTGTATTTTCCAAAAGTGAACACAAGAATATCTCTGGTCCCACATGAGCTTCAAAAAATTGTCCACTGGCTTCCCTGGTGGCACAGTGGTTGAGAGTCCGCCTGCCGATGCAGGGGACACAGGTTCGTGCCCCGGTCTGGGAAGATCCCACATGCCGCGGAGCGGCTGGGCCCGTGAGCCATGGCCGCTGAGCCTGCGCGTCCGGAGCCTGTGCTCCGCAACGGGGGAGGCCACAACAGTGAGAGGCCCACGTACCGCAAAAAAAAAAAAAAAAAAAAATTGTCCGCGTCTCTCATCACAGGTGGAGTCTATGTCCCCTTCCTCAATACCTACCCCCCCCCCCACCACGTGCATTTCTAGTTCCAGGAACTGACAGTCACTGAGCAGGAGTGTCACCACCTATACTTTATCCTTTCAACTGTTTAGCTGTAAAATTACCACATACTCTGTTCAGAGGGCCTCATTATTATCAGGACAGAACCAAAATGTTGCTGTTGGGATTCATGCTCTGTGAGAGAAGGCAGGGACCGTTAGGAGCAGCCATTCATTTTATAGATAAAGACACCACGCCCGGGGAGGGTAAGTTAATTGATCAGCTCGCACAACTAGTGGCACGAAACAGGGCCTTGATTTCAGGGCTGTGCCGGAGCCAGCTTGGACCAGCTTGCAAGGATCGATTTTGAAATTTTCAGGAATTTTGCAGGTCTGTGGCCATTGTGGGAATATTTGCAACCTGGGAATTGGCACACCATCCAAATCAGGGCTTTCCTCTCCTCCTCTCCCCACTGGGGAGCTAGTTGTCACATGTTTGCCAGCGCACCATTGGCCTTGGTGTTCCCTCCTGTCTTGAGAAATGGAATGGAGGTCCCCTGGGCTCTAGGCTTTTCTCTCTGTTCCCGCCAGCCAGTTGTCCTGCGCTCCCTTGCTTATCCCTCAACAGGCTATAGTTCCTCCAACATAGGGCTTGCCGTCCAGATTTCCCTCTGAAACCTCCAGACTTGTCTGTCCAAGCTTGGCGTCTCCACCTGGACATCTCAGAGTCATCTGAAGTTAAACCTGTTCCAAGTAAAACACTTGATTGCCTAGCTGCTTCCTCCAGCCTGCTGTCACCTCAGTACCATGCACCACTATTCCCCAAGCATTCACACTGGAAAACAGGGAGGCATCCTTGATTATTCCTTCCTTTTCCTCATATAGTGGAATTGTGCCCCCCAAAAGATATGTTGAGAAGTCCTGTGAGTGTGACCTTATTAGAAATAGAATCTTTGTAGATGTAATTAAGATGTAAGTTAGGATGAGATCACACTTGTGAAACACTTAATGAACAGAAACCTCACCAAATGGAGTCCGGAGACCAGAAAAGGGAGCTCTCACGCCCTGTGACGGTAGCAGAGCGCAACAGGAGGAAGAAAGACTCTCCTCTTTCCTGGGGAGGACTCAGCCAATGAAAACCCATGGACTCTGTTTACTACGGCCCTGCCAAGTTCCTTTCCTTCTCTATAAAAGCGCCTTCCTTCCCTTGCGTGTGGCTCCACGTGGTTGCAGACCCCCAAATTGCAATTCTCTGCTGATCCCAAATAAACCCATCTTTGTTGGAGAAATATCTGGCAGTCTGTTTGTTTCAGGTCAACATACTGGAGTATGGTGGATCCTTAATCCAATACAGCTGGTGTCCTTATAAAAAGAGGAGAAGAGACACAGAGAAACACGAGAGAGACACCATGTGATGACTGATACAGAGATTGGAGTGATGTGTCTGCAAAGCTAAGGGGCACCAAGGCTTGCCAGCAACAGCAGAAGCCAAGAGAAAGGCACGGAATAGACTGTCCCCTAGAGCTTCAGGGAGTGCATGTCCCTGCCAATACCTTCATTTCAGACATCTAGCCTGCAAAACTGTGAGAGAATAAATTTCTGTTATTTTTAAGCTGCCCAATTTGTGATAGCTTGTTACAGCAACCCTAGGAAACTAACACATCTCACAATCCCTAGCCTCTCCACGTTTTTTCCACCAGCAAGACCTGTCAATTACGTTTCTAAATAGAACTCAAATCTGTCTCTCTGCTGCCACATTAATTCAGACCATCTTCATCATCAGCGTGGACACTGCAACAATTTCCTAACTGGCCCAGACTTGACCCCTCCAATTCATTCAGAAAGATCCACACAGAACCTCAGATCACGTTCCTCCTCTGCTCAAACATCTGATTTCCCCTGCTCTTAACATAGCCTCCAAATGTCTTAACATGGCTTGCAAGATGCTACCTGATCTCTTGATATGTGAAGTCTCACCCTCTCCCTCCATGCTCCAGATACACTGGCTTTTTTATTTTTTTAATTTTATCTTTTTATTTTATTTTTTTGCGGTACGCGGGCCTCTCACTGTTGTGGCCTCTTCCGTTGCGGAGCACAGGCCCTGGACGCGCAGGCTCAGCAGCCATGGCTCATGGCCCCAGCCGCTTCCGCGGCATGTGGGATCTTCCCGGACCAGGGCACGAACCCGTGTCCCCTGCATCGGCAGGCAGACTCTCAACCACTGTGCCACCAGGGAAGCCCCAGATACACTGGCTTTTTTATTGTTTTACTCTTAATTTTTTTAATTCTTCAAATTTGGCAAATTCCTTTTCATCTCAGGACCTCTGCAAGAAGTACTTGCTCTGCCTGGGGAACTCTCCATTGCCTTCCTCCTACTTACTATCTTTCTAACTGCCTGCTCCTTCTTACCTTTAGGTCTATAAAATCTTTCCCTCCACCTCTGCTTTTTTCTTTCTTTCTTCCTCTGGTAGATTGCATTTTCAAAGATGGTCATATAGAAGATTCACATATCCCCCACCTTCCGATGGCCCAAGACACTGGAGCTCTGGAGGCAGCCCAAATATCCTCAGAAGAGTGCCCCCAGGAGAAATAAGCTTAACCATGATGGCATCATCAAGTTCCCCCGATCACTGAGTCAGCCATGAAGGAGATGGAAGACAACAACTCACTTGTGTTCATTGTGGATGTCAAAGCCAAAGAGTGCCAGATCAAACAGGCGGTGAAGATGCTCTATGACCTTGATGTGGCCAAGGTCAACACCAGATCAGGCCTGATGGAGAGAAGAAGACATATGTTCGATTGGCCCCCTTCTGTGATGCTTTGGATGTTGCCAACAAAATTGGGTTCATCTAAACTGAGTCCAGCTAACTCTAAGTATAAATTTTTTTCACCATAAAAAAAAAAGATGGCCATAATGGTAGCCTCCTTTCCACGAGCTTTCTACAGTGCGAATTTATCATTCCTACAACAAGAAGTAGAATTCAGTTTCCTTTCCGTTAAGTCTGGGGGTAGTTTGTTATCCACAGTAGCTACTCACAACTCACAAACCTTGACTTATTGGGCTGACACCTCCGAGAGAACGGAGGCTCTGTGAGAGCAGGTGGTACATCTGTGCTGCTCACTGCCGGGTCTTCAGCAGTTAACACAGGATGCGCAATGTTACAGGGGTTCAGTAAAGGTAAGAGGGTCCCAAAGTCTTAGTGCACAGACTTCTGGGCTCCCCTGCACTGAGTGAAGCAAGGGAGGAGCTCTTGTCTTAGCCACTTGTAATGGAATCTGACATTTGCAATTTCAGTCGTGAGGAAATAACTTAGAACTAATTTCTTTCTGGCTTCTAAGCTGACCAGTCTTATTTAGAACCTTCTACTGAAATGATAAAATGTATTATAAGCTATATTAATATATTTCAGTAGCTGAAGTAATTTGGTAATTTTATATGTCGGAAAGTAGCTTCATACTAAAGCTGAAAAAAAAAGGCTGTGATTAAAGGGAGACTATCCAATATCAATAAGAGATAAACACTATTTCTTATTTTTTTTCACCATCCATTTTAATAAACTCATTAACCCATGTGATGATGTTTCTGCCAGGGGATATTGAAGAAATTTACACATTCACCTTAAACAAAATAGAATAGGAAGTACCAGCCTCATTTACATAATTGTTTTGGATTCCCCAGATAGAAATACTTTTCAGGGTTGTCTTGTCCGAACATAATCTGCAATTTAAACTGGAGGCTTCATTTTTTTTCTTTCAAATTCCTTGTGATAAGAATCCAAACTGTCTCATAATGTTAAATCTTGCCTGAAATGTTTTATACATATCCTAGTCCCTTGTTGCAAGATGATTCTGACACCCTAAAATTAGAATGTCAACATGACATCTCTTTATTTCTTCAGAACCCTTCTCTGAAGGTATCTGAAAATGCTACCGCCGCTAATTCTTCTCTCAGCTAGGTTTCAAGATATTTTCTTATACAGTCCTCCTACATAGGTGCTCAATAAACCTGGGATTAAATTTCTCAATGAAGGTCACTCAGAAGATAGATCATACAGTTATAAATTGATTACTTTGATTTTCCCTTCAAAAGGAATGATTCACCTCACATACATAACCTCTCATGCACTTAAAAACAGTCTGTAATTGTGAAACTGTTTTATAAAACTCTTTTGAACTTTCTAAGAATTACTTCTCAGAGGTGGTTTAAATTAGTGTACAAGTCAGGATGGGTTAGGCTATGCCACATTAACAAATATCCCCTAAATCTTAGTTAATTATTTCTTGCTTATGTTACATGACCAATTTGAACTGATGTATGTGTGTGTAGGGGATCTGTTCTCTGATGCTGTAGTCACTCGGGGATCTAAGCTTGACAGAGATTCCATCTTGGATATGTTTCCAAGCGCACAAAGACAGGAAAAAGGACACTTGGTAAATTGTGCACTGGTTTTTGATGCTTCTGCCTGAAAGTGATGCATATCTCATGTCCTCATGCTTCGTCAGCCAAAGCAAGTTACACAACCATGCCAACTTGCAACGGGTGTGAAGAAGCATAAGCCCTCCATGAGCCTGGAAGGAGACAAGAACCGGCATGTCTCTGCGCAGCTGCAATGACTACCAAAAACTAGAAGGTGACCCAGGACTTCACAAACAACCAGGCAATCTCTTGTCACGAGGGAACAAAAAGTCCAGACTTTCTCACTCTCACTTAAGATTTATTTCCAAGTGCCCAGGTGAAGGCAGTTAAAATAAAGGAATGTTTCAGATAAATACCACCTCCTTTGAAAGAAAGTAGATATGTGTTTGCATACCATAGTATTCTGTATCTGGTAGTGGCCCCAGAGCTAACTACTGTGGGATACTGGATAGTAGACCAAACACTCTTAAAAAGGAAACGCTTAGGGTCTTGCAACCCAAAATGTGGGACTGGCAGCATCAGCATCTGGTGGGCGCTTGCTCTAAATGCAGGTTCTCAGGCCCTGTCCCAGCTCTACCAAATCAAAAATTGATTTTAACAAAATGGTTAGGTGATCCATGTACACGTTAATATTTGAGGAACACTGGATTGATTAGGATATCTGGGGTATGCCCGTGAAATCAATGACATAACACGCTTGAAAGTACATAATTGAGGTCCCAATTTTAAAAAGGTCTCCTTTTTAAAATTTGGATTTTTAAATTGTCATGGGCTCAAGATGCAAAAAATTTTACAGCGTTGAATCATAGAAGCAAACCCTGCTGTACTTAAGAATTTTATCTGCCTAATATTTTGCTTGTTGGGTGGGCCTCATGGGACTGGCATCTTATTTTTCCAGTCTTGAAGAGAATGGCAGTCGTGTGATGTTACTTTATTGGACTTCAAGGAGAGGTCAGATTGTACCGTGCAAAGTACAATTTACACATAATTCTGAATAGTAAGAAGTTCAGGTTTTCCCCCAAAATTCTTTGAATTAGTCCTCAAGTCTTCAAAGGCAAAATACTGCTCCCAAGCTTTATGGAAAGCAGATATTATTATAGCCTATCTCAGATTCCACCTATTTTGGGGAGAGGGTATTATTCTCATGTATGTGAAAGACTTCCTATTATTAACATTAACAATGTAGTACATATCAGAGGTAATAGTCATCACTTCTGGTTTTTTTCTTCCCTAAATATGAGTATTTCTAAAAAGAATAAAACAGAAGGATTGAAGTGAAATGAAAGGAAATAACTGCATGAAATGATTTCCTCCCTGAATTGTGGGGCTGGGGGTGCTTTTTATGAAGTCTCAGCCAACGTAATCCCAACCGGCCAGGAAAGGTAAACCTGATGTGAGGCTCAACAGTAACGCTTCAATTTGTTTAACGCTTGCTGTGAAAATAATGTCACTCTACATGAATTTCTTAATGCAATCACCACCTGGGGAGAGAAAGAAGATACAAACAAGTTGTCATATATTTTGCGGTTCTATCTAACATAAATAAGCCAAAATTTATCCACCAGTTTTATGATGTATTTTCCTTTAAACATGGCTCTGCCTCAAAACTACTGCAGCAAGATACTGAAAACATTAATGAGAAACATAAAACATGTGCAGATAAGCTACAAAACTATTTCTGTATTCAGAGTCACTAAGAGATGCCTCAGTTAGCCTGATAATCTAGACGTCTTGACACCATTTTATTCCCAACTGTTGGTAGTAATTTTTCTGCTACCCCTAAAATAAGCAAGTCTCCTCATCAGTGGCTACATTAAGCTTGGCTAGCTGTTATAGTGCTGCCTCTGGGTTCAGTTCAATGAAAATCCTGTTTCACAGGAAAGTAGATCATGTTGCCTAACTGAAATGTAAGACACTGAACTCAGCAGAACTCAGAGCAAACCAGTTTGCTCTTCTAGTTTGTTTGGTGTTTTTTTTTTTTTCATTACGCAGGCCTCTCACTGTTGTGGCCTCTCCCGTTGCAGAGCACAGGCTCCGGACGCGCAGGCTCAGCGGCCATGGCTCACGGGCCCAGCTGCTCTGAGGCATGTGGGATCTTCCCGGACCGGGGCACGAACCCGCGTCCCCTGCCTCGGCAGGCAGACCCCCAACCACTGCGCCACCAGGGAAGCCCTCTTCTAGTATTTTTTAAAATATGTGAGTTTTTCAGAAATAGACCCACAGACATAGAAAACTAACTTATGGTTATCAAAGGCAGGGGGAGGGATAAATTAGGAGTTCGGGATTAATAGATACACAGTACTATATGTAAAAAGATAAACAACAAGGACCTACTGTATAGCACAGGGAACTATATTCAATATCTTGTAATAACCTATAATGGAAAAGAATCTGAAAAAGAATATATATATATATATCTGATTCAGTTTGCTATACACCTGAAACTAACACAACATTGTAAATCAGCTATACTTCAATTTTAAAAAGTGAGTTTTTGACATCTGACTTCTGATATGACCCTGAAGAGGTGAATTTGGTTATAAAGGAGTGATGGTTGTTTCACAGTGCATCTAACCAAAGTTTGGATGTTACAATGCTCTTAATATAGCTACGTAACCAGGTTGTGCAATGCTACTCACAAAACCAGAAAAGCTCCTTTCTTCCCTTCTTTTCATTCCCAGTGCTACTTTCAATGACTGTTTTCTCCAAATCACTCAGGAAACCATTGAGGACCATTAACAGGCTATTGGAAAGCCCAGAGCAACTGCCCAAGGACAGGAAAATGCACTGGCTCTTTTAGAACCTGGGAAAGAGCCTACAGATCATTGCCACCGAGCTGGCATTAGAAGACTTCCTTCTCACGGTGTAATGTATAGTAGCCATTGTTCAGTGATGAACAGAACACCACAAGCCCTCTGTCTTTAGGTCTCTGCATTTTCTGCGGTATTTTCTGCCCAGGTAGTATCTTTGCAAAGTCTTATCTTACCCTTTTTCAATAGTTACAAAGAGCTCTTAGCCAGATCCACTTATATAATACAGTATTGCCAACCTCATTATCATCAAACAGAATTAATTAATTGCTCAGATGACCAAACTAATGTGCAGGGCAGCTTGTCTTCTGCTATTCAGAAATGTTTTTATTTAGTTTATATTCTCTTTTAATGCATTAAGGATATCCTCCTCTCTAACTCCTTAACTGAGGCAGGACTATTTACATTCCTTCAAATTTTTATATCTACATAATAAAATACTGCTTTTCTGTGATTGCTTAATATTATTTCTTACACTTATGTGTATCTTCCTAACACATCACATTTGTTCAGTGTTGCCTAATTAGCCATGAAGCTTCATTCGCTTATTCAATACATATTTATTATCAGCCACTTTTCTAGTTACTGAAGGTACTTCAGTGAACAAAGCAAAGAAATATCCCTACCCTCAAGAAGCTTACATTATTTTTAAGTTGCAGCACTTTTAGGTGATCTTTTAAAATAAAAATCCCCAGCTTAAAAAACAAATCTATTTGGCCTCTTTATCCATATGTCCAAGTTATAGCTAGTATTTGGAAATAACACTTATGAACCAGTTATTTGGTGCCTGGCAATGTGCTGATTACTTCACATTTTGCTCACTTAATACTCACAGTAACTCCAGAAGGAGGTACTGTTATGATCCCTAGTTTACAAATGACGACAGTGAGGCTCAGAGAGATTAGTTAAGGCGAAGATATAAAATTTGATTTTTCTTAGCTCTCAACAACCATTTCACATTCTAGATGATGCTTTACACACATTTCATAAGTGGATGAATGAATGTATGTACGTTTTGGAATTCCCATTCTGCTTGCCATTAAACACCAACAACTTGATGACGTTAGAACAGTCAACCCATTCTGTGGGGAGAGAAGAAGGTGGGAAGGGTGGTAGGGAATTGATTTTTTTTTTCAGTGAGTTTAGGCAGATGACTTTATTGGTGTTTGGTTATTACTGGAGGTGGTTGCCTTATCAGGTGAGAAGCTGGACAGAGACAACAATTCCCTCCACTCTGGGGCCTCAAATTAGCTGCCTCTGGGATTCAAGCTCTTCAGTAAAGTGTTGGAGAAGAGTTCCCTCAGAGTCCCAAGAATTAGAGAAGAATTGAGGGGTGGATACTGGCCACCCTGAAGGTGATGGTAAACTGGCGGCAGCCTGAGCTCAGAGAAGGATGAAACCAGGGCATCTGCCCCTACAGTCAGCATTAGGGGCTGCGCCTGTAAAACTTTTCAGAGGAGTCCCAACTTATGATGGTTCAATGTATGATTTTTTTGACTTTATGCAGGTGTTAAAGTGATATGCATTCAATAAAAACCAGACTTCAAATTTTGAATTTTGAGCTTTTCCTGGGCTAGCGATATGCAGTAGATACTCACTGTGTCCTAATGCTGGGCAGCAAGCCACAGCTCCCAGCTGAGACAGGAAGTAAGGAGCAGGGCACAACCATTAAAAGAATGACACTGCCATTGAAGATACAACAAAACTAGTTAGAACCTACTAGACCCAAGATGGTGGAAGATTTGACTTAGAGTAGACCTTGGGCCTCATTGTATGCTCATTGTAATACATTAGCATATGCTAAACGACATGATAGTTCTGAGGCCAAGTAAAAAAGGCCCAAAAGTGGGTTGTACTCCAAGTCCTGGAAACCCCCACCCGTTCCCCAAAATAGTCGAAATAATCCTCCTACTGGTTAGCCTGTGAAATTACCCAGTCCATAAAAACTAACCACACCCACACCCTGGGGCACTCTCACCTTCTGAGATGGACTGCATTCTGCCTATGAAATGTGTATCCCTCTCAATAAACCTGCTTTCACTTTACTGCCACTGCTCTTGAATTCTTTCCTGAGCGAAGCCAAGGACCCTCACTTGGCGCCCATCCCAGGGACTCGCCCAAGACCTGGGACATTACCATCCTCTCTGGCCCCATTTTCCTGCAACACAGGGCAGCCACGTGATCATGAGGGTTAACTACATTCTGTACCCAGACTACCACTGTGTTTTTCACTTTCAGTGCAGTATTCAACAAATTACATGAGATGTTCAACACTTTACTGTAAAATTGGCTTTGTATAGATGATTTTGCCCAACTATAGGCCAATGTGAGTGTTCTGAGCACGTTTACGATAGGCCCGGCTAAGATGTGATGCTAGGTAGGTTAGGTGTATTACATGCATTTGCTTCTTATAGTTTTCAACTTACAGATGGGTTTATCAGGACGTAAATCCATCATAAGTCTAGGAAGATCTATATAAGATTTGGAAAGATGGAAGGCACCTGTTGCATGGGACAGAACAGCGCAAACTCATGGTGAGGGAAATGACCACCGCCTTTCCCTATGCTCTTACTCCGCGGCCCCAGAATTCCAGTTTAACCCCACAGGATTCCCACAAGCCTCCTTCCCTTTTCTCGGCTTCCCTTAGCACCTGTTCTCTCCGCCCGCCATGTGTGCACACGCGCGGAGCGATTCTTAACTGCTGCTTTGGAGACCGCGGGGCATCGATCCACTCCGGGCTCGGCTTCTTCACTCGTCGGCCCTCGATTGAGGCGCCTTTGTAGCGTCACTTCCGGTGGCTCGGCTTCCGACTTCCGGCTTCCGGCTTGTGATTCGTACGGGACGCCGCGGACGCCTCCGGTGAGTTGGAGTGCTTTGTTCTTTTGTTTTGTTTTGTTTTGTTTTGCTTTGTTTTCGGTACGCGGGCCCCTCACTGTTGTGGCCTCTCCCGTTGCGGAGCACAGGCTCCGGACGGGCAGGCTCAGCGGCCATGGCTCACGGGCCCAGCTTGAAGTGCTTTATTCTTAATTTTCTCTCTTCTCCGGCTGCGGGTTGCCACTCGGCCATACGCTGTCCTCCGGAAGCTGGGGGTGGGCAGGGCGCGGCGCCGGGGCCGGAACGTATTCGCGGAGGGTCGGCGAGGAAGCGAGGGAGGCATGGAAACTGACGTTCGGGTCTGGCTAGGCCCCTCGACTTAGGAACCTTGTCTCTGGCGGGACGGGTCGGAGCCGGGGATCGTGTGGCCGCTTCCTGGGGCTTCAGGCCGGGGCCGTGGGCGAATGTGCCTGGGTCTGGAGAGGCGGGAACCCTCGCGCATATGAAGTTATGGATAACTGGTGTTCTTTCGCTGGTGCGAGTCGTTTACAGCTCGCTCTGAGCCTTCAAGTGCTTGCCAGAGGCTCCCTTTTGGATCCGGGAGGCGACTCCCGGTACCCCAGCAGTCCAGGCCACCATCAAACCTCGCGTGAGATAAAGCGAGAACTTCCCCTCTGATCTTTCTGCCTTCAGTTTGATCCTTGTCACTTCCCTCTCGTCGTCGTTCGCGACCCCAGTCTCCCAGGTTTCAGTTTAGGGCGTCGCAAGCCTCTGAGAAGCGTTACTTTTCCCCTGTTACCCGCACAAGTACAGTCCTTGTCTGTGGGCTCTTTCCTTGTCAGTCATCCTATGCTGTGCACATACTGTGGGTGTAAACGTTCATGGAACGAAGAAATATGCGGGGCACCAAGGAAATAAAGCAAGGCCACAGTTTGCAACTAAAACAGTGGGGAAAAATGAAATAGTGTGGTGGGTGTGAAAGAAAAGTGCAAGAGACAGAAAACATGGGCTGAATTAGGCCTCCTACTTATCAGCTATGTAACTGGGCAAGGACTTGCATTAACCTGTAAAAGACATTAGTAACAGCTGCTCGAAGTGCTTACTTCTGATTCCAGAGCTGCTAGAACTTTATTTCATTTAGCCTTTCTAGCTCTACTGGGTAGATTCTGTTACCATCCCCGTGTTACAGATTTGGACCTGGGAGATTAGAACTTGCCCTCAGTCAAGCAGCTAGTAAGAAGCATAGACAGATTTGAATTCAGATCCGGCTGGCTCTAGAATCTGAGCTCTTAACCATCAGGCGGTACCGCTCCAGTCTCTCAAGTCCATTAGAGGTGACTTTGGAGTGAGGGCTGTTGGTGATAAATTAAGTAATAGTACGAAAGGGCTTTGTAAGAGTACCCATGAAAGAGTTCTTGGCAAACTTCATTAATGTTTTTTTTTTAAATAAATGTACTTACTTATTTATTTTTGGCTGCGTTGCGTCTTGTTTGCTGCACGCAGGCTTTCTCTAGTTGTGGCGAGCGGGGACTACTCTTTGTTGTGGTGAGTGGGCTTTTCATTGTGGTGGCTTTTCTTGTTGCGGAGCCCTGGCTCTTGGCACGCGGGCTTCAGTAGCTGTGGCACGTGGGCTCAGTAGTTGTGGCTAGCGGTCTCTAGAGCACAGGCTCAGTAGTTGTGGCGCAAGGGTTTAGTTGCTCCGCGACATGTGGGATCTTCCCGGACCAGCGCTCAAACCCGTGTCCCCTGCATTGGCAGGCGGATTCTTAACCACTGCGCCACCAGGGAAGTCCATTAATGTTCTGTCTTTATGATTTTTACTGGATATACATTTGCTAGTTTCTTTTTTCATTTTTCTTCAAATCTCAGTTTTTAAATTTTGTTAAAAAAGAAAAGTTATTAGGTACATGGGAGAACAGTATCACTTGTCATAAGTGAAAGATAAGTATAAAAATAAATGTATGGAATAAAAGAATGTTATTAAAATCTGACTAGATAATAGTGCCCCACCAAGTTTTCAGCTTGAGAACTGTTCTCCTTTTGTTTAAAAAAGAGGGCTAGGAAGTCCTTGAGAGATTTTAAAGACTACTGCCAAACTGATATTTTCTGACATTGGGGGTTGAAAGAATTGAAAAGTTAGTACCCTTGTGCTGTGTCCTTAATGCCATACTATCATATGAATGAATCCTCCCTGTTTAATAACGGAATATTTACTGTCTCTTTAGGCTATTTGAACAGTTTAACCCACAACATGGATATCAGACCAAATCACACAATTTATATCAACAATATGAATGACAAAATTAAAAAAGAAGGTAGGTGCTTTTTAAAAAAAAACTGAAGTGTGTTTGCTTACTACCATCTTAAAAATTATACAGCTTCAAAAATTCTCATCTAGTCATCTTTCTCAGTGCCTGAAATAATGTTTTATCCCTTATTGTGTAAGGATTTTAAGGATTTTTAAAGATAAAAATAGGTAGGGGCTGAAAATGTGTTGAATCTTTTCACTCATAGTTAAATGGTTTCAAAAACTTAAAATTAGACCGCTAATGGGAATAGTATGATGTTTTTATTAAAATATGTAACTTTGTATAAATAAATGGGGGGGCACTCAGTGCCGTGTCATTTTATGAAGAATTTTGTCGTAGTTTCATTCAAAAATAACTGGTTTCCCCTCTAATTTTGTGCAGAGTTGAAGAGATCCCTGTATGCCCTGTTTTCTCAGTTTGGCCACGTCGTAGATATTGTGGCTCTAAAGACCATGAAGATGAGGGGGCAAGCTTTTGTTATATTTAAGGAACTGGGCTCATCCACAAATGCCTTGAGACAGTTACAAGGATTTCCATTTTATGGCAAACCGATGGTAAATCATTCTTATTTTGGCATTAATCGCTATTAATGGTATGATAGATGTATAAATATACCCTTGAAAATATGGCTATTGCTTTTTGCCTTCAGTTAAGAGTGGGTTTGGGTTTATTTTATTTATGTATTTATTTTTATAGAAATACAGTAGTAGAGCTTATAATTCACTTCTTGATTTATGATAGTTCAAATAGGCAAAAACAAAATACATTGAGATGTAGAATATTTTAAAAACAATGGCAGTATAGGCAATATTCTCATCTCAAAAGAACTGGGAATTAATAATTACTCAGACTATTAAAAAGAAACCTGTAAACTTGTAAAACAACACAAAAAATCGTGGGTCAAAGAGGGAATCCAGTCTGAAGTTTCAGAAAGTAGCATGATGAAATACTGCGTGTCAGAAGCTATGCAGTCAAAGCACTGATCTGAGGACGGTTCATAGATGTAAAGTCATAGGTTTTATTAATGAATAGCAATGAATGGAAATGAAATAGTCACATGTGGAAAGTTTTAAACTCAGGAGTGACATGAGATTTCACATTTAGCTGCTGGATGAAGATTGGATTGTGGGAAGGGCAGAATGGAAGTAGGGAACTCAGGAGGCATTGGTATTAAGTCAGAGATGGTAGAGGATTGGATCAGGGTGGAGACAGTGTATATAGCAAGGGGCTCTAGGTGTGTGAATAGGTACGTAGTACCTTGGGTGTGGATTTCAGTGCTTTTCTTCCGGAACTGGAATGTGATGGGAAGGGATGTTGGGGAAAGAGCCGAGGCCCAGAGTTTCAAGGACCCATGTTCTCATTCTAGTTCTGCCATTAACTGGCTCTGTGCTCATGTTCACTTTCACCTGTTAAAAAAAGCAATAATAATAAGCAAACTGGATATTCTTTGGTTTAATTCAGAAGCGAGCAAAAACTCTATAAAGGACCAGATAATAAATATTTTAGGCTTTGCAGGCTACATACGGTTTCTATTGCATATTCTTGCGCGTGTGTGTGTGTGTGTGTGTGTGTGTGTGGTTTTTTTTAACAATCCTTTAAAAATTGTCTTAAAAAAAAAAAGAAAAGGAAAGAAAAAAGTACTTAACTAATAAGCCATACAAAATCAGGCCATGGGCTGGATTTGGCCCATAATGTGTAGTGCAGACCTTTCATCTGATTTTTTTTTTTTTTTTTTTTTTTTTTTTTAAAAAAAAAAAAATCACACACACAAAGT